>NC_088877.1:33660758-33999504 GCF_032884065.1 Artemia franciscana | reverse complement strand
CTGTTTGCCCGATGTTGATAAACACGACCGAATCGCTGAGGTTTGTAATCAAAGTTTCTTTGGCTGACTTGAATTTTTCAGGGTGACCCCTACCAACTCCAGTGGTTTGAGCGCATTAGTTGCTTAAATTAATTCATGTCTTTGATTGCGCCTGACGTAGGTTTTGTTTGATTTTGTAAAATTGGTATTACATTAATGTAAATTCATCTAGAATGTTAATAGTGCTTTAAAAACAATTCCAATTAAACGGTACTTGTGGTTTGAGTAGCTGTTCTTAAAGAATTGGGACAAAAACTCTTCTCAATTTCTGGAAATTTATCTTCGAAAATTTACTTTAGCATAAAGAGCGAGGTGTTGAGGAGAGGGCAGCCAACTAACACGGGATAATTTGTTTGTATTAAGTCTTAATATTCACTCTTTACTTTCATTTGAAAAACTTTTATTGTCTTTTCTTAATTTTCTGTTCATATTTATAGTATACTCAGGATGATCAAAATTTTAGTTAGACCCCTTTCTCCAAATTTGCCATCATCCTTCCTCCCCCCCCCTCTTTCCAAAAAAAATATATCCAGTATAGTCATTGATCAAGAAGTAATATTTTGTGAGTTCCCACTTTGATCCCGAAAACAATATCACTTTGATTTTTGTTAGTATTTAATGATGAGCAACAATAGAAATTTATCATAGCCATATCTACGTCCATGTAGGTGTTGCGAAGCCAATTTGAAAACGAATTAAAAGAGGTCTTCTCAAAACCAGATGAAACTAATGTTAAGTCTCTACGTTGTATTTGTCAAATGATGATAACCACAACCATTGGATCGGTGGGGGTTCAGTGGCGTGACTGTAAGCTCAGCTAGAGTCGACTCATCTCTAAATGGGTACCCGGAGATATCTGAGGAAGGTAAGCAGGAAGTGTGTGCGAGTGCACAGGCCCCCAACCCACCATTGCACTTCCTGGCTGAAGGGCCACGAAACGGAGATCAGTACCGCCGGTTTGGACCTTAAGGTTCTAGGGCCGTCATACTTACTTATGCCCCTTTTATGCTTGTAAAGTTCTAAAGCAAAGCTCTAAAGTACCTAATATTTTTTACCCTCTAGACCCAGTCATAGGTCTATTCATGCCGGAGAATTTTCTTTAGTTTTTATTTTAATCGCTTCAAAATTATGAAGTTTTTAGGAAAGCGCCCCCTTCTCTGTATTTTTTGTCAGTGTTGCCACTTTGAGCCACGAAAATGACAATTAAAGCCAATTACTCCAATTTGTCCCACTTTTTGTCGGTAAAAATCCAAACGTTAATAGTTAACGTCAACGTTAACGTCAAGTTAGTGTAAACGTTAACGTCAATCTGCAAAACCCTAAATACAGCTATGCCTTCCAAGGAAAGTTACACATTCTTAAACTGTTTGATGACATATGCTTTTAGCTTATTTTTGCTTAATTTTCACCATCGTTTCTTTTATATAAACTTGGCATCCGCAACTACCCAAAAATGCGTAACTGCAGATAGGGATATTTTTTATTAAAAGAAAAATTCTTATTTTTTTCTGATCTTCTAAGATATATATGGTTTTTTTCTTATTTTTTTTCTAATCTTCTAAGATATATATGGTTTTGGCCAATTCAAACCGTCATATTATCATTTTTTACTGTCCTTGGTACTTTTAAGTTTCATTAAAGGTAGACTAATGCTATGACTAATCGTAGAAAAGTCTTTTTTTCTAGTTTTATATAGAAAATACTTCTATGCTAAAGTAATGCACTTATAACTGAGTTGCTGTCTTTTCGTCAGCATTATCCTATTTTCCAAATTTCCAGTGTATAAACTATATGATAGTATGTCTTTCTCGCATTATCTTTAGTATGTCTTTCAGGGCAAGTATTATTTAAGGCAAGTAAGTTTGTCTTTCAGGGCAAGTAATATCTTTATTTAAAGTCAAAACTTTTTTTTTAGGTACCAATAACTGGTTATTCTAAATTGAAGGGGCGTTTATTGCAATGTTTCTTTTAAATTCGAGTTTTAGTTTTAAATAATGATTATTCTTCATTTCTAAATTTTTTTTTATTTTTGAATATTTTAATATAATTTCTATTTATTTTTAGATACTATTAAACATATTTTTAGATTTCTTTTTAAAACATTTTACATTTTTAGACAGTTTCGACTACTTTTGATTGTAGACTAATTGAAACTTCACGTTTCTAGTTTGTTTTTTTGTTTTTTACTGAACGTACAAAATGTTCTTTTTTCGTATATAAGACGTTGACTAAAAAAAAATGACTTGAAAAGCTCTTTTACATGAGAAAAGCGCTTTTTTAAAGGTTCTATAAAACCCTCAAATAACGATATACAGGAGGGTGTATATTTTAATCGTTGGTCATTGTGAAATTTGCCCATCAGTTCAGCTTTCCAAAATTTGGATCGGTTAACCTTGATAATGTTATTTTAATAAATGAATATAATTAATTAAAAGTGATAAGAGGAATAAATAAAAAGAAAGTAAAAATGGTTTCCTGAAAGGAAACCATATACCTCTGAAAGGAGTAGGCTATAAATCTTAAACTTCAATGCCACGTTTTTGTCAATTAAAATGGATGAGCTAAAAAGAAGTTACTTATGCCACCACTTTAGCGGCGTTGATCGGGGGGGGGGGGGAGTAACTTCTCTAGGTTTTGGAAAATACATGTTTCTATTGAAAATACCTGGTAATAGTATTTCCTTTTTTTACAAATTAACCCCATATCTCCATAGGCTTTTGAAAAATTAACTCACCTCCCCCTCCCACCATAATGCAACTGACCCCTTATGGTATACTAAAAGGATGTTTCAAAATAAAATAACTATTTTACCCCATATATTAAAATGACCAATGAAATGTTTAACACTGTGTTTCCTTTTCTTTTCCTAAAATAAATTTCCTTAAGAAACGATAAATTAAATAATAAGTAATAGAAAATAATGCATTTAAAGCTCCCGTGGAAGTTTGCTAGATGGGAACTAAAAAGTTGTTGTTGATTGTTATGTTCTCTATTATGTTAAAATGATTTATATATATAATTTTCTATATAATTATATAGTATTATATTTCTATATAATTATATAGATTATAAAAATTATAATCTATATAATTTTCATTGATGATACCATAAAGACAAAAAATTCTTTACCAATCGTTCGGAATAAATAATTTGTGAGTTTCTTATTGAAAAACTATTGAAATTATCATTAACATTTACTGAAATTATTAAAAAGCTCCTATATTATACATTTTTACTTTATATTTTAATTTTACATTTTCGTTCTATTTTAAACTTATAAATATTATTTAAATAATTTCTTATACCCATTGGCCTAATTTCGCTAAAATCCCGGGGAGGGGGTGCGTATGTAAATTTGGAACCAATATTCCAAATCAAGTGAAAATGACAGTGAAAACTGGAAAATGAGCCATATATTATCATAAAAGCAAAAATATTCTAAAGAAAACTGACCCGTTTCTCGGGATGCTTGAATTACGAATGCTTATGATAGTTTTGACAAGATTTGTTTTTGCAAAAACTAAATTTCAGTGGGGGGGCAAACTGAGGTCGGGGGCAACCCGGGGCCAGGGGGGCAGTTTCCCTCTGCCTCATCGCAAATTTTGCCCCTGCTTATACCATACTTCCTTTCCATTTAAAAATAAAATGAAAATATTAAACTAAATGGTAAAACCTTTTATCAAGATGGTGGAAAACAAGATAAAAATAATTCCTGAATATTTCGTCTTCACATCTGGGAACCTTTATCAACGGACACAAAAACAAGCTGAAGTATAGAAGAAAATATCATAAAAAGTTGAGAAAGAAAAAAAGTGGGAGAAACAATAAAACCCAGGAAGAAAATATGTATAAAGATTTTCGGACTTATTATTTAGCTAAAAAAGAAAAAACGAGAGAGAAACTGAAGAAAAATCATACCTGAAAACTCACAAAAAAATCACAACTACAAAGACATGAACCGAAATATTTGACAAAAAAAATAATAGAGGGGAATAGCAAAAATTTAAGTATGTAAAGAATGTCTATAAACGTTTCATGACACGAATCGATATATTATGCTGAAAACTAAAAAAGAAGGAGAAAATGAAAGAAGAACTCGCATAAAAAACAAATCTCTAAAGGTTTTGTAAAATGAAATTTTCGGCTAAAAACGCGAGAAACGCAGAAAAAGAAGAAAAGATATCTTCATTTCTTTCGCAGATATAAAAGAATATCTATAATGATTTCGGGCATGACCCCGAATATTTGGATATTTTTAGTTTATTTTCATAAAATAAACGAGTGCAGGGACGTGATTGTCACTGTATTGACCATTATAATAGTGAAAAGTGTTGGGGAAACAAATGGTATTATTCTTTGGGTATTGTAACGTTTATATCAGAAAAGGAACTTTCCACAAAAATTATGCAAGTTTCGTTTGTGCGCTATTCTTTCCGAGGGCATAAACGAGATGTGGTCAATCATTTTACTTATATATTATATCTTAATCCAAAAAGAGACAACAATGAACACTATATAAATTACATCTAGGAAGTTCAATATAACCTAAAATTTAAGTGATGATCCCCATTAAACTATAATTTAAACTATGAATATTCTCGAGCCTTGTTACTGCGCTGCGTTAAGAGCTTAGCGTTACAATTAAGGATGCCACTGTTGGATCCTGGTTGCAGTCAGGAATTGTAACTTTCTTCGTTTATGAATTTGTACATAAAAATATTTTTTTTCTTCTCTGCGACTTAATCTGTGTATCTATTTCCATCCAAAGTTAAAATAAACTTTTGATAGGTTATCTTTAGTTTATTTCTATTTTTGATGAAAAGGATTACCCTTACTTATATATCCAAGATTTCATTTTTGACAAAACACAAAATCGCAAAGAAAAGAAGAATGAGGACAATAAACAGCCAGTGAAAAAATTGAAACTTATGCAAATATTTCGGTCAAGTTACTAAGAAAGAGTCATCATATTTTAGTTTCGTGTTTTGTTTTAAGGTCTGGCGTTTTTATATTTGTATCAGTCATTTCTGCACTGAGGACAGTCAGGCGGAGGTCTTGACCGAAATATCTGCTTAATTTTCAATTTTTTCACTAGCTGTTTATTGTCCTCGTTCTACTTTTCTTTGCGATTTTGTGTTTTGTCATGATTAGCCAGTGTGGTCTCAGAAATTATTTATTTCATTTTGTGGCACAAGGGTGAGAGAGCTGGAGGGGGGATCGTAAACAACACCAGGAAAATCCTCATTTGGGGTGAGGGTTGGTGCACCGTCTCAACTTTGATATATTTTTTTTTTTTTTAACATGTTTTTATTATTAGCTTTGGTTAATGTTCAGGTGTCTATTTCCTATAAACTAAATTTATTATTTATATTTGATAGGCAAGTATTGCTATGTCAAGTCTATAATACATTAATAAAGTTACTCGAATTAGCGAGAGTCGACTGTATTATAAAAGTAAAGAGTAACTTTGAACCCTAAAATGAGCAGATTTATCGACAGTCGACTCTCGCTAATTCGAGCAACTTAATATTTACACTTTTTTAACTGTGACACAACAACTTGGGCCTTGGCTATTCTACTTTTAACATCTTCACTGCTTCCACTGTCTTTACTAATAATACTACCTAGGTAAGTGAAGCTAAATAATTTCTGAGACCACACTGACTTATCATGACGAAATGATAAAAACTGTGAAGAAGGGAGAAACGATGATAATAACAGCCAGTGAAAAGAAAACGTAGATAATAATGCGAACATTTCGGTCAAGACCTTCATTTGACCGTTTTCAGTGTAGAATAATAAAAAAATAGCAATATAAATCCAAAAGATAATATAAAAATCAAACCTTAAAACAACCACAAAAACTAAAATAGGAAGACCCTCTCAAAGCAACGGTGAAGAGTAACCCTGTCAATTTTTGGTCGGTTGTCGCCAAAAATTGTCCACTGTGTCTCGTCTCCAAGGGATTTATGAGGTCAAGTTAATATTAAATCCTTTAAATTGAAGTTGAGCTAATAAAAACCGTTTTTATTCTATACTCTGATATCCTTTATACGTTTTGAAAATTTGAGCTTGTAATTCAGGCTGAACATGAAGCTGTTTGACAACTATAGACCTTGTATATAAAATCAGGTGTACAATTGTTTGTCTGTTTGTTCGTTCAGAGCGAACTAAGACGCTATTAAAGCTACAAACACGAATTTTTTTTTGCAACTCTAGTTTAAGACCATGAGCAAGAAACTAAATAAAAACCTGAAAAATATGAACAAGGAATAGCAAAAAAAGTGAAATAACGTCATGATACCAAGCATGCAAGTGTCACGTCGAGGGTTGAGCAAGCCCTGAGCAATTCCTACTGGAAGTCATGTATGACTTCCAGAGTTGAACGTATCCCGAGGGGGTACGAGGAATCCCGAGTTGCACATTTATCGCATGTATGGATAAAATCAAGATTATGCTCGATGCGGCACCATTGTTTATCCCGTTCGTATTTACCGACTTGAACATTGCTTAATTTTCAAGAACTAGATAGTTTACTAATCAGACTTAAGATTGAAGCCTAGTTGTTTGAAATTAAAGAAGATGGGTGGTGTTTTTCTATTTCTCAGATGAGTCTGGCAAAAAATACAGATACAAAAAGAAAGCGAAAAAAAATATATCAATAACCAATAATTAAGGAATAAGTTACTCTTGATTTAATCTTTAAGTAAGTAAGTAATCAGATTAACGGCGCTTCTTGACTACTAAGGTCTCTGTATCAGCCCTGCGTTGTGCGTTGGTACAGAAATCTTTGATCTATGGGTCCCGTATTACCAAACAAAACTCAAACCAACTGTTTGAGTGTCATGACAGGTCGTGTATGAGTGTTTAATTTTTATATTTTTCAGGCTAAATTCTGATCTCTCCGATTTATTTACGAAGAAACAACCCAAAGAGACAAAACCAACTAAGAAAGAAACTGTTGTATCGCTAAGTCCATTTCTTTCATCCAGACTAAGAAGTATAGAAAAGAGAAAAGAACCAAAAGGAATTAACTACATCATCCCTTCTGTTAAAAAAGATCTGGTGCCAAAGGATAATCTGGAAGTTAATAATCGGTGGCATATGAGGCATGAGAAAGTCATTGCTTTTATGAATTCAATAGAAAGACGAGATGATACGTATTATGTGGTTTCTTTCTCACCGGATCATCTCCTGGTACCTGCTTCTTCCCAGAATAGTACAATGAGACCCAAGATGTCCTTAGTATTGCCTGCCATGGCCCTCGATGGTGAGTTTATTTTGTGCTGCTATTATTTTTGTCATTGTAATTGACAATAAGTGGTCCTATCTTCGTTTTCTCCTTAGTTTAAGCTCAAACTGCAATTGCTAAAAACTTGATTGTGGCACATAATATGCTTTGATTTGGGCAGCCGAGGGGCACATACGTAGTTAAGATCTTATGGGGAGTTAGACTATGAAGAGCTATCGCAAACTGATGAGTGAAGATGATGAATCTGCGACAAATATATCTTCTATCCAATTTCAATGTTCTTGTCTTGATTTTTCCGTGGTAAGGGTGGAGGGAGCCTCAAACACGTACATAAGATTTTTCAATGGAGCTGATATTACGCTTAGGGATAATTCAGCTATGAGCAAAACAAATGAATTTTATGGAGGCTTTGCGAAATTCTGAGAAAATATACAAATGCTGAGATGCAGGAGGGTTCAACCGCTCAAGACCCCATCCTTAACCAGTGTCGGAAGTAACCTTTGTGGTTCTTTTTTTGGAGGGGGGAATTCATCCACCCTTTTGTTTGTGCAGGCATTTTACACCCTCTTCTTTATCCTATTCCATGCTTATTTCTAGCATTTAGCTTTCCTTTTAGGTTCGTTTTCCACTTAATTAGACAGAAAATATCTAAATTATCATAAAATTTTGTTGCCTTTTTCTTTTTTGATCGCTTTGACTTTTTTTCTTTTTAGCGTTTCTGGTCTAAAAAATTATCCATATTTTTCTATAGGTATAATGTAGTTTGTCTGTTTTTGGCTCTTTTGGAAAACTTAGAAATATGACGAGCAATAGTGTTAGAGCTGAACTATTATAATTATTAGTTGAATCTGGCCAAGACACCGTGTTAAAAAGAGTGGGCGAAGTGACAGCACCTTGACGCGTACATTTATAAACAGAAACAAAACTAATCAGATCATTTGGTAGGCTACTGAGGCAAAAAAGTCTATTTCTCGGAGCCCGTGTTAGATTAGATCAATTGGAAAACGGTAGCTTAAATCGATTTGTAAATTTAATGCGTACTTTTAGCCGCGAGTATAGCTTTTTCAAGGTGCGACTAACAGAGGGATGGACGCCTCTTTTTGCCGTATGAAGGAGCATGGCTCCGTGTGCTAATAAGTTTAATGCACGTCCAATATCGTCTGCTGCTGAAAGGAGACTTTCTTGGACCAATTCAGCTTCCATTAGGATATTAACTGCAACACTAAGGGCATCAACGCACTCTATTTTATTGTGAAACCCAAATTGGTATGGCGGAATGCTACATTTATCCTTTAACTCATCAAGACAAAACAGCTAAACAGTCTACAGAATGTAGCTGAGATTGTTATAGCCCTAAAAGGCGAACACTGAATGTTAGATTTGCCTTTCTTGGGGGCAGGAGTGAGATCACCGATTCAAAAAGACGACGGAAATGTAAAGGTATCGAAAATCATCTGCATGAGCAATCCTAGGTGTGGCATGAGCAAAGGGATTCCATGCATACCATGTAGTGCACTAATATTATCTATACCATACCAAACGAAGCTTCCTGTTTCAGCTTGGAGACTGCCGTTATTATGGCTTGCATTGTAACAACATAGTAAGACTCTGGTTAAATAGATAGAAATTCATCAAGTTTGGATTTATTTTTAGACGAAAACTTCATTTGAAAAATGGATTCTCAACCTAGGGGGATGTCAGAACCCTTGGGAGTATTCAAGGATGTAAACAATGGGTGTACGGTGACGAACTAGCTCCCTTGCGAAGAGTTTTTTGTATAGAGACGAATATCATTCAAAACACCCGACCTAGGACGATTATTATCTCTCAAAATAGAAGACCAAAACCTCGCACGGGAGCACGCTTCGGAAAGTTGTGTGTTTTGACCGATTGGGGACTTAGAGTCCAATGCAGATTTTCCGAACTGGAACGGCCGCTTCTTCGGCACATCTTAGAACGTGGCAAATCTCAGCACAAAACAAATAAAAAACTATAGCTTACTATAGTACAGAGGTTACTCCCATTAGATGTATGTACGTGATACGTATTTTAGACGTGTGAGTAATTATCATTTTTGGGATTGTGTGTATCCTAGAAATTATTGTGTTTACCTTGAGTACACCGTTTTTTTCTATGTACATTATTCATTGTGTTAAACTCACCGTTTCCCTTTCTAGAAACTGTGATGCCACCTGCCAATCATGTAGCAATGATGCAAATAGACTGCGAAGTGACTAATACTCGCTTACTTCACGTACAGGAAAGCGTTGTTTCTTCTCTAAATTCGAGTCGGATGGATTCAAGCAGCTCAAGAGTGAAAGCAAAGTTAAGAAAACGGTCCAGTGAGGAAAAGGAATATAAATAAGTCAATATTAGTTTTCAGTGAATCGGAGACTTTTCATGTAACTTGAAGGTCAAAGTGACTGTGTTGCTTAAGGTGATACGGTATTTGAAAGGTTTAATCTGTCTTGTCCATTAGAAAGTTTTGTCAGTTTGTGTTGCCAACTATTTAGAATCAATTGGGTGATCTCGCCATAACCTACAGGGCATGGGTAAGAAATCCGGATCAATGATAGAAAACTAATAGCCGATACTTACTTTCCTGGAAATCTTGGAAAACCCATTTAACTTTTCGTGTTGTATGCCGGAGATAGAGATATTCGGTTTTAATGAAACTAATTTCATCAGAAAGGGGAATTTTTGTTTTTCGATTAAACGGAGCATAACTCTCTTTTAAAAATTCAGGAAATGGCAGTACCTAAAACTTCTCTGGCATACCTGCTTGAACAATACTAAAAATAAGCTCAGAGGAATTTGGTCGCGTTGGGAGTTTCCTGTGGTGTAACCTTTTTTGATTGACACACACAAAAGTGACGCAAAATTTTACTTTATTTTTACTCAAGCCACAATTTCTGAAAAATCTAGATGATGGCTAATCTCCTGGGATAATTCACTAATGTGTTCTTTGTCTTTGTGACTTTCAGCCGATGTAAAAGCTCACAAAATGATTTTACGGTACCGTATCATCGCAAAACCAATTCACAGGCATGTTTAGAGAGACATTACTGTCTAGGCATAATTAGTCAATTATAAGTTGCTTCTTCTTGTATAATCTTTTGTATTAAGTGAACATTGCTAAAATTAATGTCTAACTAAGCACACGTGAAAGGACTTTGAGGCCCAGGCCGAGCGTGAATGGTTGATGTCTTTCTTCTCTTCTACAGTGAAGTAAATGTTTGTTTTCACAATTGTAAAATATTGAGTGTTTTTTATCTTTGTTTTCTGAAAACAAGCATGCTGAGATTAATTTCTAGTTACTACTAAATTTCTTATTTTCTAGAAAAATTTAATTAATATTTGAAATGATATTAGTCGGAAATAGATTGGCTTTTACTGTTAGTGTCTGTAAACAAACATGCTAAGGTATGTTGCTTAAGGCCGATTCACAAAGAAATTTTACTAATACTAAGGTTCAGCTAGCCTCAATTTGAGGCAATCAGTTTTCCCTGATTTTTCTGATTGGCTGAAAATTCTAGGAAAAAATTTGATTGGTTCGAATTAACACTAGCTAAATTTTGGTGTTGGTAGAATCTCATTTTGACTAGGACTTAAAGGTAAGTGAAAAAAGAAAAGAAACTGTTTACGCATCACTTCATACTAGACTCAGATAAATGTTTTCTTTGTCAATTATAAAGTAAGCACAATTATAAAAGATAACAAGCGTGCTAGAATAAATTTTCTTTGAATTAAAAAAGAAATGTTACTTTGTAATGAAATTTCTTATCTTTCTCTTCACGGTTTCAGGCTAAATTTTAAGAACCTGAAATTACAGGCTTGCGAAAATTTGCGAATCAGCTATATTGATTAGGCACTCGTTTTTGTCCAACACTCAAAACTGGCTTTAGTTGGCACAAGTTTAATTCTTAATAGAAATTGATCTATACAGGCTCTACATTCATGTAAGGCCTGAAAGGTGGGAGTGGGTTTGTACTGCTGCTACTACTAACACCTGACGGAACCTCTAAGCTACCTGAGGACTACGCCACTGCGCAAACTCCTCCATCCCAACCTTTTCAAAGCCTCCCTCTTTACACCCAATCGAGAAAGCCCATTTTCCCTTAGATCCTTTCTTAAGACCTCCTCATATCCAATTCAGGGATGACCTACTTTCCATTTGGCACTAGATGGTTGATAAAAAAGGACAATTTTGTGGTTAAGTATTTTCACTATAGTTACACCTTTGTTCAATCTCAGAGGGAGAAACATCACTCAATGTAGATATCTTACTATATTTTAAAGTGGTATGAATAGTTTTCAATGAAAATTTTAGTGTGTTGGAGAATTTCGACTTTTGTTTTGATGCATCAAACTAAATCCAATTTCCGGTCATATTATCTTAGGCTTTAAAAACTTCTCAGTCGTCAAGTGTTTGTTTGTAAGTTAATTTTATGTTTCCCTTATTTTATCGTATTCAACGGTAATTTTTGCGCTATCACGTTATTTTTTCAAGTTCTTTCTGTATCATTTTTCCTCCAAGAAATTGTTTAATATGCAAAAATGTTGGAAGAAATCTTCAATGTTATGGTTAGGTTGTAAATTAATTAACATACAGATTTGTTAGTGTCAGCGGTACTTGTATGATATAGCCCTGACCTAATATTCTTCATCTAAGTAGAACATATTTCTCTGACGCTCAACCCTATTGAAATAGTACCTAGATATGATGTAAAAAATACTTAAGAAACAAATTTCGGCTATATATTTGCACATTAGGGGGAGGGGGGTAAATTGTAGCGAATCTGCATGCCTAATGTGTTAGGTATGATTATTCTGCATATTTTAAAGTAAGAATTGTTTTCTAACTTCAAGCTATCCAAATACTTTATCCCCCCCCCCCTAATGTGCAAATATATAGCCCAAATTGTATATTTCCCATCTATTATGTCACTGCTCTTTGCCTTGTGTCACGCTAATCTGAAAGAAATTAACAAAAAAAACAACGGTTTTACGATGCGTCAATGGATGAACAGCTTGAGTGGTCGGGGTTATATCATACAAGTACCGTGTCAGCTGCTTCTAAAAGATTCCGCTTCCCATATTTGCCGGATTTCAATGAGGTGTGACATGTCCATCATTTTTGAAAAATGTGCCTAAGCTGTTATGATTTTTGGATACGTACGTCGGATAATTAGCCTCAGATATGTGTTAATAATCTCATAGACCTTGGTATACCATTTTGGTGAAAATTAAGAAATTAAAGAAGAAAAATGGTAGTTTCTCAGTAATGATTTATAATGGTGTTATCCAGAATGAATTCGATAAAGATTATATATCTGAAAACAAACTATAAATCTAATAAATAAATTATAAATTTCATCTACCCTGTTTAGATTCTTCCAAGAGTAAGTGACCATTTACGTGGATTAATCTTAACCTAACAATTTTGTTTAAAATAATCTCAGTTTTTCTCTTGGAGCAATCAAATTGCCCCTTTCCTTCCCTTTAGTACGTCTGCGATATGAGAAGTACTATGGGCTAAACTGCAATGCAATGAAAAGAGTGTATCTTTACGTTTTACTCTCTCTCTCTCTCTCTCTCTCTCTCTCTCTCTATATATATATATATATATATATATATATATATATATATATATATATATATATATATATATATATATATATATATGTGTGTGTGTGTGTGTGTGTGTGTGTCTGTCTGTATTTCCTCTCTCTCTATCACCGCTACCCCTTTCTCTCACTATTTCCTGTGCAATTGATTTGTGTATATTCAAGTCAGACGTTTCTTTGTTTATATTTTCAATGTTGTGAAATGAGTATGCCTGTGCTAAAACTGATCTCGTACCAAAGTTTGTTGTGTCTAGTTATGGGGATTTTTTGGGTATTTTTTGGTAATCAATTGGAGTTTTTATTACTTGGAATTTAGCATTTTTTCTTTTGGTTGGGGGATTTTTGCTTTTGTTATCCGATTACGTTATTTATTGGCTTTACTTCTGTTGTTGTTTTTCTCATTCACGTTTGTTTGTTTCTATTTAACTGAATTGGAAGAATGCACAATGGTTTTTGTATGATTTTGTATGCTTTGTTTTTAACTATTAAATGTAAAAAAAAACGAACTAGTATTGACACTTGACTATAATCTGATTTATTTTATACATCAATTTAGTGATACTACCAAAATTTTATCACCTTAACCATCAAAGGTTATGAGTGTGAGAAAATTTGTCTATTTTTTGAAGCAGAGGAAAAATATCGACAAGACCAAAAAAACACAGATGGTGTGACAAGACTGACAAAGAAAACACTAATATGATAAATAGAGCGTGACAAGAGTGAGGACAAGACTAAAACAAACTAGGCATAAGTGAAACTCTGGCATCTTTTAGAAGATAGAGCACAAAATTATAGTCTCACTTGATTAGTGTGATTCATTTTAAATTACCGCCATATTAAAGCATACTGGCATCTTTTTGAAGATAAAAACAATCTTATGTTCTTGACTTGGCTGATAAGACTACAACAAGTTAGTTTAGCTTGGAATGAATGCACTCTAACTTACAAAATTTATTTTTTAATTTAATAATAACCTGCTCTGTAACATATTAATCCAAATACCAATCTGCCTAAAATGAGTAAATTCTAGAATACATGTAGCAATACATTTCGAATTTCCCAATCGAGAAAACTGCCATCTAATCATTTACTTCACACTCTGCCAAAAGATGACCGGACAGTAGCGAACCTATCAAATGGCAATGAAATACTGCAAACCAAAAAGATAATGTCTACGTAAGGTGTTGGCTAGCTGACAAAGTGAAATTAAGGACTTTTTAGGACCAATGTGACTTCAGGGATCATTATGGACCAATGTAAGACCCCTGTGTACCTTCAGTGATGATTTACAATGGTTTGATTCAGAATAAATTAAATATAGATTGTGTATCTAAGAACAAATTATAAATCTAATAAGTAAATTATAAATATAATCAAATAGATTCATAAATGGTATAATTTTACTTTAGAAACGTTTAGAAACGTTTTTTACGTTTAGAAACACAACATATATTACTCCTCTGTTGAGTCTTGATCATTCTAGTATTATTTAAGCTGTAGCTTTGAATAAATAAGAATTGATTTTAAAAAATCAAACTGAAGTTCCTAAATTTATTGGAATCTGAATTTACAGAAAGCTTCCATCTTATATGTTTTAGAAGTTGGCTCTCTTTGGCTCAACTTTGTGGCCAATTTGCCGCTGTTGGTAACCATGGGAATGGCTCCCAACTTAATCCGGTTGCACTCCACTGTGGACTGCTTGCTCCACGCTTACCTATATAAAACTACTGAAGTGTCTGGAATGAGGGAAGCGGTTGAGGAATTTAGGAATAATAAAATGTACATTTGTGGGTTAAAACATCAACCCCCACCTATCTTCCAGTATATGGGTACAACCCGCTCATGTTGCAAAATTATCCAATTTTTCCAAGGAAAATAACTATTCGCGTGAAGGAGTCTTAACATAATAATCTTTTGTAAACAATAACCTGCTCTGTAGCATCTTAATCCAAATACCTCTACTTTCTAGTACATGTGCGATATGGCAAGTTTATGGACTAAACCCTTTAGAATAGCCTTGCGCCGATCTTGTATTTTTTTTTTTCTGTAACAAGTGGAAGGGGTGTTTTTTTCAAAACTAATGATCAAATATGATATACAAAAACATAAAACTCGGTAAATGCTCTTTTTTATGTTTGATATTTCCCTTCACCATCCACTGAAGGCTCAGGTTCAAAGTATCCCACGGATTGAATTCAATAACTCAAGAATGACTAGTAGGGAAGGGTGATTTTAAAGCTATAGATGATATAGATACAATTTGGTAAATAAAGAGGACTGTAAATGTTATTTGATAAACCGAAACTGTATGAGAAACTGTCTCTGTCCACTAAGCATGGTAAAGCGTTATGTTCCAGGTTCTAGGTCCGAGAGGTTCTAGGTTCGAACCTTGGCTTTAGTATTAATACAAAAGAAGAAAAAAAACTAAAAAACAGGTAAAAACTACTAAAAAAACTAAAAAAGCTAAAAAACTAAAAAAACTAAAAAAAAGGTAAAAAACTAAAAACTAAAAAAGGGTAAAAACAGCAAAAAAACTAAAAAGAAAAAAAAACTAATAATAAAAACTGAAAAAGAAAAAAAAAACTAAAAAAAGGAAAAAAAACTGAAAAATAAAGGAGAAAAAGAAAACTAAAAAAATTAAAAAAACTCAAAAAGGTAAAAACTACAAAAAAAACTAAAAAGAAAATATAAATAACGACCGGGACACTCAAAGAGAAATTACAGACTGGGACACCGGGACATAAATGACGACTGGGACGTGTGTGTCGACTGACGTCATGTTTGTTTGTCGACTATAAATGACGACAGGGACACAACTACAACGGGGACGCCGGGGGGCACAGGGGGGATATATAAATGACGATGGGGACACAGGGAATGTTTGATTAGCAATCACCATCAACAAAGCTCAAAGGGGAATCATTAGAATAATGAGGTATAGATCTGAATACGGATTGTTTTTCCCATGGACAATTATATGTTGCATGTTCAAGAGTCGGTAAACCTGACAATCTCTTTATATGTACAGACAATGGGACAGCGAAGAATGTTGTTTATTCGCAAGTTTTACGTAGTTAAAAACACACACACATATATATATATATATATATATATATATATATATATATATATATATATATAATATATATATATATAATATATATAATATATATATATATATATATATATATATATATATATATATATATATATATATATATATATATATATATATATATATATATATATATATATATCACAGGTGGGACACAGGAACACAACTACAACAGGGACACGTAACTAATATGGCGCGTAACGACTTACGCGCGCGGGGGGGCTTGTGGGGGGGACGCGAAGCGCCCCCACCAACTAGGTGTTGGGGTGGCGCGAAGTGCCACCCCAACAGCTAGTAAGTATATATAAGTTGTTTGTCTGTGTGTCTGTCGAGTGACGTCATGTTTGTGTGTCGACTGACGTCATGTTTGTCGACTGACGAAATTACAGACCGGGACACAAATGACGACCGGGACATCTATATATATAAAAATAAGTTTTCTGTGTGTCGAGTGACGTCATGTTTGTGTGTCGACTGACGTCATGTTTGTCGACTGACGAAATTACAGACCGGGACATCGGGACACAAATGACGACCGGGACATAGGGAATATAAATGACGACCGGGACACTCAAAGAGAAAGCGACCGGGACACAAGGAATGTTCGATTAGCAATCACCATCAACAAAGCACCGGGACACAAATGACGACCGGGACACAGGGAATATAAATGACGACCAGGACACTCAAAGAGAAATTACAGACCGGGACACCGGAACACAAATGACGACCGGGACACAGGGAATATAAATGACGACCACGACACTCAAAGAGAAATTACAGACTGGGACACCGGGACACAAATGACGACGGGGACACAGGGAATGTCCGATTAGCAATTACCATCAACAAAGCTTAAGGGCAATCATTAGAATAATGAGGTATAGATCTGAATACAGATTGTTTTTCCCATGGACAGTTATATGTTGCATGTTCAAGAGTCGGTAAACCTGACAATCTATTTATATGCACAGACAATGGGACAGCCAAGAATGTTGTATATTCGCAAGTTTTACGTAGTTAAAAATATATATATATATATATCTATCTATATTCACAGGTGGGACACAACTACAATGGCGCGTAACTAATATGGCGCGTAACGACTTACGCGCGCGGGGGGGGCTTGGGGGGGGCGCGAAGCGCCACCCCAACAGCTAGTAGGGAATATAAATGACGACCGGGACACTCAAAGAGAAAGCGACCGGGACACAAGGAATGTTCGATTAGCAATCACCATCAACAAAGCACCGGAACACAAATGACGACCGGGACACAGGGAATATAAATGACGACCGCAACACTCAAAGAGAAATTACAGACTGGGACACCGGGACACAAATGACGACCGGGACACAGGGAAACAACTACAACGGGGACGCCGGGGGGCACAGGGGGATATATAAATGACGACAGGGACACAGGGAATGCTCGATTAGCAATCACCATCAACAAAGCTCAAGGGCAATCATTAGAATAATGAGGTATAGATCTGAATATAGATTGTTTTTCCCATGGACAATTATATGTTGCATGTTCAAGAGTCGGTAAACCTGACAATCTATTCATATGCACAGACAATGGGACAGCCAAGAATGCTTTATATTCGCAAGTTTTACGTAGTTAAAAACATATATACATCTATCTATATTCACAGGTGCGACACAGGGACACAACTACAATGGCGCGTAACTAATATGGCGTAACGACTTACGCGCGCGGGGGGGCTTGGGGGAGCGCGAAGCGCCCCCGCCAACTAGGTGTTGGGGTACTAGCTGCTGGGCTAGCTGCTAGGCTAGCCCAGCAGCTAGTATATATATATATATACTAGCTGTTGGGGTGGCGCTTCGTGCCACCCCAACACCTAGTTGGTGGGGGCGCTTCGCGCCCCCCCAAGCCCCCCCGCGCGCGTAAGTCGTTACGCGCCATATTAGTTACGCGCCATTGTAGTTGTGTCCCTATGTCCCACCTGTGAATATAGATAGATATATATATATATATATATATATATATATATATATATATATATATATATATATATATATATATGTTTTTAACTACGTAAAACTTGCGAATATACAACATTCTTTGCTGTCCCATTGTCTGTACATATAAATAGATTGTCAGGTTTACCGACTCTTGAACATGCAACATATAATGGTCCATGGGAAAACAATCCGTATTCAGATCTATACCTCATGATTCTAATGATTGCCCTTGAGCTTTGTTGATGGTGATTGCTAATCGACCATTCCCTGAGTCGCCATCGTCATTTATATATCCCCCTGTGCACCCCGGCATCCCCTTTGTAGTTATGTCCCTGTGTCCCGGTCGTCATTTATATTCCCTGTGTCCCGGTCGTCATTTGTGTCCCGGTGTCCCAGTCTGTGATTTCTCTTTGAGTGTCCCGGGCGTCATTTATATTCCTTGTGTCCCGGTCGTCATTTATATCCCCCTGTGCCCCCCGGCGTCCCCGTTGTAGTTGTGTCCCTGTGTCCCGGTCGTCATTTATATTCCCTGTGTCCCGGTCGTCATTTGTATCCCGGTGTCCCGGTCTGTATATACATTCGTTTTTTAGTTTTGTTTTTCTCCTTTATTTTTTTCCTTTTTTCTTTTTTTTCTTTTTTAGTTTATTTAGATTTTTAGATTTTTTAGTTTTTTTATCAATTTTTATTTGTTTTTTTCTTTTTAGTTTTTTTGTAGTTTTTACCTTCTTTTTAGTTTTTTTAGTTTTTTTTTACTTATGTCCTGGTCGTCATTTATACTCCCTGTGTCCCGGTCGTCATTTGTGTCCCGGTGTCCCAGTCTGTGATTTCTCTTTGAGTGTCCCGGGCGTCATTTATATTCCTTGTGTCCCGGTCGTCATTTATATCCCCCTGTGCCCCCCTTTCGCTTTCTCTTTGAGTGTCGTCATTTATTTAGATTGTCAGGTTTACCGACTCTTGAACATGCAACATATAATTGTCCATGGGAAAAACAATCCATATTCAGATCTATACCTCATGATTCTAATGATTGCCCTTGAGCTTTGTTGATGGTGATTGCTAATTTAGTTTTTTTTCGTTTTTTTCTTTTTACTTTTTTTTTTAGTTTTTATCTTTTTTATTTTTTTTTATTTTTATTCTTAATTTTATTAGTTTTCTTTTTCTCTTCTATTTTTCAGTTTTTTCCTTTTTTTTAAGTTTTTTTTTTAGTTTTTAGTTTTTTTAGTTTTTTAGTTTTTTTAGTTTTTTTAGTTTTTTAGCTTTTTTATTTTTTTTATTAGTTTTTAGTTTTTTTTTGTAGTTTTTGCCTTTTTTTAGTTTTTTCAGTTTTTTTTTTAGTTTTTAGTTTTTTACCTTTTTTAGCCTAACCAGGATTTGAACCTGGGACCTTCATTGACCGTGGTGACACCCTCTCTCATCGAGTGACTACTCCAGCATGTTCATTTTGGTGTTTTAAATGGTATATTATTAACCAAATTAATGTGTTTTACAATATACTAAGCATCGTCAAAGCAAAAATGACGACAACTAATTTCATGACGTCAGCCGACACAGAAACATGACGTCACCTGATCCACAGCCAGACAGACAGACAACTTATTTTTATATATATAGATATATATATATATATATATATATATATATATATATATATATATATATATATATATATATATATATATATATATATATATATATTTGACTTTCGAATTTCATCAGTTTTTCCTAACTGAAATTTAAAAAAAAATTTCATGTCTTAAAATCACATTACGTATACTTATAACAAAAAAAATCACTTGTAATATTTTAAAGTTGTAAAGAAGATGAAATAAATATGTCAGTCGTTATTTTCTCAATTAGAAAAATAATATTTGTAGTGGTGTTTTTATTACTTAGTTTTTTTTAACTTTGAAACTGAAATTCTTTCAACTTTTTTTATGTCTTAAAATCACATTAAATATACTTATAGCAAAAAATCACATGTGATATTTTAAAAATACAAAATCAAAATGATATAAATATGTCAAACGTATTTTTTTTTCAATTGAAAAATAATAAAATTTTTCTTCTTTTTTTGGAGAGGGGACTTGTTTTGGAGCCTAGAATTATTTTGAGACTTGGAAATTTTTATTGGACTTAGTTATTTTGGAGACTTAGAAGTATTTGAGACTTAGAACATTATTTTTGAACTTAGAATTTTTTTGGGTGGAGAAACGATTTTTTATGAGATTTTTTGAACTTAGAAATTTGAGCTTGAATTTCAGAAACTTTAACATAAATGAACAGTGAATTTTTTTTTTTTTTAATTCTAGGCCAATGATTCATCAAAATACATAGGAACAAAGAGTCTGGCATTATCAATGGATTTAAATTTGAAGATATGTTCGTTCCTGAGGATATGAAGTCCCCTGACCATATAGATGAGACAATGTTGGATGATATATTGGCCATGGTCAACAGTATTTGAAATCCTCACGATATCCATTCTTCCATCTTGATGACCATGGACGAGTCGTGTACAACATTGACCCGCTCATCTATTGAAAACGTAAGAAACAATTAAATTTATCTTTTCACTCCCCTTCTTGCATTTGTGGGTATGGGTGGGTTTGTAAACAATTGAATTTATCTTTTCACACCCCCTCTTGCATTTGTGGGTATGGGTGGGTTTGTAAGGGGAGATTTGTTGAGGGTAGTGGGGAGGAGGAATGTCAGTCCGCGACACTGATCGTTTGAACAACCCAATTATATCAGGCGGAGGAACTATCTTGAAAAAAGGGTGGTTTCACATTCAACAGAACGGACGATAATTTACATTACCAACCCATTACCAATGGATAGAATATATTGCGTACCGTGAAATTGACTCATTTGTTGTTTCAATAAGTGTTGTCATAGCTTCGCCCATACAATTATCCCCTCCCAATGTCTCAATAACCTCTACCAATTGCATGGTTTTACACGAGCCTCTTTGAGCATGGGCATAACAGACTTCAATGGGCTCATGTTTTCTTTTTTATCACGAGTTAAATTGGAGGGACCGTACATATCTATCAGTTTGGTTTCGTAGTTTAAAACCACCTTCTTACTCTGTAGGAGTGAATTCTGAAAATTCTTAAATAGCAAGGTGGCCCTCTCGCCGCTTATCATTTCCGCAGATTTGTAACCATGACACTCGCAGAGCCTCATATGATGTTTGTTTTAGTTTAGTATGAAATCTACAAAGATAAGTTCGAAAATAGTAGTTTGCCCTTCCAATGTTTTTACCCTCACATAAAACCCAAAAAACATATGGTATTAGAAAAAAATATCTAATTGAATAAGTTTCCTGGCAGAGTTGTAAAGAAGCCATGCCCAATGTTTCGCTGACGCAAAGGACGGAGCCCTCACTGAATATATTACCTCCTTTTTATTACTGTGATTACCATCCTCAAGTTATGTATCATACTGTAAAACAGTAACCTACTCAAAAATATTTATCCCTTTAATTGTTACTGGACATTGGCCATTTAAACAATTAGAATCTAGTTTAGGGAATTTTAGGCCCCCATTAACTGCCTAACCATCCGAATATGTCCTACTAGCATCATTTGTCAGGCGTTTGTGATCTGTGAAGCGATCTGTGAATCAGGACTGAAGCGATTAGTCCAAGCAAAACCATCCTCTGATACACTTTTGGGTTCGAAGGTACTTGATTGAGCCGAATCCCCTGTTGAAATATTTGGGAGTGTAACACCAGTCTATAAGTATCTTATGTATCTAAGTATCTTAATGTATATAAGTATCTTAATGCAGTCAAAGAGGATGCTACCCTTTGCCTTGATGGTGGCGATGATTTCTGATCGGTTAACATAGAGAACGAATGAGAAGTTATTTCCTTTCTTGAAGTGGTTTTTACAAACCTTGAAAAGAATATTTTAATTGTATGCGTGTGTTTGTGTGTGTGTGTATGTACGTGTTTTATACGAAATTTCAAATGCGACATGGAAAACCAATGAGACGTTCTTTTGGAATGACACGGTTTTATTCAGCTAAAACTCGAATACTATAATAATATCTATTTTCATGTCATTTAATATACATGCATAATAATTTTCAATAATACTCACACACACCCATACCCAAAAATGCAAGAGGGGGAGTGAAAAGATAAATTCAATTGTTTCTTACGTTTTCAATAGATGAGCGGGTCAATGTTGTACACGACTCGTCCATGGTCATCAAGATGGAAGTATTGTTCACACCAAGTGCTGAAAAGCTAGCAGCAGATTATTTACAGAATGAGTCAAGCTACAACCAATATGAATCAAAATAATTCAAGTAAATCAAGTGTTCTTAGTCGCTATGCATACGCCATTCTATTGTGGCCTAAGAGACGTGATGAAGTTGCTAAAGCTCTTGAATCCATCCTGGAACAATATTGTTATAAGAAGAGTCAAACAGATCAGGTTAGTGAATTTTTTAATCCGCATTGAAAAATACTGTTTCTTTTATCTATGATTTGGGTAAAATCATGTTGATTTATAATCAACATCCTCATCAATCCCTGTCAAACACTACTATTCTGTTAGTTCATTGAAGAAATGGTAATATATTTGACACTTTTCTTGAATAATATCCAATGAAGGGGAAAGGGAAATGAAAAAGAAGAATTTCGATGTTGGTGATACAGTTCGAATCAATTGATATCTTAATGTATTGTACGAGGGGAACTACTTATGGTCACTGAACTTTTTAAAGTGTCCAGAATCTTAGACACTAAACCCATAACGTATCGTCTATGTGATATGAAAGATAACGAGATTCATGGCAGTTTTTATAATGACGAATTACAAATAATTAAAACACTGAAATGTATCACATTGAAAAGATATTGAAGAGTCGCATTTAGAGGGGCAAGAGACAGTTGGCTGTTTGTTGGCTAGGAAACAACTCTGATTTTGATTCTTGGGTATCTGCTGAAGGCGTTTACAATACCGACGATTCTTATGTGACGTTTATGTCTACCTCTCGACGATGACGTTTACTTCTAGGATGATTTGAATAAAACAAGCGATTTTTGGACAAAAATCTGCCCCACCATCAAATTCAAAGAAGGAAAGTATGAAGTTTCTCTTGCCAATTGTATCATCAAAAATATATATGACGTTCTAAGAAAGCTGACACTGTATGAGATAAGACCCTTTGACTTCTCCAATGAAGGCTAGATGACAAATTTTGACTCTAATGATTACCCCTTTGCCACCATACCGTACAAGGAATACAACAAAATGCCTGAGCATTGTCTAGTTGTCAATAAAAAGTTGCGAGTCGAAAAAAGTGTAGTTTCACATTCAACGATTCAACAGAACAGACGATAATTTACATTATTAATCCAATTGAGAACGGAAGAATTTTCATCAATGAGGATTTAAGCGAGGCCCTTGGGTTTAAAAGTCGCTTTATTCAACTCAAAAATTTCAGTGGCAAGGATCATGTCATCTGTACAGATTATGCACCTAGTTTTTCTTCGGACAGTTATATATTTATTTGCACTTCATTTGTGGAACCGTCTGGTAATTGAAATGCCCCCTCCTATGTATTCTCGAACGGAAAAGCACTCACGAGCAAGTTCATCACTACAATATAAAGCTATATTTAAGTCTAGGAAAAGAAATCCTTTTTCAATCTAACAATTTTTTTCTTGGTTTCTTCTTCTTCTTTGACAAGAGTGATGTCTTTCGTTTCTAACCTGAGTAGAGACTGATGAGAGATGAGGTGTTTCTCAATCTTTTTATACCTTTTCCACCCTGTCATGGTTTCAATCGCTCGCCAAGGTATCATGCACTGGACCTGGGATTTTGTGAGATAATTTCTTTAAAATCTTTACCAGCCCCCTCATGGGTCTAAATGACGTGTAATTATAGCCAAACCTTTTGTTATTGCTAAAAGGTCACCTAACTAGCTTCTTTATATTAACTGGCACAGTTCCAAATACGAAGCGTTTAAAGGAAAGTACTGAAGATGCTTTACATTGTAGTGATGAACTTGCTCGTGGGTGCTTTTCCGTTCGAGAATACATAGGAGGGGGCATTTCAATTACCAGACGGCTCCACAAATGAAGTGCAAATAAATATATAAATGTCCGAAGAAAAACTAGGTGCATAATCTGGACAGATGACATGATCCTTGCCACTGAAATTTTTGAATTGAATAAAGCGACTTTTAAAACCAAGGGCCTCACTTAAATCCTCATTGATGAAAATCGCTTGTTTCATTCAAACCATCCTAGAAGTAAACGTCATCGTCGAGAGGTAGACATAAACGTCACATAAGAATCGTCGGTATTGTAAACGCCTTCAGCAGATACCCAAGAATCAAAATCAGAGTTGTGTCCTAGCCAACAAACAGCCAACTGTCTCTTGCCCCTCTAAATACGACTCTTCAATATCTTTTCAATGTGATACATTTCAGTGTTTTAATTATTTGTAATTCATCATTATAAAAACTGCCATGAATCTCGTTATCTTTCATATCACGTAGACGATACGTTATGGGCTTAGTGTCTAAGATTCTGGACACTTTAAAAAGTTCAGTGACCATAAGTAGTTTCCCTCGTACAATACATTAAGATATCAATTGATTCGAACTGTATCACCAACATCGAAATTCTTCTTTTTCATTTCCCTTTCCCCTTCATTGGATATTATTCAAGAAAAGTGTCAAATATATTACCATTTCTTCAATGAACTAACAGAACAGTAGTGTTTGACAGGGATTGATGAGGATGTTGATTATAAATCAACATGATTTTACCCAAATCATAGATAAAAGAAAGAGTATTTTTCAATGCGGATTAAAAAATTCACTAACCCGATCTGTTTGACTCTTCTTATAACAATACTGTTCCAGGATGGATTCAAGAGTTTTGGCAAATTCATGACGTCTTTTAGGCTGCAATAGAATGGCATATGCGTAGCGACTAAGAACACTTGATTTACTTGAATTATTTTGATTCGTATTGGTTGTAGCTTGACTCATTTTGTAAATACTCTGCCGCTAGCCTCTCAGCACTTGGTGTGAACAATACATGTTTTTCTTTATTTACAATAAAGACACCACATAATCACATTAACAATAATACTTAGAAAGGGTTCCCTCGGAAGGGTTCGGCGTTCACTGGCGGTGGTCGACCTAAGGCTGGATCCCCCTCCCCTCTCCTGGGCCGGCAATGGGCACGGTGCCAAGTAAATAATTAAAAAATTTAATCAATTTTAAATTTACAAAAACACTGATATTCAATTCTACCTTGCTAAAGAACATAAAAACACACTGTTGAGATGGGGGAAAACGGACCCCTCCCACCTTAGGAATACAAAATGGATCCTTCCTCCCAACCACCATGTATTGAACTTTTTTCGAGATGAAGACAATGTCTATATTCTAGACATATGCCTCAGTCCAAAGTTAGATAATGTCCACAGGGTAGCACCCTCCCACCGTCTGCACAGACATAGAAGAATCGCTGGGAACTTCGCTCTTAGAATGAAATTAATTTCCACACAGTTTCTGTAAACACTCATGTCAAACTTCTGTTTCACATAGTATCTACGCACCCCCATGCAGACTTTTGATTAACTCATTGTGTGTTTGTACACAAGTACACCTTCGAACTTACAAGGACACCATTGTAAATCAAGCGGCTCCCCGTCTCCGATTTCAATAAGAATTATTTATTTAGGGCCTGGTGCTTCACTAGCTCCAAGTAAATGGACTCACCTCAACTGGTAAAGTCCATTCAAGAGCTAATGTGCGTGCCTTTTCAAAATATACTAATAAATTTCCGATTTGAACTTTTAGCAACCCCGTAATATACTTAAATTTGTCCCTCCCTCAGCAATTGGGGCCTACACATCCAGTAAAAGAATGATAACATGAGTTTTCTTTAGATGTCTGCAGTTGCGCTACCAGCAATAATATATTCATTTAAAAAATTCTTTTTTCCTATATAAGAAGACCATATTGGAGTCTATGATGGTAAATGATGTAAAGTTTTGATCGGCAACGATTCAAGCACATTCTTTTAGGTCGCAAACCTATCACAACGACTTCTATTGATCACATTCTGAGACATCTTATCAAAGGCGGAATTCAAAGGAGTTTAAAGATTTCTTTTTCAACCTTCGTTTTCGCTTCTGAACGTTTACTGACAAAAGTGTCAATAAATGTTTTCCAATATGACTTTTGATCAAACTGGAGGGCTCTATGTATCTTTGTGACCTTGAAACCGTTGACTAGCATCCATCTCAAAGGAACGTGATGTACAGCATATTCTGTTTCGAATGAATGTCGGCAATAAGTTTTTTTGAAGGTGTCCAATGCACTCTCCAATCCTCTACCTAAGAAGTATTATATGGACTCAAAGAGTCCTTATTCACGAGTCTGTTTATGTACAGAAAAAATCTTCGTCGATTCATGAAATTCCAATGGTATTTCACCGTCAATTCCAAAAAACCATCATTGTGGTCCATTCTCCTCAACGGTGACAGTGTTGGAGAAATTTACAGCACAAGGACTGTCAAGTCATTGGTAATTACCAAGCGGCAAAGAGTAATCAGACACTACCGACAAATAATGGTGTTTATATCAAGAAAAATTGCATCCGACTTCACACTGGTGTCTTGTCCACTCGGGTAAGATGTTAAGATCCAATATCCATGCAAAACATAGCCTCCCCTCATTGATCTATCTACAAATAGATGCTGATCAACGTTGGTGATCTAGCCTATTTTCTCTTTACTGATTTTAAGAACTAAATCCATCACCAGATAAGGATTTGAAAAATAATAGCCCAAATCCAACCCAAATTCCTCATAGATTTTATCCATTCCTTTGCACACAATATCCAGCAACGTCAATAAATCACTTACAATGTTCTGTACTTGAATTAATTGACTTAGGGATATGGGGATAGAACTATGGGACTCTAAAAACGGATTTTCTTCAAGCATGTATTGCCATTATTTATTTTTTTCCATTTGAATTCTAAGAGCAGCTTCTCAGATGATTTAAGTACAAAATATGGAAAAAAACCTATACACATGTGCCATCTACAGCTTCACCTCTATGCAAACGTGCAAACACCGGTAATATGAATTTCAAATCGTAGCTTTAATTGTGCACACAAACAGCCAGAATATATTGTTGCATAACGTTTAAATATCATGATTGATCGGCCAGTCCAAGATAGTTCCTCCCCCTGATATAATTGGGTTGTTCGAATGATCATGGTCGCGGACTGACATTCCTCCTCCCCACTACCCTCAACAAACCTCCCCTTACAAACCCAACAAATTTCTTTATTTTTAATAGCCAAATCATCCTCCGGTCATAGGGTCATTGGATAGGATATATTATGTAGCCATGAAATTGACTTATTTGTTGTTTCAATAAGTGTTGTCATAGCTGCGCCCATACAATTATTCCCTCCCAATGTCTCAATAACCTCTACCAATTACATGGTTTTACACGAGCCTCTTTGAGTATGGGCATAACAGACTGAAATGGGCTCATGTTTTCTTTTTTATCACGAGTTAAATTGGAGGGACCATACATATCTATCAGTTTGGTTTCGTAGTTTAAATCCACGGTTCTAGGTGCTCTGCTTATTCGTGGAGGTGTGTTTATATTCCTTAGTGATACTATTCATTAGTCCCATTTTTATCTTACTTTTAATTTCATTGTCTATTACCAAACCATTTTTACATAGATAACAGTTTTTACATGTAGACAAGATATGGCCTATGACATTGGTGGAGTACAATTGTTTTTACTTTACTTTTATCTGAATGCCAATACCAGAAAAATGTCGATAGGATTTGTCATCAGGTAAAGTTTTACTAGAACCAAAAGCAAAAAGTTGTCCCTCGTAATCAACTATTAGTCTTACGTATGCATTCTCTATGAGTGCTATCATCTGTGGAAATGTTACTCTCGCATATCCACAATCATAAGAATTGAATTTTTTTGGTTCTCAACTGAAATATAGTGTCTCATTGTCATGACAATGCAAGCATAAGTTTCCAATAATGTCACCACTAGTACTTGTTGCGTCGTTCAAATATTTGTCTTTGTCAGCGTTTAATCCTACGGTAACTCTATCATGTACACTTTCTTGAAATATCTCATTTTTTTAATAAGATGCAAGTGCTTATCCTTCCAGTTCACAATTAATATAAACAAATAAATCACAATAATTAATAAAGAATATTTTCCATTGTTTTACCCTTACTGAAGGTTGAAAACAGTTGCGCAATAGCACTTTCTACGGAAGGCGTATAGCAGCCACGTAATTGGATAATTGTGTGAGGGGCTACATACTTTATAGCAGCCACAGAATTTCTGGGCTGCAAGAAATTCTGAATGCAAGGGACTTTTCACTCTCTGTGAATAGGGTTTAGCAGCCACAGAAGTGATACCTAGACGCGAGGGGCTGCTCGCCCTGTGAAAGGTGTATAGCACCCCTAGAAGTATGGCCTAGATGCAAGGGGCTACTTAAACCCATTTCATTGACAAGATCGTTTGAATTTCCATATGTAAGCAACAGACCAGCGTCTTAGAAAGTACACAGTGGGGACCGCCGTTAAACCTTCTTCGTGATATTAAACCCCTAAGGAAGAAAAGATTAGTGACTATGGGCGTGTTTGAAGTCGATAAGGCATTACTATTGACGTTTTGCCCTATATTTGACTCCTTCTCATCATATTTGTCGATCGATGGCGCTAATCGATAATTGCTTATCTAATTTTGGCTCGTTATAAGTTTTGACGTTAGTTATTACTTTCGTTCTAGGTAAAGCAAATTCGGCTTATGTATGCACGACTGAAGCTAGTTAGTGCCAAAATATTACCAAGATATTACCTTTTTATGTTTTGAAACACCAATCGAGAAATAAAATCCCAAGTCTGCTGACAGTTAAATAAATAAGTGGTTGTACATTAAATTTGATAAATCTTCTATGAAAAGAATGTGAGCAAAGTCTTGGACAAATTTAACTAACTGACCCCTAACGATAGCGGAGTGGATAAAAGCGTTCCCGCTGAATCGTAGGCATTCAGGTTCAATCCCTCCTATCGTAAGGACATAGTGAGGTTGTTCTTTGTCGTTCTTAAATAAAAATGTCTACTGTTCGAGTCAATTTCATATCTGTTTCTTTGATTTTTTTTTTCTTTTACCATTTGGGTAAACAATTCAACTTCTTAACTCATTTCGTACCTTAACCATAGCAGTGTTATTTTTGTACATAGCACCAATCACTTTAAGGTATTTGTTTGGCATATCATACAAAGATAAGATCTTGGCTAAATATCTTGAGTAAAGCTATCAACAGAGTCAAAAAAGTTAGATATTGGATAACGATCGGATCAATCGATTAGTATCCTAGAATTTTTTATTCATACATCTGAGATGCACAAAAAAAATTTATAAGACTCCCTCCTTCGCCGCAATTCAAAGTAACAATACCATCATCGATAACGATAATCATCCTTTTATTTTAAGTCTGGTGTAGATGAACCTAAGTACATTCTAAGATCTGAGATATTTGACTTCACAAGTTTTGCGCGAATAGTTTCTTTATTTAGTCGATTCGCAGCTGCGTACCGGTGACATCCACCAAATGAGTAATAATAATCCCCACCTTCTCTTCCTTTGATCCAAAGCACTTCTATTGGGGGCACATTCTTCTCTGTTCTCTCCTCCTAAAAGGGATAAATCGAAGTTATTATCCATTTAATCACCACATTGATGAATATTTTCTTCTTAGTTTTTTCTTTATTCGTTTTTTCTCCTTAGAATCTTTTCTTCTTAGTTTTCTTAATGTTTTCTTCTTAGAATATTTTTTTTCTTAGTTTTTTTTTCTTTACAAAAATAATCATAATCTGATTAACAGCTTGAAAGATTTTCAATTAAAAAAAAATAAATAAATAAAAAAAAAAAAAAACAATTGGTAGCAATATCTTCGAGCCAAAAACATAAGGGCCATATTCAGTCAAGGACAAAGAGGAAGCCAATTTAAATGTTATAACAATGTCCTTATTTTCCACGGTGGTTTTGGCCCCCTTCCATCTCACTAGCCTCTGTAGTAAATGTGCGCCTTAAGTCTCAGAGACTTTTTGCGAAAACAAGCAATGAAACACGAGTCTCAGAGGTGATTTATTCTCTGGGAGTATCTGCAGATAAGTATTTGCTATGTAAAATCAAGAAGGGGTGGACTAGAGCAAAGGGGGAGAAGGCGTGGAGTGGAGCGAGGGGACTGATAGATAGAGCAGAGCGAAGTAACAAAGGGAGAGAGGCCTCAAAATATAAATCCTTTTTGTAATTGTTTTGTTTGTGTCATTTTTGCATAGCTTGTCGTTGTTTTCGCTGGCTCAAAGGGTTTAACTTGTCTCCTTCCCAAGTTAAAAAAAAAAAACAAGTCTTTCTGATGGAAATAAAGAGCGAAGTTGAAATATACAAGGAACTAAAATTATTCTTTCACAGTGAATGTAACATATTTCTCCAAAACTAACTCGTGTTATTTCTCTGTATTTGTGAAATTCTCAAAGAACTGACTCGTGGTATTTCTCTACATTTGTGAAATTCTCAAAAAGCGGCGCTTTACTGATGACTTAAAAACCACCCAAAAAGCAGATTATTCTCTTGTCTATTATAAAGTACTTAACTAAGCTGCAGAAAATAAAGGACCAATTTATAAGGCTGGTTATAGCCTTCAACTGGCCACAATATCCAACTGGCTATCAATGAATATTTGGCCCTATATCCAAGGGCCCTTTATTTCCTATTGTTTTACCTCTTGTTTGTTTTTATAGTGGAAAAGTACCGTCTGTCTTCTTTGTTATTTACAATATCTGCAACTTTCAGTTTACAATTGAAATTCTCTAAAAACCTCAAGCAAGCTAAATTTATGAATCTAAAAATGGAGGTGCAAATTATTCGGTTACTATGGTTCATGGTTCGCTCTTTACTAGGTTAAAACTACAGCCCCAACTATGGTCTCTGAAAATAAATTTTGGCTTTATGCCTCTACCTATTTGAAATGTCTCGTCAGAAATAGCTGTGGGGCTTTGAAGACTCTTTTGGTGCTCTTTTATCAATTAGGAGTTTTTGTCTATGTATCTTATTTACATAGACAAAAGTATCTTAAGTTTTGTATCTTAAGTTTATGCGTCTTAAGTTTTACTAAAATCCTTACTAAAAGTAAGGAGCGACATTAAAACTTAAAACGAACAGAAATTACTCCGTATATGAAAGGGGCTTTTCCTCCTCAACACCCCGCTCTTTACGCTAAAGTTTGACTCTTTCTCTTAACTCAATAGCTGTGGGGCTTTGAACACTCTTCTGGTGCTCTTTTATCAATTAGGAGTTTTTTCTATGTATCTTATAAATGTATCTTAAGTTTTGTATCTTAAGTTTATGTGTCTTAAATTTTTGTCTATGTATCTTTGTATATGTATGTAATTTATCTTATTGGAGTGGAAGAGATGGCTCCTTAATACTCTTCCGTATGAAGGAGAGGAGCCCCTCAAAGTAAAAAATAACTATTTGAAATTGATGCTACATCTCTCGTCATTTCATATTCTTTGCTCTTTTTTCTGATTTAATGACTTGATAATCAACCCCCCCCCCTCTAGCTTCTGAAATAAGTTTCTCCGCAAGTACCAGTGGATATTCGCTATTTATTCTGAAATAAGTTTCTCCGCTTGTACCAGTTGGAGTATTTGCTTTCTACAAAGAGGAGGTGTCTATTAATATTGGGTAATGAAACTTCGGAGACAATTGGAACGAGTGGACATGCCCGATAAATTCGAACTGTTTACAACATTTCAGTATACCTTCAACGCTTCCATGAGACTCCATACTTTACTTTCATCAAGCTCAGGAGGAAAGGGTCGAATAAGAACATTCACTGGTATATCAACTACTTCATGTTCTTCTGAACTGTGGACACTGTAAGAAATGTGATTCTGTGACATTCTGGGAATCAGAACCCTAAAAAAGGTTGTAAAATAATAAAATTAAAAACGAAGCCTGTGAGTTTAATTTAAAGTTCCCTTATTTATTTGATGTAATAAAATAAAAGCCGGCTGCTTTTCATAACAAATTAAAGAAGTTCTGAGTTCTGAGTTCTTTATTTAACATTAAAATCCATAAACAAAAAATTACTTCAAGACAATCTCCCCCATAAGGCTCCATGGCCGGGAAAGAACAGGGGAGAAAAAAAATACCAACAACAAAAAAATATAAACAAAAACCAAAAAACAAAATTGAGTCGCCCACCTTAATAGTCTCCAAAAAATGACAAGCTAGGCAGGGGGTAGCACATGATTTCACCAACTCAATTAAATATCCAACTCAATCCAGAGACATCAACTCCAAGGGAAACCGGAATAAAAAATAAAGAGACAAAAAAAACAACAAACAAACAAAATTATTTACTAGCTAGAAAATCTCTAACATAATTTTTGAACATACCAAACGAGTGGCAGTGTCGTACGAACTCTGGGAGCGTGTTCCAGATCCTGTTGCAAGCTGTCAGAGGGTTGAAGTCAGACCTCACTGACGGTGTGTGAAGAACCAGTAAATTGTTGGAAGTGCGGAGATGATAAGTCGATTGATCAGAAACAAAAGATATATTATTACAAAGGACAGCAGGAAGATGGCCGTGCAACTGTAAAAAAAACGAAAGAAGAACAAGAAAGAAAACAGAGAGATTTCAAATCAAGCAAGGGTTTAAGTGAAAAACGGTTAGTTTCCTGAATAAGAGTCCTTGCTTTATCATAAAGTTTTGAAAGTGGCTTCAGAGACGAGGGAAAAGTTGACATCCAAATAACAGAACAATATGAAACATAAGACTGAACTAGGCTGCAGAACAAGAGTCTAAGAATCGACCCTGGAAATATATATTTGAGCTTTCTAAGGATTCCGAGACTACTGGAGACTTTCATTTTAATCAGGTCAATATGATGCTTGAACGAAAGATTTTCGTCAAGCAAGATGCCTAGGAATCGAACATAACGATCCTTAGGTCTACTTAGAGAACCTCTTGATAAATTTATTTCATTTAAATCAGGGCAAGCCTTTGAGACTCTGGAGAAAATGAGAAAACATGACTTTTCGACATTTAAGGCACGATAATTTACATCAAACCACTGGATAACTCTTTCAAAAAGGACTATCATCCTTGAACGAAGATCAGATTCAGTTGTACCAGCTGTGCCAAGAGTACTGTCATCAGCAAAAGCAATAAGTGTATCCGGTAAGGACAAACTCTTGTCACAGCTAGTGACGGATACTGGTTGACAAAGACGACAGCAAATGGTAGGTTTTAAATTTTTAACCGCATTAATAAGGTCATTGACGTAGATTAAAAAGAGTATCGGCCCAATGACAGATCCTTGTGGAACACCAGACTCTATTCCAGAAGGATTAGAAAAGTCCGGATGAACCGAGATGACTCGACCAGATAAATATGATAGAAACCATGAATAAGCATTCCCTCTTATACCAATATGGGACATTTTCAGAAGAAGAATCTTGTGTGTTAATGAGTCAAACGCTTTTCGAACATCAAGAAAAAGAGCAGCAGGTATCAAACCAGAGTCAAGAGCTGAATTTAAATAATTCAAGAGAGTTGCACATGCATGCTCAGTTGAATGTTTCGCCCTAAAACCAAACTGAAAATCATGAAAAAAGTGTTTAGAATTAAGAAAATCAAGAAGTCGAGAAAGCATAGCTTTTTCAAAAATTTTACTAAACACTGATAAAAGAGATATGGGACGATAATTTGCAGGATCATTCCTTGATCCACCTTTAAAAAGGATGATAACACGAGCACGCTTTAGAGCACTTGGGAAGACACCATTTTCAAAAGAAAGATTGAAAAGTCTCGTGAGGGCTCACACAATAACAGGAAGAATGAACTTGACAACCTTATCGGAATAAGGTCTGGGCCAGAGGATGAAGAACCCCTCAAACAATTGACAATTCTGGCTATTTCAGCTTCAGAGACAGGTTCCAATGCCATTGATTTAGGACAAGGTGGTCCTAGATCAGACCTAAAATCAGGTAGAGAAGAAGAAGGACTTACAGAAGAGGCTGTAGTTTTGCCAATATTAGCAAAATAGGAAGTAAACGCATCTTGAACTTTTAGCTCACCCTCTACATTTTTCCCGTCAATCACAACACTTGAAGGGACAGAAGGAGGCAGAAAAGATGGCCTGATAACAGAATTGATTACTTGCCATGTCTTCCTAATGTCTTTACCGCACGCAGAGAACTTTCTATGATAAAATAACGATTTAGCCCTTCGGCAAAGCGAATTGTAAACTCTTCTATAAGCTTTGAAAAGTTGAAGCCGAGAATCACGCGAAAATGGCTTAGAGCATCTGTAAGCCTTCCAAAGATAATTTTTCTTCCTCCAACTTTTAAGGAGTCCAGGGGTCATCCAAGGATTCAAAGGGGTTGTTCTTTTCGATGCTGGATTCGACTGGGGTGCATTACATGTATCAAAGATAACTTCTTTCAAAGAATCATAAAACGAATTAAACAAAGAATCTATGTCAGACCCATTTTCAGAAATACTCCACGAACGACCTGCCAACCGTGACCTAAGAATATGCAAGTCCTGATCATTAAATTTTAAAGAGGAAAAACCAGCTTCTTGGCTCCTCCTTGGCAACGAATCGGAAAAATCATACATGGAAAAAACAGGAAAATGGTCTGAGATATCACTCATCAATATAGAATTTCGTACCAACGTCAAAGATGAAAAAATATTATCAAGCAAAGAAGCGGTAGTGTTAGTTATGCGAGTTGGAATGCATGCAGAAGGCAGTGTTCCACAAGCGAGCATTGTCGAAAGAAAATCCAAGGACGAGGATGACCTCCGGTCAAACAAATTAAGGTTGAAGTCGCCCATAATTACAAGTTCACATGAATGAAGTTGGATTATTTCCAAGACCTCATCAAGAATCTGAAGGAAAGAGGTAACAGACCCACTAGGAGACCGGTATATATTACCAACAATCAAAGCTTTTGCTTGGGTTTTAATCTCAATAAATATGGATTCAAAAATTCCTTCTTCATTTCTTGACAGGTCATGTCTAACAGAGTACGGAAGACATTCCGAAACATAAACAACAAGGCCACCTTTAGCCATCCTACTTCGATTCAAATATTCCATCTTGTACCCAGGGAGATGCAATAGAGATTCGTTTTTTGAATCAAGGAAAGTCTCACAAAGACCAATGAAGTCAGGGTGGCCACTACGCACTATTTTTTTCAACTCATCAAACGAAGAGCAAAGACCCTGAACATTAAGCTGAAGTATAGAGAATATACCATCTCGTTTGGATACTCGATCTAAATCAGATACGTATTTACTACTAACTGAAAAATGGGGATTTGATGGTGATTTGTTAGACTGACCTACTGAATTATTTATCAAACTAAGAACATCAATTGGGTTATTTTGAAGATGAAATAGTCGCTCACCCAAGGAGTTAGAAATTTATCAGGTAGAACTTTTTAATCTGTTGATTTTTAATCAACGTCAAATAGTTGCAGGCATCAAGCCATGGCTGACTGTAGAAAAAGCCAAGACAGATAGTCGAGGTGAGAGGCAAATCTGGTAAAAACCCTTTTAGGATTGTATAAGAATGATGTCATTTCAATTGTTGATAACCATTTAATTAAAAACGAATAATTGGTAATTAGTTATCAACAGGTATTTAGTTGTCAACTATGGCTTTAATAAACAGCCATAAGCCTTCAATGCATTGATTTTTATCCAGAGCCACTTCATATGAATGGGGGGAGGGCATAAGAACTTCAGATGAGGTTTATTTGATTGAGAGTCGAAAGTTTTAGTGATAAGAGTCAAGCAGGTCGAAGGGCAGTTTCAAAATTTGCAACATTTTGTTCAAAATTGAAATAGCAAGTCAGAACCTTCATATTATGAAGAAAAACCGAAAGAAGTTTTACGCATATTTTTTTATTATCCAACAAAAAAGCCATGTCAATGAATACCAAAACAGAAAATCATTAAAAAAAAACTCTTCTCCAAGAAAAGAAGTTTTTCAAAGAAAAGTAAAAAGCTATATTAAACCTAAGCCGAGCAGAAATAAAGTCATATAATAAGTCAAACTTAAATAAACGAGGATTACAATGAATAATCAATTCAAATTTATGACAAACAGAAAATTATCACAAAAAGGAGTAGGATTCACCCTTACTAAAACCTTACCTAAAGCCCTGAACGTTTTTCCCGCTTTACTGAAAACACACCATAAGGTGACACTTTCTTTTTCTAACATTAATACACCAATGTTGCAGATTCCCAGGAACGATTTTCACTATATATTGAACTATGAGTCAACAGTCATTAGTTCTTTTCAGAAATCTTAGTTCGTACGGCGATCTTTTTTCGTTTTGTTCAAAATACTTCGCTTCAAGTATCACTTGATTATCCTTTGCAATTTTATTTCGTTTTGGGTCATTGATAATAATTTCTGCTCGTTTGAAGTTTGGATTGTTGGATGGATTTATTTCTGCACTTATTTGATTTTACACATCTCTTTACTTTTCTTTGAAAAACTTCTTTTTAGGATTTTTTTAAAACTAATTTTTAAGGAAAGGGTCAGCTGGATCTTTCAGTCAAATTTTGTTCATTTTGATCTGTATTTTCTAACTGATCCTCTCTTTGAGGACAGCTGAGAAATAGCTTTTGGCTACTTAGACGTTTGAAAAAGTCAGGTACGACCGTTAGGCATGGGACATACTGGGCTTTTTTACCTAGCGTTTGTTTTACCGAGCATTTCTTAGAGGTGTACAGGGTAGTATTGTGACGTACACATTGAACGGTAAAAAAAAACGTTTGGTAAAACTAACGTCGAAGGCAGAAATTCAACCGTCCTTAGGCGTGACAAAGGCAAAATGTTTCTCAGTCTTGGCTGAGTCTATGAGAGTTGAGCACAGTGTAAATATATATATATATATATATATATATATATATATTCTGTGGTAGTCACAACACTTGGCTGGGTAGAGAATTTAAAGTGGCGAAACCCTATATAGGCCCCCTATATAGTGGCGAAACCCTATATATATATATATATATATATATATATATATATATATATATATATATATATATATATATATATATATATATATTCTGTGGTAGTCACAACACTTGGCTGGGTAGAGAATTTAGAGTGGCGAAACCCTATATAGGCCAGTGTATTCTCCTGATGAGCCCTTGTGTTGGGTTGTTGCCTCTGAATTATTTGTCTTTATTATTTTTTCTATTGTTTAGTAAATGACGACTTATACTTATTGACGACATGACTGCCTGTCCATGGATTATTCTTTATGGTTGATTGTGTATGGCTATGCTGTTTGACCTATGTGATTGTATGGATGAGTAGGGTTAAGGCCTCATTCAAGTGCTGGTCTATATTAATCACTAATTTAGGAAAACATTCTTCCTTTTCTCCTTCTGTCTCTTTTTTTTTTTTTTTTTTTTTTTTTTTTTGTGTTTGTGCTCTTGCATTGGTGATTTATCTTTTCATGATATATATATATATATATATATATATATATATATATATATATATATATATATATATATATATATATATATATACTAGCTGTTGGGGTGGCGCTTCGCGCCACCCCAACACCTAGTTGGTGGGGCGCTTCGCGCCCCCCCAAGCCCCCCCACGCGCGTAAGTCGTTACGCGCCATATTAGTTATGCGCCATTGTAGTTGTGTCCCTGTGTCCCATATGCAAAGCCGTATGTACTAATAATGACGTCATATACAAACGCTCTTTTTACAAACAAACAAACATGCATCCACATAACTCGTTTTTATATAGATAGATACAATACAAATTAACTGCGTAAAACTTGCGAATAAACAACATTCTTCGCTGTCCAATTGTCGCTGCATATAAATACATTGTCAGGTTTACCGACCCTCGAACATGCAACGTACAATTGTCCATGGGAAAAACAATCAGGATTAAGATCTATACCACATTTTTCTAATGATTGACCTTGAGCTTTGTTAATGGTGATTGCAAATACTAATCGAATTGGGAATTGCAATCTTTTAAATTGAAAAAGCAGATCCGTTGGAATCATGGGAATGCGAGGAATAAGAACAGCCTCACCCTCATAAGGCCCTGTCAAGATTGTGGCCTCTATTAGGTTTTCCATTGTTTTTTTTTACGGCAAGTCGCGTGCCATTGCAAAGCTTTGGTGGGTTGATATTTCTTAAAAGTATTATTGGTACACCTATTTTTAGTTGTAGCACGTGTGGTGGAAACCCTGAAGGATCTATGGAATTTAAAAATTCAGATGGATAATTAACCGCTTCATTTGGTTCCAAAACTGTGTCGACTGACTTGTAAAGGACTGCCTGGTCTCGAATCTTGTTCAAAACAATATTGTTGATTTCGTGGACGTCTATATTTTTGGGTGCGAGAATCGCTCTTTCACTTAGCCATTTATTATTTTTATAATTTTTTAGAATATTCGGAAATACTTTTTCAATCAATTCATTTTTGGACGTCACTAAATTACAGAAATCAGCAGGTAGTTGTATACGTCCTGAAATTGAGTCTACTGTTTGACCAGAGTCATCGTTTTGCAATCGGACACGCATATTTGTAGTTAATTTTAATATTTTTACGTGTGCCTATAAATTAGAATTTTTTAGGCAAGCATTCATTTCGTCTGCAGGAGTTAAACTACGTAAAAATTGCGAATATACAACATTCTTGGCTTTCCCATTGTCTCTGCATATACAAAGCCGTATGTACTAATAATGACATCATATGCAAACGCTCTTTTTACAAACAAACAAACATGCATACATACAACTCGTTTTTATATAGATAGATAGATAGATAGATAGATAAAATACAAATTAACTGCGTAAAACTTGCGAATATACAACATTCTTCGCTGTCCAATTGTCGCTGCATATAAATAGATTGTCAGGTTTACCGACCCTCGAACATGCAACGTACAATTGTCAATGGGAAAAACAATCAGTATTAAGATCTATACCACATTTTTCTAATGATTGACCTTGAGCTTTGTTAATGGTGATTGCAAATACTAATCGAATTGGGAATTGCAATCTTTTAAATTGAAAAAGCAGATCCGTTGGAATCATGGGAATGCGAGGAATAAGAACAGCCTCACCCTCATAAGGCCCTGTCAAGATTGTGGCCTCTATTAGGTTTTCCATTGTTTTTTTTTACGGCAAGTCGCGTGCCATTGCAAAGCTTTGGTGGGTTGATATTTCTTAAAAGTATTATTGGTACACCTATTTTTAGTTGTAGCACGTGTGGTGGAAACCCTGAAGGATCTATGGAATTTAAAAATTCAGATGGATAATTAACCGCTTCATTTGGTTCCAAAACTGTGTCGACTGACTTGTAAAGGACTGCCTGGTCTCGAATCTTGTTCAAAACAATATTGTTGATTTCGTGGACGTCTATATTTTTGGGTGCGAGAATCGCTCTTTCACTTAGCCATTTATTATTTTTATAATTTTTTAGAATATTCGGAAATACTTTTTCAATCAATTCATTTTTGGACGTCACTAAATTACAGAAATCAGCAGGTAGTTGTATACGTCCTGAAATTGAGTCTACTGTTTGACCAGAGTCATCGTTTTGCAATCGGACACGCATATTTGTAGTTAATTTTAATATTTTTACGTGTGCCTATAAATTAGAATTTTTTAGGCAAGCATTCATTTCGTCTGCAGGAGTTAAACTACGTAAAAATTGCGAATATACAACATTCTTGGCTTTCCCATTGTCTCTGCATATACAAAGCCGTATGTACTAATAATGACATCATATGCAAACGCTCTTTTTACAAACAAACAAACATGCATACATACAACTCGTTTTTATATAGATAGATAGATAGATAGATGTGCCATAGCAAAGCTTTGGTGGGTTTATATTTCTTAAAAGTATTATTGGTAGGCCTATTTTTAGTTGTAGCACGTGTGGTGGAAACCCTGAGAATAATATCTCGAGGTAAAAACTGATCACCGACCATAACGATGGCCACTTCGTCGATAGTTGGAGCATTGTATCTACGCACATGTTGGCCAGGAGGCGTTTTGTCAGCGGAAATAACAATTTTATGCGTATAAGTAGGCATCAAATCGATGGCTGTTTTGAACAGACGCACTAAATTATTATTTTCGTGGAAAAGATGTTGTAATTGGGAAACGATTGTCCTTTCAATGTTGGGAGAAATTTCGCAACGTGCATTCAATTCAGAATTTCTATCACTGATGAAGTACAATTGTAAAAATTTATGATTCTCGCCTGAGAATGGTAGAAGAGACCCTGCTCTATGATAAATTTGCCCTTTTACTTTGAAAGTAGACATAAATTGATCTGGATTTTCAATTTGGGCTCCAAACGACGTCATTTGGAAACATGAGTTGTATTTTCTGATTCATTTATATTCCTTATGTCCCGGTGTCCCGGTCGTCATTTATATCCCCCTGTTTTATATCCCGCTTATTTTTCAGTTTTTTCCTTTTTTTAGTTTTTTTTTTACTTTTTTAGTTCTTTTAGTTTTTACGTTTTTTAGTTTTTTTTAGTTTTTTAGATGAATTTTTTTTTTAGTTTTTTACCTTTTTTTCTTTTTAGTTTTTATTGGTTTTTACCTTTTTTTAGCTTTTTATCTTTTTTATTTTTTTATTTTTATTTTTAATTTTATTAGTATTCTTTTTCTCTTCTATTTTTCATTTTTTCCTTTTTTCTAGTTTTTTTTAGTTTTTAGTTTTTTAAGTTTTTTCCTTTTTTTAGTTTCTTTAGTTTTTTTAGTTTTTCGGCTTTTTTATTTTTTTATTAGTTTTTAGTTTTTTTTGTAGTTTTTGCCTTTTTTTAGTTTTTTCAGTTTTTTTTTTAGTTTTTAGTTTTTTACCTTTTTTAGCCTAACCAGGATTTGAACCTATGACCTTCATTCTCCGTTCTGACACCCTCTCTCACCGAGTGACTACTCCAGCATGTTCATTTTGGTGTTTTAAATGGTATATTATTAACCAAATTAATGTGTTTTACAATATACTAAGCATCGTCATAACAAAAATGACGGCAACTAATTTCATGACGTCAGCCGAAACATGACGTCACCTGATCCACAGATCAGCAGACCCACAGACAGACAGACAACTTATTTTTATATATGTCATTTGGAAACATGAGTTGTATTTTCTGATTCATTTATATTCCTTATGTCCCGGTGTCCCGGTCGTCATTTATATCCCCCTGTTTTATATCCCGCTTATTTTTCAGTTTTTTCCTTTTTTTTAGTTTTTTTTTACTTTTTTAGTTCTTTTAGTTTTTACCTTTTTAAGTTTTTTTTAGTTTTTTAGATGAATTTTTTTTTATAGTTTTTTACCTTTTTTTCTTTTTAGTTTTTATTGGTTTTTACCTTTTTTTAGCTTTTTATCTTTTTTATTTTTTTTATTTTTATTTTTAATTTTATTAGTATTCTTTTTCTCTTCTATTTTTCATTTTTCCTTTTTTTTAGTTTTTAGTTTTTTAAGTTTTTTCCTTTTTTTAGTTTCTTTAGTTTTTTTAGTTTTTCGGCTTTTTTATTTTTTTATTAGTTTTTAGTTTTTTTTGTAGTTTTTGCCTTTTTTTAGTTTTTTCAGTTTTTTTTTTAGTTTTTAGTTTTTTACCTTTTTTAGCCTAACCAGGATTTGAACCTGGGACCTTCATTCTCCGTTCTGACACCCTCTCTCACCGAGTGACTACTCCAGCATGTTCATTTTGGTGTTTTAAATGGTATATTATTAACCAAATTAATGTGTTTTACAATATACTAAGCATCGTCATAACAAAAATGACGGCAACTAATTTCATGACGTTAGCCGAAACATGACGTCACCTGATCCATCCACAGATCCACACACAGACAACTTATTTTTATATATATAGATATATACATATTCTTTTAGACCAAAAGTGCGTGAAATTGCTTGACCTGAGACTCTAGTTTCTCAAACAAAGAAAAACATCAATTACCATTAACGCATACCTAGCATCTGCTGAGAAAATTTTAGCAGCTATTACTGCTTTTCTACGTTTAATACATGTTATTTTTGCTGCCGGAAGAAATATTTTCAAAACACCACTTTGACTTAATTTTCCAGTCGTTACCTTTTAATATGAGATCTCAGTGGAGATACTACAAGAAAATATGTATAAAAAAATCAGCGGCTACACATTACCAGCTAGGCCGTTCCCCTTTGTTTACATGAAGTTAGTATAAATGTAATCTTGCTTCTGATTGGTATCAAACAGTTCGTGGTAACGAACTGTAGTATGGAGCGACACAGCTCAATAGTAAACGAAACTCTAAAAAACGGAATTTTGATACCAATAGATATATCAAAAGAATTGGAATTTTATGCTGATTTTAAATATGTAAGTTTCATCAAATTTAGTCTTACTCATCAAAAGTTACGAGCCTGAGAAAATTTGCCTTGTTTTGGAAAATAGGGGGGAAACACCCCCTAAAAGTCATACGATCTTAACAAAAATCACACCATCGCATTCAGTGTATCAGAGAACCCTACTGTAGAAGTTTAAAGCTCTTATCTATAAAACTGAGGAACTTAGTATTATTTACTACTGAATTTACACGTGCGTGTTTATTTGTTTGTTTGTTTGTTGTTGTTTTTTTCCCCTAGGGGTGATCGTATCGACCAAGTTGTCCTAAAATATCGCGAGAGGGCTCATTATAACGGAAATTAAAAGTTATAGTGCCCTTTTTAAGTGACTTAAAAAATTGGAGGGCATCTAGGCCCCCTCCCACGCTCATTTTTTCGCGAAGTCAACGGACCAAATTTTGAGATAGCCATTTTGTTCAGCATAGTCGAAAGACATAATAACTGTGTCTTTGGGGCTGACTTACTTCCCCACAGTCCCCGGGGGAGGGGCTGCAAGTTAAAAACTTTAACCAGCGTTTACATACAGTAATGATTATTTGGAAGCGTAGAGACCTTTTCAGGATGATTTTTTGGTTGGGGGTTGAGGGGAGGGGGCTACGGGAAAGGATATTCCCTTGGGGAATTTGTCATGGGAGAAGAGAAATTTTATGAAGGGGGCGCAGAATTTTCTAGCATTATTTAAAAAAAAAGAAAAATATATATGAAAAAGTTTTTTTCAGCTGAAAGTAAGGACCAGCATTAAAACTTAAAACGAACAGAGATTATTACACATATGGGGGGTCCATCTCTTCCTAAATGGCTCGCTCTTCACGCTAAAGTATTTTTAGTAATTTCAACCATTTATTCTACAGCCTTTGTGATTCAGGGGTCAATCTTAAAGAATTGGGACAAAATTAAAGCATTAATGTAAAGAGTGAGGTATTAACGAGGGGGAAAACCCCCTCATATAAATAATAAAAATATACGAATATAGAAGTTCGTTACTTAAGTTAATTTGTAAGTTATGTATATTTTTTACTAATAAAAATGTTCGTTAAAAATTAAAAATTCTAGTTGCCTTTTTAAGTAGCCGAAAAATTGGAGGGCAACTAGGCCTCCTCTCCCACCCTTTTTCTCAAAATCGTCTGATCAAAACTAAGAGAAAGCCATTTAGCAGAAAAAAAATTAATACGCAAATTTCGTTAATTATTCATTTGCGGAGAGCCAAAATAAAAACATGCTTTGATTCAAAAATGTTCAAAAATTGAATAAAAAAACAAGTTTTTTCACTGAAAGTAAGGAGCGACATTAAAACTTAAAACGAACAGAAATTACTCCGTATATGAAAGGGGCTTTTCCTCCTCAACGCCCCGCTCTTTACGCTAAAGTTTGACTCTTTCTCTTAACTCTACTTCTTAAAACAGTAAAAAAAACTTTAGCGTAAAGAGCGGGGCGTTGAGGAGGAAAAGCCCCTTTCATATACGGAGTAATTTCTATTCGTTTTAAGTTTTAATGTTGCTCCTTACTTTCATTTAAAAAAACTTGTTTTCTTTATTTAATTTCTGGACGTTGTTTAATAATTGCATGTTTTGATCTTGGCTCCCCGCACATAAATAATTAAAACGAAATTTGCATATTAAGTTGTTTTTTTTTGGCTAAATGGCTTTCTCATAGTTTTAATCGGAAAATTTTGAGAAAAAAGTAGATAGGGAGGAAACCTAGTTGCCCTCCAATTTTTTGATTACTTAAAAAGGCAACTGGAACTTTTATTTTTTTTTACGAACATTTTCATTAGTAAAAAATAGACGTAATTTACGAATTAACTTACGTAACGAACTTCTATATTCGTATGTTTTTATTGCGTATATGAGGGAGTTCACCCCTCGTCGATACCTCGCTTTTTACATTAAAGCTTAAATTCTGTCCCAATTCCTTAAGAATGACCCTTGAATCACAAAGGCCGTAGAATAAATAGTTGAAATTACTAAAAATACTTTAGCGTAAAAAGCGAGGTATTACGAGGAAATATACCCCTCATATGCGCAATAATTTCTGCTCGTTTTAAGTTTTAATGCTGCTCCTCACTTTCAGTAGAAAAAAACTTTTCATATTTATTATTTCATTGTTTTTTTAAATAATTCTAAAAAATCCTGCGCCCCCTTCATTGAAAGTCTCTTCTCCCATGAAAAGTTTTTCCTTGGAAAGATCCTCCCACGAAAACCCCCCACCTCAACTCTCCCTCCCAAACCAAAAAAATCTCCCTGAAAACGTCCGTACACTTCCCAGTAACCATTACTATATGTAAACACAGGTCAAAGTTTGTAACTTGCAACCCCTCCCACGGGGACTGCGGAGAAGTAAGTCGTCCCCAAAGACATAGTTATTAGATTTTTCGACTATGGTGAATAAAATAGCTATCTCAGAATTTTGATCCGGTGACTTTTGGGAAAAAATGAGCGTGGAAGGGGGCCTAAGTGCCCTCCAATTTTTTTGGTCACTTCAAAAGGGCACTAGAACTTTGGCAACCTTTCTTCGGCTTTGCCGAACAAAGTGTTGCGAGAGCAACACTTTGGTTTTGTATCTTTGCTATCGGTTAAACCCTGAAGTTGTCAGCCTATCGAAGCTTTTAAAACGTTATGTTCAAAGAAGAACGCGATCAGTAATCACATGATCAAAGGCTATTCCTCAGCCTTGAAAAAACAACAATATCAAAAGAATATCGAAAGAAGGGACTAAATTGACTTTGCAGCCAGTTGAACTTTATGCTTTTCAATCGTAGACATCGTGACGGACGAAAACTTGGAACAATATTTTATATAATCTAGTTGGTATTATAAAGCTATCCGTAACTTTTCAGGATTAAAATAACATAGGTGACACTAATTATTACGAAACTACCTCATTGTTTTACGTTATCGTTTGTACCTGTTGTGTAAACACTTAATTCTGGGTTACAGTGAGTATGGGTAGGCTACACCAACTAGCAAAAGTTACAAACCCCTCTTCACTGAAGATGATTGTAGCTTAACAGCCGATTATTACTTACAAGTCCCCTACATGTCTTACTTACCAACACTGGAACCAAATTGGTCTTATCATCAAATACACCGGAAACAAATAATAGGTACACCAACTCGCAAAAGTTGCAAACCCCTCATTGCAACTAGCAAAAGTTGCAAACCCCTCATCGCTGAAGATGATTGTAGCCTAACAGCCGATTATTACTTACAAGTCCCCTACAAGTCTTACCACTGGAACCAAATTGGTCTTACCATCAAATACAACGGAAACAAAAAATAGGTACACCAACTAGTAAGAGTTGCGAACCCCTCATTGCCGAGGATGATTATGAGCTAACAGCCGACTGTTGCTTACAACTCCCCTATATGTCTCTCAATTGGTATCGGCCTATTTTTGGTTTCAGTGTGTGCCTTGCTACTGAAGTTGTCAACCCCTTTAAACTTTCAAACTGGTATATCTCATGAAGGAATTTTTGTACAAAAAAATGGATGACATATACTTTAATCAGCTCATCAAAAGCTATCGACTGCCGTCGAAAAAAAAATCTATCTGTCTTAGTTCAAAAGTTGACTTTTTTGCCGTAGGCCAACTTTCTAACGTCATCACTTAGAAAGGAGCAAAGGATAAACTCTAATTTCTTTAGCAATGAGAGAACTTTTAAAGTTTAAGAGGCACATCTGATACCATTTCTCTACCGCAATCCCAAGTGCGAAAAACCGAATGATAAACTCAGCCGAAATCACGGCAGCACTTTCGGAACCGTGGGAAAATGCCGCTTTTTTGCTTCTCTAAATTTTTCTATTTATCACTCAAAGAAGATATATTGGCTGTGGGGCAGGGTAACTGTCGCATATATTTAACACTTATAGATTTTAGTCCATCTTCAATTTGAAACTGGTGCCTGCCTGCTTGCCTGCTAGAACGGAGCTTTCCACTCGAAAGCACAAACATGGTTTGATGAAACGAAAGCTTGGCTGCATAACTTCAGATAGTCCTCTCTGACATAGGGTATACAACTCCTCTTCACTTCACACACTATAGGCTCTGGCTCAAGGACAAGCAAAAACCATCCTTTTTGGCCCCAGGCAAGAGTTCTACGAAGCTTTCCAAAACGTAAAGTCATATTCATCAATCTGGCCTAAGGTCCACACTTTCCGTAAAAACCGCAGAGGTTAGACCCTTACCACTTTCTAGGAATAAGCTGAAATCGGGGTGCTAGGAACAAAAAAAAAAAAAAACCACAACAAAACCAAAGTGTTGCTCTCGCAACACAATAAACACGCATCTGTGATGTCTTCTGGGAAAAAATGCGAAATTCCACATTTTTGTAGATAGGAAGTTGAAACTTCTACAACAAGGTTCTCTGATACGCCGAATCCGATGGTGTGATTTTCGTTAAGATTGTATGACTTTTAGGGGGTGTTTCCCCCTATTTTCTAAAATGAGGCAAATTTTCTCAGGCTCGTAACTTTTGATAGGTAAGACTAATCTTGATGAAAGTTATATATTTAAAATCAGCATTGAAATGCAATTTTTTTTTGTAACTATTGGTATCACAATTCCATTTTTTAGAGTTTCGGTTACTATTGAGCCGGGTTGCTCCTTACTACAGTTCGTTACCACGAACTGTTTGATTACCCTGAGTTACGTTTTTACATTTCTATTGACGTAAATTTGATCAAATTTCAACTCTGTTTCATACGTAATTTTATTACGTTACAGAGAGTGTAGTTTTCTTAAGTTTAACCGTGAGCTTTATAGCAATATGTAAGATGACCAGTCTGAAGGGAAAAGCCAGTTTCTTAGCAAGCCAAATTTTTGGTCTTAAAGGCTCTTTAGACTTAAGATGCTTGCTAAAGGCACATTGAAAAAAGCTATTGTAAGGTTCGTCACCGCTTATTGAATATCCACTTGAAGAAATATTTTATTAACAACATCAGATGATGCGTAACTTCTTAATGACAAATGTGAAGCTACCTTAACGTAATGACTGGAACTCCAAAGCAAAGCAACCATGTAGTTTATTTTGTCTTTTTATACCTTCCCCAGGGACAATGTAAAGAAAACACTTACTTTGCCAAATATTCTTTTAAATCGGTTATCCTACTAACAATGTAATTTTTCCTTATTTGGGAACTTACGAACATTTTAGCATGATAATGAAATAATGATAACTAGCTAGGGGCTTCTAACTTTTACTTTCATAGTCCAAATTTGCGCCATCTTTAATAAATTTCATCGAAACTATAATTTAAAATTAGGCTTCTTAAACATTTTGGCATCATAATTTGTCAATGGCATTGCCTACATTAAATACAAGAATAGTTTTAAAAAAAATGAACATATTACAGTCCTTTGAAAACAATCAAGGGTGAATCCAAGCAAAAGGGTACGTTACCGAACCTTCAGAAGGTCAAAAGCCCAACAAAATCACAAGAGAGGACGGGGAGAACTAGTGTGGAGGCACTAGTTTATTTGGTGACCCCCCACTTTAAACGTAAATTTTTTATGCGCCCAGTAGCGGTTACAGGACTCATAATCTAGGAGGGCTAGGTGTACCACAGGAGTGTAAAAATATAAAATAAAAGGAATTTAATTTCAGATGTCAGATAAACCGAGAAGGCCCGTATCCGGGCCTAAAACTGACACTATACACCCCAGTACTGAATGCATCTCAGTGACATAGTAGAATACATTTGTGCGTTTAATTAAAAAAAAGCTAAATGTGCTATTACCCAGGAACCTCTGTTCAAACAGTACTTACTTGTACTTGTACTTCTGGTGGGAGTCAGGCGTTTCTGCCTCACCCGGCATCCAGGATCCCTCTGAACTCTTTGGACCAGATTTCACGATCTGCTGCGAATTGCTCTGCGATTGGGAGCCACTGGGCCAACCATCTATGTCCAAATTTCTTAAAGCCACCAATGGGATCCAGGTTAGACTTGAGCAGGGTTCTCCAGTTCTTCTTTTCCCCTCCTTGATGCCTCTTTCAAGAAGCGTAAGGCTCAACTAGAAGGATTTGCGGGGCAGGTATTCTGGTTATCTTTGCAGGACGTGACCCAGCCATTCTAAGCGGCGCTTTTTAACGGTGGTAGCGACATCTCTTCCAGTCTCGCAAAGTTGGCGAATATTGGAGTTATATATACGATCTTGCCGGTGAATTCTAAGTATTTGGCGTAAGCATACACGTTCGTAAGCAGCTAGTCCTCTCTCGTGTTGAAGCTTCAAGGACCAAGTTTCGCATCCATAGAGTAGGATGGTTTGGACCATGGCCGTATAGATTCGACTTTTAGTCAGAATGAAAATTTCTCGGCGGTTCCAAAGGGGCTTTCGAAGGGATGCGAAAACAAACTGTGCCTTATGTATTCTTTGCTGGATTCTAAGTCTGAAGAGCCATCAGTGCAAAGTATGGAGCCTAGGTAGCTAAAGCACTCAACCCTTTCTAGCTGAGTTAAGTTCACGCTCAAAGATATTTGGGTCTGATTAATGACCATAAATTTAGTTTTTTCTGCACTTACTTTAAGTACAATCAGACTTGACCATTCGACAATATCATCTAGAGTCTTTTGAGCATGTTCATGTATATGCAACATGTATCTGGAAAAATCATGGAAATAAACTGACTCGTGATATTTTCCTATATTTGCTGAATCTTGAAAAACTAGTGCTTTGCTGGAAACTCAGCTTTCTTGGCTTTTTAGAAAATTAAAACTGTGTGGTTTGAAGAGGGAGAGTCAAATCTTGAAACAACCCTCCCGTGGGTGGGGTCTAAATAGTAAATCACTTTAGGCAGACTAGCATACGTGTCGATCATATAACATGATGATTCCCAGACAACTAATTTCGGTGTGTCCCATTCTTGAAAAAGGTTATGTCATATAATAAACTAGCTGTGTTGAATTATGTTCCAAGTTGTGTTACTAGTATTTTTTTTTTACTTTTTTTGTAATTTGCAAGAGATATCCTACTTAGATTTCGTTAAAATTAAGAAACAGCTAACCACAGAGAGCCTTGGCTTTATCATTGACTACCTTTAACTACGGCCAGATTCCAAGCTCAATCTTATGGTAAAACTGCATTTGTTTTAGTAAGGTGTTTTTAGCACTTACTATTATGTGTCTAGGAGCAGCTATAGCCTGAACCTTTGGTCTATTAAATTTACATGATTGGTCTAACATAACGATTAACAAAACCATTGGTCTATTAGAGGTTGGAAATTTCCTGAGAGAGCCTTAAAGGTGGAGGGTGGTATCCTAAGTGGGAATTGAAAAACAATCAGACATTTTATTTTCAAAACGCGTTTTTTAACTGAAAGTAAGAAGTAGCACTAAAACTCAAAAAGAAGAAAAGTTATTCCGAAGAGGAAGAGAATTAGAACGAAGGGTATTAGAGGGATTTCCCCATTCCTCGATACCTTGCTTTTAGCATTAAGGCTTTTTTATTTGTCCCAATTTCTTAAGAACGGCTCCTGAAACACAAGGGCTGTTTAGCTAGAATAGGAAGCTTTTTTTTTAAATGTTAAAAACTTTACAATAAGGACCAAGGTGTTGACGAAGGGGCGACAACTACATATACACAATAATTCCTGGTCGCTTTGACTTTTAATATTGCTAATTACTCGTTTTAATAAACTGTTTTTTCGTGTTTAATCCAAAAAGACGACAGAAAGGCTTATTTTGTCAACATTTAATTTTCTTTTTAATTGCTCAACCCTCTTAGTTCATCTTAAAATACAATCTTTGATTTATCTTAGACAGTTTAATTGTGCTTTCACAGTTTAGATAATTTCTGAACAAGTTTTTATGCTTAAAATATTTTTGAGATGCTAACAGTGGCTCCACGTCGTCACCCCATGGTTTTGGCTGTTCAGCCTTAAGAAACTAAAATGGTGACGATTGGCAAGCTAAAAATAAGTAAACAGTCAAAAAAGATTGAATTGGTTAGACATCTGTCATTTAGTCCCCTATACCATGCCTAAGACTGGCAGCACACCACCGAAAATCTTTCAGGGGGTCGCTCCCGAAAAGGCTTTGATGCACCGGCCGTATATATTATATGTTAGTAATTATATACTATACATTAATATATTTTCATCGTATAAATTTATTTGTATGTTTACATACTGATATATAGTATATGTTATATAGTAGATATTTTATGATTAAAATAATCTTGACTAGCCCTGATATTCCTCGAATATCGTATTTATAAATGCTTTGCTATATGCAAAAAAGGCGGCTATTTGCCTAAAAATTTGTAAATTAGGGGAGGGAGCAAAGTTGTCAAGTATAGCAGAAGCGCCTTTAAAATGTGTTAAATACAGTGCTCCTGCCTATTGTGAAGTAAGAATTGTTCTATTAACATGTTTTCTTCTCAATAACCTCAACTCTTGGCTTATACCCCCGTTTTAGCAAAGAAGACGCGACACATTAAGAGACGATAAACAATGAAGAGATATGTTCTTAGGTATATAACTTGGGTCATCAGGGGGGAGGGATGCATTGTGAGAAAAGAAACCATGATATTTTGAAAGAACGTAGAATAAGGAATCTAATATAACTATTTTTCTTTGCTCAGCAGATTTCTTTCATAAGTAGGCAGCCTCTATCCTACATATGCATTTTTACTAAGGTAAGAACTTCACTATTTTCTTTTAGTATTTTCTACTTAGTTTTCTTAGGCTTATATCTGGGACCATCAGGGGGGAGGGCAGTGCACTGTCAAAAACACAAATTTGATACCTGAAGAGCGTAAAACAAAGAATTTGATGGTACTCCTTTATTTTATTAAGATGTTGCCTTCTATGAAGCCTTTAATTTAGGATGTTATTAGAGCACAAAATAAGAAATCTAATTTTACATCTTTTTTCGAAATACTTTCTTAGAAATGGTCAACCGTTATATCATTACCAAATTGCCCCTTCCCATTTTTTATTTTGGAAAGTACATTTTTCTGTCCCTCAATATTTGCTTGAATTGATGCCATTAGATCTAGAGCCTAAATTATGTCTTGGGAAGGTGATATGAAGCAAATGCCCCCTCTCCCTCCCCTCCAAAAATTACTGACCATTAATAAAATTTCACAAAGTCTTTTAACAGTATATAAAAGTGAAAGTTAAATTCACTGCACAAATGAGGCACAGGGAACATGCTTGAGCATTGCAACTTTGTTAAATCCTGATTTAAAAGATTTTGAAAAAATAAGAAAATTTTTCCCAGATTTGAAGAAAAATTCCTAATATAGTTTATAACCCCTGTCATTCACCTAACTCAACTGTTTCCAAGATAGTAAAAACCTTATAATCTAGAATTTTACCAATACCGCTCCTACCAATACTACTAACAATTTACTGAAGCACCAAGCCTTCAGAGCTGCACAAGCTTGTCCTCCACCCCAATCTATTCAAAGATCAACTTTTCCGCACTTCCTATATAGTTTCTACTTCCTGAGACGAATGGCCAAAATGTACTAATAAAATGCTTTTTGGCCTAAGGCCAAAGAAGTTTCATATCGGATTTCTATAGAGCTGAAATCAGAAAGGAAAAATCGATTATACCAACGACAGAAATTATTTCGTATATGAAGAGGGTTGTCCCCTCCTCAATGCATGAATTTGGTTCTAATTCAACGACCATTGTGTTTCAGGAGTTATTCTTAAATAATTTCGACAAAACGTCGAACTTTAGCATAAAGAGCGGGTTGTTGAAAACGGGCATTACATCACATACAGAAGAATTTTTTTTTTCATTTTAAGGTTTAATATTTACCCTTACTTTCAGGAGGAAAAAAATTGTTTCATTACCAATTTAGTTTTCAAAAACTTTTTAGTAAAAGTAGCCAAAAGAATTATAAAAATAGAACAAACGTCGATCAATTGACGGCACGCCACCAATAGTTTTTAGGCGATGCAACACCTTAACATTTTTTGGCACGCTGCCAGTGCGCTTCTTCCGAGTGCCATTGTATCTGCCACCACTAAATCCTATTTCCGCGTCACTTCGGGGTCTTCTGTCACCTAGGATGATAACCGTACTTAGCCAATTGGCAATCAGTGTTTGGTATTTAAGTTACTTTTGTGTGGGATCTATTTTGCATAGCCTCTGACTAGGCTGCAGTTACCGCTACAACCACAAATAACGGAAAAAAATGTATATAAAGAACTTTTTGGCTAACAATGACGGCTTTCATTTTATTTCTTTTGCCCTTTGGATTGTGGGTTTTGTGTGCAACGTCTTTGTTGTATTCCGAAAATATGTACTAGTGACATCTAGTTTGATATTAAAGTATGACATATTCCACCGTAAACATTTTCGATAAAAACTAGAGTATATCTTGGCTGATGTTATTTTTACAAAAATTTTAGAATCATTTTATGCTTTGTTTTTATCTAAAATGTAAGTAATTTTTTCTAATCCCTATTGTTTGATATAAGATCTTTCAGTTAGGAATAACCCTTACTGGCTGCTAGCCTGAATAAGGCTAGAAGAGCAGCCTTAATATAGCCTAGTTAAGGGTTAGACTAGTCTATGTTTCAAGACCATGATAGCAGACAGGCATGCAATTACAAGGAATTTGGATTTTTTGGTGATTGTGTTTTTATTTTAGTAATTTACGTGTATGCTACGCCTATACCTAAGTTAGCCTGATCAATATTCTAACTTCATAAGTTTCAGCAAGGCTATTAAGGTACAAGAAACTTGGCATAAGCCTAGACCAAATTATTACTTTTAAAAAGTTAAATCCATGGGCCTATGAGGTGTGGTAAATATTTAGTTTCAAGGCTTCTTGCTATCTTGAAAAGTAGCCTTGTAGAGATAGGAAAATAACTTTCAGGGTTGAGTTTAGGGCCTAAAATAGCTGGTAAATTTGTATGTATTTATCTAATTTAGCTAAGGAGAAAGATAGCAAACCTTATTACCTTAAATCATGCTTGCCAGTAATAAGGACAAGTCCTGTGAAGGCTGCTCACTGATGATGATAGCCTAATTCAACTTGTTAGGTACATCCTGTATTGTGATTCAAGGTTTCTTGCACATCTTTGTTGACTGCAGACTTGAAGTCCTCAGCACTGGGTGACATAATAGCATTCTGGCTAAGGGAGTTCCATAGCCTGCCTGCTTGTCTGGAAAAGAATTTGTTTTTTAGCCCTGTGTTAGTACATTTTGGATGAAGCTTTAAGGGATAGCCTCTAGTACTTGGTGAACTGACTATCTAGAACAGGTTAGCAATAATATTCTGGTCACATTTTAACTTGTATGTCATTATTACATCTCCTAGCATATGTCTTTATGTGATAGACAGTAGTTTAAGCTTATGTAATTAAGTAGATATGTAAGATGTTGAAATCCCTTTATGTATTTAGTGACATGTTGCTGTACTGATTATAGAATTGATATATCATCCTTATTTACTAGAGTAGCAACACACATCCTAAATTCCAATTTTGGTCTGATCAGGCCTTTAAGAGCTTAGTGATCACAGCTAGAGATCTGCTGCTGAATGTATTTGTTCTTAAACCAAGAGTTTGGTTGGCACTAGCTACTACAGACTATGCATGAAAATTAAACTTGAGCTTATCATCAACCAAGACTCCTAGATCTTTTTCATCATGACTACATATGAAAGGCTGTTTTGAACCATTGCTGGATTCCATAAAATACTGGCAAGAATATTTGCTCCAGACTGAATGACTACATTTCTGAATATTAAATTCAAGCTGCCAGGGTTTTGCCCACTTTGACAATGCATCAGCCTGGATAACTATGGCACTTTGAGGATCATGGACAAGACCAATTATTTTAGAATCATCTGCATATAAACAAATTTTATTCTCTATGATTGAAGGTGAATCATTGATGAAAGTATTAAATAAAGTTGGACCCAAAATTGTTCCTTGGGGTACTCCACATTTTACATCTGCTGATTCTGAGGAGAAGATTGACCTGTTGTCTCCAAATATCCTTACCATCTGCTTTCTATTGATAAGAAATTGCATTATTCAGTTGACAACTTTATCATGGATGCTCATTGCACAGAGTTTGATCTCCTGTGGCAAACTTTATCAAATGCTTTGGCTAGACCCAGTAATAACATATCAACAGGAGATCCCTCATCCATAAGTTTTGAGACATGCTTGTATGTGTCAATGAGCTTAGTGTAAATTGATCAAATGGGACAAAAGACATGTTCATTAGGTGATAATAGACTATTAATATTTAAATGAACCATAATGGCAGAATTGACTATACCTTCAAGTAGCTTCCCAATTGCTGATGTAAGACTAATTGGTCAGTAAATGCTAGCTTCATTTCTATTGCCCCCTTTGTGTACAGTCATGATATAAGTATTGTTCTAATCTTGAACAATATATTTACTACATGGGACTTTTAGAAAAGTAGAATGAGAGGATGCAATAAAACTGCATGTGTCTTGTGTATTAGCTAGGGGCTAGGGGAGTACTCCATCTGGTCCTGCAGATTTATTTGGGTTAATCTTCTTCAATTGGGTTTCTACCTCAGTTTTTGTTATATTAATTGGCACCATGCCTTACCTTGGGGAACTGGAATTGGAGTATTATCAAGGGCAGTCAATAACTATTGACTGCTTATTCAATGTATTGGTAATCTCTCCTGGTCTGCATATTTTTGTCCCATATAGTAGAAGTTGTGTAACAGAATGCTTACCTCCAGAATTTTTGGGGGTTAGATTTCATTATGGCCACTACTCATTCCTCATATTTTTTGGTCATTTTTCTAGTGAGACTGCAGTTGGTTACACACCTGTTCATATTTTTTGTAATAATCCACTTGGTTGTGATTGTTTATGTACAGCTTCCAGTATTTCTTTTTTCTGTTCCTGGCCTTTTAATTTCTTTTGTAATATATGGGAGGGTTTTCAGTTTCCTTTTCCATTTTACAGAAGAGCAATTTTCAATAGCTCCCAATTATATTCTTTTCATAGTGAACAATGATTCTTCTGCATCCATACATTCAATAAAAGACAAATTGAATTAACAGAATATTCAGATAACCAGGAAATAAACTTGCCTCTGGAATCAGAATTTCATCCTGACTCCAAATATGACATTCATTTCCATTCATATCCTCTCTAACCTTACCTAAGAACATTGCCCATATTATTTGCCATGCATTTATTGACTCAGTTTTGTCACTGTCAAATCAATTTATGGGTAAACTAGTTTTGGTACTCATTAAATATCCTGACCAGACTCAAGAAGTGAAGTTAGGTCATGTAGAATTGTGACCTAAACATAATGTTTCATCATAATGAAATATACTAAAATATGATGGAAATAATACTTTAGTTACAAAATTATGGAAACTACAATAGAGAATTTGGAAAGCAGGCCACCCACAGTGTATTATATTCAATGCCTAACCTATCTGAATATTCTGTTTATATAAAGTTTTACCCAAAAGTAAATACATCACTTAATGGCTTGTTTTTATGCTTCTTCCAAATGCAATAATAGCTTCTAGTGTAAATTCGATTTTGAGCCCTTGAACTAACAACCCAGTAACCAAAAGTTCAAAAATTTGTTTTTGAAAATAGTGCTGTTCCAGGAATGGTATCTGTTTTCATATATCTTGAATTACCAAGGACATTAAAGATTAAATCTTTGAATTGATAACTAGTAACTTATACAACCATATATATCTTAAAACATTAAAAAAAATTTGAACTCAATTCTAATGAAAAAATTTTCAATTTTTAATTCAGTTTTTTTTACACTCATAGGTGCCAAGTTTAAAAATAAAGAACATACATAAAAAATATGCAGAAAACAAGCAAAAAAAAAATCATCATGGAGCTCTAGAAAATTTAAATTATCTGATTGCTATATCTAAGGAGAATACGACCATTAATTGGCAGTGAACTGGGTAAAAATCCAGTGACTAGATGAGAAAAATTATGTAAAATATAGGCTAGCCCCAACATCTTGTCAACAAATAGAAATTGGAAGAAAGTGTATGTGTTGTAGAATAACTAAAATCTAAGCTTTGTATTAATCATTTATTATTAAAATCATTAGTTGTTGACTGACATATAAGAACCTCTTTTTAGGATGACTAATTATGGCATTTTGTTGCTTTTTTTTCCCTTCTAAATATTTACTCCAAAAGTGTCACTTTTATTACTTTACTTGTGTCATGTAAAGTAAAAATTTTCAAATTAATTGTTTTGATTCAAAAAACAAGAAAATAATACAGACATCATAAGTCTAACTATAACAAGCCAGATTTTATTTATCACCTGGCTAACCTGTTTGGCTTGATGATATGATTGGCAATTAGACCATCTCCATGTAGACATTGAATAATGAGCAACACAGGGCATGTCTTCTTTAGATGATTATTTGTGGGTTCCTGCAATATTTTAGAATTTTTAAGTGCGAAAAGTTTTATAATTATTATTATTATAATTTTATTACCCATCATAATATATAAAATATGGAGTAGGAAAAATTAGGAAAAAAAAACGATGCACAACAGTATGTAATCAACAACAGATTATCATCTATTTCAGAAGTCTATATACATCACTTGTCAGATCAAGATCTTGCCTATACTGCAGTAGATGCTTCTGCATGGCAATTATGGACTGGGCCACTTTATACTTCCTTGATATGCTGCTGTTGCTTGACCAAGGTGGAAGTTTCAACAAATATACACTTCAATTTTTTCCAGAGTTATGGAAAAACTAATTGTCAAGAGAATACAAAATTATTTCGAATCGAATCTTCTTTGGCATCCATCTCAACACGGATTCCGTAAAAAACGTTCATGTGATACACAGCTTTTGGAAGTAATTACTGACTTCCATAGGATGGCAGATGAAGGTCTCAGGTTTGATTGCATCCATATAGATTTTTCTAAGGCGTTTGATAAAATTTCCATTCCACTTTTACTTCAAAAGTGTGAGGTATATCACCTTGGTGCCAGAACATTGAATTGGATTGGTGATTATCTAACAGGCAGGACGCAGAAAGTGATTGTAGGTGATGCTTTGTCCTCTGCTGAGATAGTTTTAAATGGCGTTCCACAAGGTAGTTGCCTTGGTCCAGTACTTTTCTGCCTTTTCATCAATGACTTGCCTCTTGTTGTCCACCATTCCACAATTAAAATGTTCGCAGATGATGTAAAGCTCTACTGCTCCTTGACAAATTCAGATGAAGCTTTGTTGCTTCAAAAAGACTTGGATGCAGTGCACAATTGGTGTAATGCTAACTCCATGTTTGTCAACGAAAATAAGTGTAGGGTTGTCCATTACTTTGGCAAAGTAGAACAAAGTTACCAATACCATCTTGCTGGACATTCAATCTTACCTGTTGAAAATGTCCGTGACCTTGGTGTTCATTTTGATTCTAGTCTTAGGTTTGACAAGCACATCTCTGAAGTAACTCGTAAGGCAAACTATCAGCTATTATGTCTTAGACGGAATTTCCGTAAGTTTAATCTCCGTTCATTCATTGCCATTTATAAATCAACAGTTCGACCTAAACTCGAATACAATTCGTCAGTATGGTATTAATTGAATAAAAATGACCAAGCAAGGGTTGAAAAAATACAGCAAAGAGCAACTAAGCTTGTACCTTATTTGAAACATTTCCCGTATGAAAATAGACTGCACAGGCTAGGATTGTCAAGTCTTCAATTCCGAAGGGATGGGGCAGACATTATTAACACATTCCATATAATCAAAGGCATTGATAATATAAGTACATCACAGTTCTTCACATTTAATGACACTAACAGGACCTGTTATCACCCACATAAATTGTACCCCTCACTTTCAAAAAGGAAAATAGGCCAACATTCATTTTACAGCAGGGTGTGGAAGCCATGGAATGACCTTCCACCTAAAACATTTCTAACAGATGACATAAATAAATTCAAAACAAGACTAGCAGAAACAAATTTTCAAAGTAAATCATTTTTAAATAATTTATAGTATTATTTGTCAGTGTTTGTTGTAGTTGTTATTTTCATCGATTTATATGTGTGTACTATGTTGTCAGTTGTATTATGTATTATGTTGTCATAACTTCTATTTATTATATTTATTGCGACAAGCTTGAAAGCTTACCGTATTTGGTATTAATAAAAATATTTTGCAAACTTATAAAAACACTTACATAATGCTTTAATATCAGCCTCAGTAAAAATACACCAAAACAGTGCTAATGCAGGAAGTGGGGAATAACAAATGCATTATACACTTTGCCTAGAATGGTCCAACAAAACTTATAATTTAATGTAATAAGGAGGCCATAAGCTTTATGAGTTTTTTCAGCAAAAAGACATTTCAGTGACTGATGAGTAGCACAAACACTGGTTCCAATAGGCAGTCCCAGATATATCAAAGAATCCTGGGCTTTATTAACTCACCACCAATATCAATTTCAATAGGCTCTTTTGGACTAGGATTAAAAATCATTATTTCGTTACTTTTGTTGAACAATAAACCTACTTCTCCATGCCCTCCATACCTCTCCAATAAACTTACTTCTCCATATTCCATTGTTGAACAATAAACACACATCTCCATTAAGAATACGGAAATTTGATTCAATTCTTTTTATTGTATGGCTTATATTTAGAATATCATCAGCATAATTAACCATTGATACATCAATTCCATCTAGTATACAAGTCGTTAGCACTTTTTCTTAGGGTATTAATACACTATTATTAAAAAGTGGCGGGAAGTCACTGCTCCCTGTCAGATACCTTTCTTAATAGGGATGGGGGGTGTGAGATTTTCAAGTCCCTGATGCAGAACCTTTACTCTTGCACTCAGCTTATTGTACATTTTCCTTAGCACTCTAATCACAGACAAACTAACTCCCCTACAATAAGCACATTCTAGGATATGGGCATGCAAAAAAAATTGTGTCATAAGAAATGTAACTTGTATTTGATTAAAAAAAACTCAATTTTTTTTAGTGAAACATAAAAAAATGGTATATCTGATTATTTTCTAAAACTCACTTTATTATACATATTAATGATTTCATTGGAACTGAATCCTTGTGTATCTGATTCTTAGTGGACAATTTGATCTTAAAAGCAATATTTTAACTCTGTGTTTTGTGACAATACCATTAGTATAAAATGGAAATGTTGGAAAGAAAAGTACATGTAGTAATAGGCACAGTTTTTTTCTTTTTTTAATATTTTGAGAGTATCTAGAGTTTTACTTTTTTTAATTCTTCATGTAGAACAACAAAACTTTAATTTAGATTACATTTGTAAATATGAAAGATCAACATTATTTTCAAAAGAAAACCAATTTTAGTATTTTTTTTCCTTTATACAAATTAAGTAGAAATTGTCAGAATTGGGGCAAAACCAGAAAGGGACAGAAACAGTATTTGTTAAGCCTTGCGTATGTAGAGTAAAACTCCTAACGTTCTAAACTCCAAATTTCATTTTGTCAGTTGGAGAGAATCAGTTTGTGATTCTAGTTGCTTTTTCTAGGTCCTTGACAATGCTAATTAAGTGTAAGATTTAATCACTGTCTTTCCATTATCATATTCATCAGACTGGTCCAAAGCATCCCCTACAACAAAATTTCATAATTTGGACCTTCAAATGCTCTATCAGACTCTCCAGTACAATTGTAAAAACCCCACCACCACCTCTTACCTGCTCATTTTAGGTTAGGCCTGTGTTTACATCACCTATTTCCATGGAACTTTTCAATACTGACTCAAACTCCTGTGCTCCTCTCCCCCCCCCCTCTTCCATAAAAGATGTATTTTATTCTTTTAGTCTTTTTATGATTTAAGTCAACCCATTTTTTTACTGCTAGCAAACAGAGTTTAAAGATTTTTCCTGTTAATTGCTTTTTCCATTGTTTTGCAGAGATGTTTGTTCTTTTTTTCCTTCTTTTTTTTTAAGGGTATAAATTTCTAGGCTTTATTGTTAAAATATGCCACCAGAGCTTATTCATTTGTCCTTTTGCAACAGTGTTTGCAACCACCTTTACATATGATAATGGATAGTGTATCAATACTGATTCAAACTTCCTAATGTGACTTTAAATAATAAAAACCAGTATATGCATTTTAAACTGGCAATTCATGGTCATTTGTTTTTTGTTTTCGTTTTTTTCAGTAAAGTGCACATTATGTTCTAGTCTGCAGAAGATATGGGGGTTGTTAGCCCTCTCATGTTAATTTTTGCTTGTTTTGTGTTTGACTTGGTTATTTTTTGTAATTCCTGCTCTTTTTGGGTTTTATTTATTTTTTGATGGTGATTTGTTGTAGTTTTATGGTTGTACCATTATTTGTAATTATTTCTGCTCATTTTTTGGTTTAGTGGAGCTCTTTACTTTTCTTTGGAAATTTGTTTTGTTGACAAAATTTCTTAAAATAATTTCTGTTTGTTTTTATTTGCATGGTCTTTTTCATGGGAAAAAGAAAAATTATATTCTATGTCTTTTCGGTTTTTTGCTATAACAATCCATGGTTTGGCTTACTATTTGTATGTTGGGGAAACTTTTTCAAGAATTTTTCATCCTGGCACAAATAGTATTATTCAATTTAATTTTATACCTCCTCAAGTTGCCTGACAAATAAGACTCAACATCATTCCCAGAAAATTCTATCTATGCTCTCTTACAGCCTGGATATACTTACGCTCTTTTGATTTATTTAAATTGTACAAGCAGAAATAATGATAGTAGTAACACTGAAAGTTTCAACTTAAAAATGAATGTAAAAGAAACAGCAATATTATTCCTCTACTCTACAGCAAAAGAATGGAGTTTTTTCTTTTTCCTCATATTTGTCTCACAAAGGCATAATGGATTCTTTTTTTTTATAAAGTTTCTTTTGATTTATCTATGCGGCTGTCCTGTTTGGAGTTTTCAGTAATAATCTTTTTTCAGGGCATCAAAAGCAATATCTAAAGAAAAGCCAATTATTCCTGAGAAGAGTCGTGAAGAAATAGAAGCTGAACGAAAATTAAGGAAAGCTTTAAAAGCTGCCAAAAAAGTCAAAGCTGGCACGAAAGATGGAGTAATGAATTCTGAGACAGAGAACACAAATGATCTGTCAATCAAAAATATGACAAGTTGTGTAAAAAATAAAGCAAATGATGCTATAAAAATTGACTCTGGAACGGATTCAGTTGATGGAGAAAGAATCTTGGGGAAAGTTAGTGCAGTTACAACATTGCCTGGTATTCAAATGATCAGCGTTAGTAAAATAAGTAGTGAAAAAGTGGAAAATAATACAAATGGACTAAGTAAAAGTCAGCTTAAAGCACAGAGAAGGGAATTACAGGAGGCACAGAGAGCTGCAAAACATGCTCAGGGATTGCTTTTGAAAAGTAAGCAGGATAAAGAGAATAATTCCAATGGACAAGAAAAATATGTTGAAAAGTTACAGCCTGCGCTGTCTACAGAAGAAAAAAAAGCAATGCCCAAACTAGATCTGACAACCAGAACAGTTGAAAAGACGAAGAAAAAAGTTAAATTTTCTGCCTTGTCTTTTTTTTCACATCTCCCAATTATTGAAAAGGATCCAAAACTTGCAGTTAAAGCTTTTGAGTTGTGCAGAATCCATCAATCGTTTTATAAGTTTGGGCAAGACTGTGCTAATGGATTGATCAGAGGAGGAAATGCCAGAGCCATTGGTCTTCTCACATGTTTAAAGCTCTTGATCAGATCATGTGAACTTTCAGCTGAGAATGACTTCAGTAGGAACTTGTTGTCTAGAATAGAGCTAAATTTTAGGCTTGTTGAACAGCATCGACCAGCTAGCGTTTCAATGATGAATTGTCTACGAGTCATTAAGACTAAGTGCCTACAGTTAGGGGAAAAGAATATACCCAGCAATGAGGTTTGTTTTTGCTTTTTCTCAGTAAAGCTATTCTTCTTCTTCTAAAAAGCTTATGCACTTTTTAGTCAGGACTATTTAGCTCAGTTCAACAGCTGATCAGCAACAGCTTAGTGCAGTTTCATGTCTCTTAGTAGTTCCTTGGACTGAAGGTACTGAATTGCCGTGGTTTATTTTATATTTTTTTTTTAGCTCTTTTGAACTCTTCAAGGGTCTGGTCAACAAGGCTTTTAACTGAAGGTGATAGTTATTGGGGTTTGAGGCACTTTGAAAAATACACAGTGGGTGTTGGCACAATTATGTTCAGATAGGCAGTAGTCTAAACCTTCTATATTGCAGAATCTGCAATATAGGAGTGAGGGGGTGAAATAAGTTACTATTTGGAAGAATAGGAAGATAAGTCTGCAAACCAAGGTTAGAATATTTGAAACTATAGTGATGACAGCGGTCCAGCATGGGTGCTCCAAAAATGGAGGAATATTTATTAGATGTTTTCCTGAGAAATTGGCTACAGATTGTTTTGGGTACCCAACTGACTGATCATATCTTGAACAGTAGGCTGTTGAAATAATGTGGTTAAATCGCAGTTTCTATGGCTATAGTGAGAGAAAAATTGAGATGACTAGGGTATGTTCTGCAGATGAAGGATGACAACTGCTAAAGACTGCCCTTTTTGACCAGCCATCTAGGGCAAAATGAAAAGCATGTTGTCTTCAATTGGGATGAGTTGATATCATAAGGAAAGATTTAAGGGAAGTTGGAACTTCCTGGGAGGGTGTAAAGAGGGAAGCTTTGAATAGATTGGGATGGAGAAGGAGCATGCGTAGCTGTGTTGGCCTCAGGCAGCTTGGTGTTGCAAGGAGTTGTTAGTAGTAGTATTAGTAATTTGATATGACTTATGTTAAAAAATTTGTATCCAACCTTATAACCACCATATTCAAAAACTCGCCACACTGTCAGTACCTGGGGCGTTATTGTCTTTTAATCCTTTTAGTACTGTCACTAATGCTTCCCCAAGAATCATGTCAAATTGCAGCTACAAAAGCAAAAAAACGCATTTCTTGGTGTTCACATGCAAAAAAAATGGCAAAGCTTGTGTGATTGTTATAACTTGAAATGAAGTATGTCCAATAAATTGATAGCTCCATGACGCTTTATCTTTACTTGCTTGCTTAAAGTGAAAGTCCCTAAATCCATTGCAATATTTTCCTATGCTACAAAAAGAGATCTTGCTCTCTGACCCGATACACCAGCAAAATGAAATTTTGCACAAATGATCTTTGAAAAACTGAAATTTGGCCGGTCTGTTTTTTCTGATTTGATTCCCAGAAAATAGAAAAAAATATAATTGAAAACATAATAGCCTTTTTTTAAAAAAGGTTTGGAGCCTAAAAAATGGAAAAGTTTAAGCAATCGAAAGTACTATAAATAAAAAAAAATTAATTGGCCCGATTGAAAATTCTGTATTCTTTTAATTTATTCCTCCACGATCGTTTTTGTGTTTTTATATTGTGGACTCTTGCACGGCATGGATAAAAGCAAAAAAGTCGGAATTAACTTAAAGCTGTAGCTCTTTTTTATTTATTTTATATCAAACTTTTCAGCTTTCTAAATCAATTTGTTAATTTTATATATATTTATCAAAAAATTTACTCGGTTTCTCCTATCCTACATAACCCCACTTTACACCCCCTGGCTGGAAATATAGCCGAGGCAAGGACGCGTCATACTTATGTTTAATTGTCTACTTGTCTTTAATTGGAGTTTGTCTTCTGAAAGAATCACATAAAAATGACCTCGTCAATACCTCGCTCTTTACACTAAAGCTTAAATTTTGTCCCAGTTCTTTGAGAATGACCCCTGAATCACAAAGATCATAGAATAAATAGTTGAAATTACTAAAAATACTTTAGCGTAAAGAGCGAGGTATTTAGGAGGAGATGAACCCCTCATATGCGTGATACCTCTGTTCGTTTTAAGTTTTAATACTGCTCCTTGCTTTCAGTTGAAAAAACTTTTTATGGCATTTGGTATTAACCAAGTGACATATAGCAATCGCAAATTCTGTCGGTCTGTCCCGGTTTTGCTACTTTAGGCACTTCCAGGTAAGCTAGGATGATGAAATTTGGCTTGCCTATCAGGAACCGAACCAGATTAAATTAAAAATAGTCGTTTTCCCGATTTGACCATTTAGAGGGGGAGTGGGGGGTCGGTTAATTTGGAAACAATAGAAAAAATGAAGTATTTTTAACTTACAAACGGGTGATGGGATCTTAATGAAATTTGATGTTTGGAAGGATATTGTGTCTAAGAGCTCTTATTTTAAATCCCGACCAGATCCAGTGACATTGGGGGGAGTTGGAGGGGGGACCTAAAATCTTGGAAAACGCTTAGAGTGGAGGGATCGGGATGAAACTTGGTGGGAAAAATAAGCAGAAGTCCTAGATACGTTATTGACATAACCGGAATAGATCTGCTCTGTTTGGGGGAGTTGGGGGGGGGGTTAATTCTGAAAAATTAGAAAAAATGAGGTATTTTTAACTTACGAAAGAGTGATCAGATCTTAATGAAATTTGAAGTTTGGAAGGATATCGTGTCTCAGAGCTTTTATTTTAGATCCCGAGTGGATTCAGTGACACTGGGAGGAATTGAGGGGGGGACCGAAAATCTTGGAAAACGCTTAGAGTGGAGGGATCGGGATGAAACTTGGTGGGGAAAATAACAACAAGTCCTAGATACGTGATTGACATAACCGGAACGGATCCGCTCTATTTGAAGGAGTTGGGGAGGGGGGAGGGTTAATTCTGAAAAATTAGAAAAATGAGGTATTTTTAACTTACGAAGGAGTGATCGGATTTTAATGAAATTTGATGTTTGGAAGGATATCATGTCTCAGAGCTCTTATTTTGAATCCCGACCTGATCCGGTGAAGAGGAAGTTGGGGGGAGGGCGGAACCTAAAATCTTGGAAAATGCTTAGAGTTGAGGGATCGGGCTGAAACTTGTTGGAAAAATAAGCACAAGTCCTAGATACGGAATTGACATAACCGGAACGGATCTTCTCTCTTTGGGGGAGCTGGGGGGGGGGAATGTTAATTGTAAAAAATTAGAAAAAATGAGGTATTTTTAACTTACGAAAGAGTGATCGTATCTTAATGAAATCTTATATTTAGAAGGACCTCAAAACTCAGATCTCTTATTTTAAATCCTGACTGGATCCAGTGTCATTAGGAGGGTGGGGGGACCGAAAATCTTGGCAAACGCTTAAAGCGGAGAGATCAGGATGAAACTTGGTCGAAAGAATAAGCACAAGTCCAAGATAGGTGACTGACATAACCAGGACGGATCTGCTCTCTTTGGTGGAGTTGAGGGGGGAGTAATTCGGAAAAATTAGAAAAAATTAGGTATTTGTAACTTACGAACGGGTGATCATATCTTAATGAAATTTGATATCTACAAGGATCTTCTTCTTTAGAACTCATTTTAAACTCTGACCAGATCCGGTGACATTGAAGGGAGTTGGAGGGGGAAACCGGAATTCTTGGAAAACGTGAAAATTGAGGTATCTTACGAATGGGGGATGGGATCCTAATGAAACTTGATATATGAAGAATTTTATGTCTCAGATGCTCCATTTTTAATTCGAATTGGATCCGGGGACATAGAGGGTTGGAGGAGGGAACAGAAATCTTGGAAACCGGAAATCTTGGAAGACGCTTAGAGTGGAGAGATCGGGATGAAGCATGATGGGAAGAATAAACACAAATTATAGATACGAGATTGACATAATTAGTACGGATGTGTTCTCTTTGGGGGAGTTGGGGGTTGCTAATTTGAAAAATTAGAAAATTTGAGGTATTTCTAACTTAAGAACGGGTGACCGGATCTTAATGAAATTTGATATTTAGAAGGAAATCATGTCTCAGAGGTCTTATTTCAAATCCCGACCAGATCTGTTGACATTGGGGGGAGTTGGAGGGGAAAACCGGAAATCTTGGTTAACGCTTAGAGTGGAGAGATCGGGATGGAACTTGGTGGGTAGAATAAGCAAATGTCGTAGATACGTGATTGACGTAACCGGACTGGATCCGCTCTCTTTGTGGGAGTTAGGTGGTGGGGTTAAGTTCTTTGGCGAGTTTGGGGTTCTGGACGTGCTAGGACGATGAAAATTGGTAGGCGTGTCTGGGAGCTGTACAAATTGACTCGATAAAGTCGTTTTCACCGATTCAACCATCTGGGGGGCTGAAGGGAGAGGAAAAATTGAGGTATTTTCAACTTACGAGTAGGTGGTCGGATCTTAATGAATTTTGATATTTAGAAAGACCTCGTGACTCAGAGCTCTTATTTTAAATCCCGACCGGCATTAAGCCTCTGGTTTTCCTTCTAAAGCAATCCATTGATTCTTAGAATTTTGCTAGAGCTCATACCATATGAGCTCTTGGCTCTTGGCTCTTCCGACCTCGTCACAAGTGCCATATGAGCTCTTAGCTCTTGTTCATATTTATTTTTTCATTGTTTTTTTAATAATGCTAGAAAAATTCTGTGTCCCCTTTGTAGATTTTCTCTTCCCCCGTGACAAATTAGTCCAAAAAAAGATCACCCCTCGACCCCCCTCCCCAACCAAAAATCTCCCTGAAAACGTCTGTACACTTCCCTATAACCATTACTGTATGTAAACACTGGTCAGAAGTTAGTAACTTGCAGCCCTTTCCTTGGGGACTGTGGGGGTGTAAGCCCTCCCCAAAGACATAGTTATAAGGTTTTTCGACTATGCTGAACAAAATGGCTATCTCAAAATTTTCATTCGTTGACTTTTGGAAAAAATGAGCCGTGGAAGGGGTCCTAGGTGCCCTCCAATTTTTTTGGTCACTTAAAAAGGGCACTAGAACTTTTAATTTCGTTAGAATGATCCCTCTCCTGACATTCTAGTACCACCTGGTCGGTACGATCATCCATACGAAAAAAAACAAATAAATAAACATGGACCCGTGATCGGTCTTCTGAAAAAAAACAAAGTTCCATATTTTTGTAGATAAGAGCTTGAAACTTCTACAGTAGGGTTCTCTGATACATTGAATGCGATGGTGTGATTTTCGTTAAGATTCTATGACTTTTAGGGGTTTTTCGCCCTATTTTCTAAAATAAAGCAAATTTTCTCAGGCTCGTAACTCTTGATGAATAAGACTAAATTTGATGAATCATATATATTTAAAATCAGCATAAAAATTTGATTCTTTTGATGTATCTATTAGTATCAAAATTGCGTTTTTAGGGTTTCGTTTAGCCTACTATTGAGCCGGGTCGCTCCTTACTACAGTTCGTTATCACGAACTGTTTGATAAGGCCATTACTGAATTAATTAAGATTATATCTGAAACCTCTACTTATCTTGTTTAAATTTCATCTAAAAGAGTATATTCCAAGTCCTGTATATGGAACAAGAAAATAGTGTAAAAATGATGATAGACAAAGGCATACACGTCGTAAGTGGACTTGGGCGGGGGTCTTTAATCTGTTTGGCTGGTTAGAAAACTCTGAATTGAATCGTTACCATTACCGGATTACATTAAATAGATTATGTAGTCTGAAAAAGTAAAAGCGTGGGTAGACTGACACTACGAAGAAGGTGCTATGTTTCTACTGTGGAGGACACCAACAAGGAGGTGGTCTAAAATTTATAGAATCTGAGTCAGGGGCCTTCCTCCCAAAAAAAGTACAAAATTTATCATCCTAATTTTTAGAGTATGTCTACACTAGCAAAGCTTCGTCTAATCTCAGTTGTTGCTTTTTTGTAACAGTTTTAAATAAAATGACCACAAATAAGGCACAATATTATTTCTAAAAAAAAATCCATATAATACAAAAACTCTATAGAGAAGCTGGCTGGTCTAGAAAGTGCAAATTTATGAACATGTTAGCCGGACAATGATATGCCAGATGTAGTCACTGTTGTTGATACATATCTTATCTTTAGGAGGCAAAATAATCCAGAAAAATCTATCCGTCTTATTGCCACAAAAAACGCTCAGTGCAGTGATGAGCCAGAGGCTTAAGGAAGTAGTACACCTCAGTCATCGTCTCCGCAGGTGACGAATCTGCATTTGCCTGACGGAATAGACATAACAATGATTCCTAGCGTGAACTGCATTATGAACTTGTCCTATCTCGTTGAAGAGCTTACTGAAGTTATACTTGACAGATTCAAGTGCGGAAACATAGATTTCAAGGTGTGGTGTGAAGCCTGTGATTGGAAAAAATCATAAAAAACGAACCCGATTCTCCCACGACACGTGTAAAAGACTATTTGACAACCTTTGCAGACAGCGAGCCTAAAGGAACAGCAGAGCGCAATACCAATGCACGAGGAAATATGAACACTAAGGCCGTGTGGGGTGTTAAGGGGACAGGTGGAAGCTACGCCACGTTCATTTAAAGGCATCTTAGGCATCTGCCCTATGTCAAAAAATACTTTCATGAAAACTGAATTGGCAATTGGCTCCGTATGGATGGAAACGTTGACGGAAATCTTATAGCAGACCGGAGAGGAGTCACTGAAAATGACAGCTCACAAAGACAGGTTTCTGAATAGTTCCTATTGGACTACATTAGTATGTGATGGGGGATGGAACAAACTCAAAGGGTCATGACTACACAACCAAAGGATGTGTAGGGGTCATTATTGACGCTTTCACTAAAAAACTATTATATGAGGGAATAAAAAATAAATATTGTTATGTTTGCTTCAGAGCCGTGAAAAAGTAAAGACAATACATAACATACCACTAGGGAAAACTATAGAGGACGGAGCTCGTATTAAAGATTTAATAAAAGGATTCAGGACTCCAGCTAAAAGTAAACCACAAATTCAAGGCCAGCAAGAGGTCACTAATCAAGAGCAATGTCATATGCTGGTCTACAATCAAGATTGTATCAAGAAGACTAGAAAATAAATAATAGTTGAACGATCAAGGCAGTACTGGGCAAAAGTATTTTCGAAACTTGAGCGTTTTTGGATGGATTGCTTGTTGCCTGAAATAGTTGACTCAAGAATGGATAGGAGCCTAGAAATAAGAGATCCAGTACATGTCACAATGGCCATATATAAAAAACAAGCAGTCATTTCTAGTTGTAATGAAAAACGAGCATCAAATTCTGATAAGGCAAGCAGCAAAAAGCGGAAGATTGACCTTGACCAAGATTCGTCAGAAATCGAAGATTTGTCATTGATTAATTGGTCGGAATCCGATAATGAGCAATAGTTTTTTATTTTAATTTGGTATTCAAAAAGGATAGCCAGCAACTTCTACTTTCTTGTTTGATCCGCATTTCAACATCCTAGAGCTTTTTCTTTTGCTTTGCATAGTTTTTGCGAATAACGAGCTACCACGTCCTTACTAAAAAAAAAGAAAAAAATGAAAAAACAAGCGTAAAAAATCGCCTTTTACGGCAAAAGATAGTTTAGAGAAATAGCTAACAGGCTGTCGACTCCTCGGCTGAGTGAAAATAGACGAATATCTTTCGTCTCAGTGCAGTCCTCACCTAACACAAAGCACCGTGAATGCTAATGGTATACTTCCAAGTTTGCTGGTTGCAAAAGATGTCCTTATTTTTTAAATAGTAAAATTTATTCTGACCGCATTTATTTCTTCTTTTTGGTGTACTCTATCTTTGAGCCTGTCGGCTTTTTTGGATTAAAGATATAGTCATTTTCACTAGCAGTATTCTCCTGTCGTAACTCATTCAGTTTCTGAGGGCAACGGTCAAACGAGTACCAAGACCCCTTCATTCCAATCTTCGGTCTTAGGACAGATCCGCCTTGATACCCACCTGAATCTGATAGAAATACCAGATGTCTCACATCTTTCTTGTTTACTATTCATTGAAAATTTATCTCTGCTCCATGGCAGAGATGGTTCTACACGTTTACCCTAGATTATTCCCTTGTTATTGGTTCAAAACTGGTAAGAACCCCCCCCCCCCCCCACCGTGAAAAAGTGGGGTAGCATAGTAGCAGTGCTGCTTGGCAGTTTTTATGGCCTAGTATGATTTTTTGACAGATTTGGCAGCTTTTGGAACTCGGTCGAATTCTGCTACTGGCAGCTTCAGAACTTTTTTCATGCCTATCCCCCCTCCCAAGGTCCAAATGCTGTGTATATTATCCATATATATTATTTATTTTCTAGCTAAAAGAGGAATTAATTGATGCTATTGACTCTTATATTGACACAGACATTAAAAAGGCAATTGATGGCATTGCTGAATCCATTTGTAAAGCTACAGATTCAAGTTTTAAAGAAGTTTATATGACTTTTGGCTTTTCGTCAACTGTGTTTCAAGTGTTTAAGAAGATGAAGATGATTGGAAGAGTTTTCCATGTCGTTATAGTTGAAAGTGCTTTGAGATCAGAGGGAAAAGAGATGATGAAGCGACTTGCAAGATTAGATATCCCGTGCACTTTAGTTTTTTCCAAGGATATTAGTTTCATGATGAAATATGTCAAAATGGTAAGTGATACTTTTACAGTTTTTTTTTTTTATCCTTGCTCATAAATTCTTCTTTGGTATTATTTGCATGAGTGTAATTTCCCCTTAGGATTGATAGCGTAAAGTTATAGATTTATTTAATACAGGGACAAAGAAGTCAAATTTTTTAGACTTGATTAAAAAAAAAAAAATCACTATAGACATTAAAAATTCGAATTTCCGAGGCTGTCATAGCTATTTTCGATGACAAAGGGCAAAATAACGATTAGGTGACATTCAGGTTTGACTTAGTTTTTTTTTCAGTTTAGTTTTATAATCTTTTTTTTGTATTTTGTTTATTAATTTATTGATGTTTTTACATATTTTTTTTTAGTCTAGACAGTTTTTTCTAGAAATATTAGCTTCGTGATGGAACATATGAAGGTACATGTGAATTGGCGAATTTTTCTCATTTATAGTTTAATTAATTGATATTTAAATTGTCTGTAGTTTGTGATATGTACAATGATTTCATAAATTAAAAGTATCAGTTTAGTATTAATACTTGATGATAATACTCGGTCTTGTTGTCACTTTGAAATTGGTTTTTGGAAGCGAGTTAAAGCGTTTCTTAGTTGTTGTTGTTTTTTTTTTTTTTTAAGATTACGTATTAGAACGAATCAAGTTCAACAAAATACTTTGAGATATTGTCTTCTGGAGTTAGTCATTAAATTTGAGTCGCTCACTTTCAGTTACATTTTTATAAGACATCTATGTTATTAAATATTAATAGGTCTGAGGTCTGATAGGTCTAAATATTAATGAGGTGTAACATTGTTGCATTGCCAATTTTAAAAAAAAAATTCAAGTTGCTTCTTCCCAAAACAGAAAAACAAGCAAATTTCGGGCGGAATCTTTGGTAAATTCTGAAAATCCAGTAAATATCCGTCAGGTACTTACGGCAATAAACTAAACTAAAGTTCATTTGGTTCATTGTTGCTCTGAAAATAAATCATAAAGGATGCTACAAGAGTCGCTGATTTGCCTCTGCTGAAAGCAAAACAGTTCAAAATAGGGATGATACCTTTTTATTGACAGTGAATAGATATAAAATTACTTAACTGGATATTTCGAACACATATATTAGTTTTACTAATATACACATATACACACATTTTAGTTTTACTGCTGATGATGAACACTGTATATGTGTTCGAAATATCCAGTTAAATAATTTTATATCTATTCACTGTCAATAAAAAGGTATCATCCCTATTTTGAACTGTTTTACTTTCGTCATGGAAAGGCAGTGTGGTCTTCGAAGTTATCTGCCTCTGCTAATTCACAGATTTGAAACTAGTTTGTGAATGTGCTAAAATCATTGAGTGTCAGCTATGTTAGAGCGTTCATACTTGTTAATGAAAAAATGAACTGGCTTCTGTCTAATGTTGAACTTTCTTTTTGATATTAGTTTAGTTCAGAGGAGGTCTATTGTGTCTAGTCTCCTCAAAAGTTTCTCAATTGATAAGTTTTCTTGGCAATGTCCTTACTTTCTATTTGTTATTAGGGGACAGTTAGGAATTGGTCTATTGTGTCTAGTCTCCTTAAAAAGCTTCTCAATTGATAAGTTTTCCTGGCAATGTCTTTACTATCTATTTGTTATTAGGGATTAGTTAGGAATTGGTCTATTAGGTCTAGTCTCCTCCAAAGTTTTGAAGTGATAAGTTTTCCCTGTGTCATTTGCTCAGTGTATACAGTTTAGTTGACATGTCAGTTACTTTTTAGGAGTCTCCTTTTTCTGCCGCCGACTGCAGCCTTTTATGTGACCTGCATCTTGTGGAAGGGCATTTTTTTTCCAACGGAGGAGGGCAAATGAAAGTTATCAGTTTCATTGAAATTTGCTTTTTTTTTATAGGTTTTCCTCGGCTCTTCGGCTCTGCTTGTAAATAGTGACGTCTTGGCTAGAGCAGGCACATCTCAAGTGGCATTAACGGCTAAAAGTTTTAATGTTCCTGTCTTGGCATGCTGTGAAACCTACAAATGTACAAATAGAGCACAAACGGACGCTTTTAGCTTAAATGAAAGAGGTTGGTCTGCTGCTAGCTTTTGACATACTCCCCATCCTTCCACAATTGCTGACTCCTTCAATCCCTCCCCTTCTAACATATATCAACCTTATCACTACTTGAGTTCGACCAGTAGTTGTAACCTCGAAATTTCCCAAAATCTTAGAAAGAAAGAGAGGATACTACTAAGTAAGAATATTTGTTGCCCCACCTTTTTTAACATTGGCATACCTATATATAGGCCTATTTATATATATATATATATATATATATATATATATATATATATATATATATATATATATATATATATATATATATATATATATATATATATATTTATATTGACGAACGAGAACCGGGACTGTCAATTGGAGAGGAGGAATCTCCCCTCGATTTTGGGTGTTTCATCCAATCTAGGTTTTGAAAAAAGGGTTTGCTCTTCAATACTCAAATTAATTAATTTAGTAGAAATCGTCTTTATAACAGCTTTAAGAAAAAGTGGAGCACTGGCAAAGAAATAAAGACAAAATAATATATAAGGAGATAATAAAAATATGTTTGCAAAAAGTTACAATTAATATCACTGAAACCTCAATGAAAAATGCCAGCAGTATGTGAAAGGACACACTTTAATGTTTCTTTGTCAATCACTTTTCTGAATCAGAGATTGATAAAACCGATTTATCGACTTGGTATTTTCTTCTAATAATTTTATATATCTAATAAATAATATTTGGTAGATATAATATAGAAGTAGTTTTATGTATTTGCACAAACCCGAGCAGATAAGAAGCTTTTCTGTATTAGTAAGCAGTACTGGAGAATGTAGTAAACAATCGAGAGGTTGGAGAATGAGTGAGCTGAATATTCTTTTGAATTTGAATCTGAGGCCTAGCAGTTTTTGTGTAACTCAAACACACGTCAGAAACGATCTTTTCAACCTTGAGTAACCTTAAACTTGTCTAGCCACAACCATAAGTGACGTAGATTCCTAAATTTTGGCATAGAAAAGACCGTCACTTCCTGAATCTTAGTAAAAGTTGAGTAAAAGTAAAAATACTTAACTTTTTTGTAGATGTGTGTGTGTGTGTAAGAAATTGCCCACAAAAATGCAACAGAAACTTTTGCCTATACATCCAAACGTATCCAAAGCAAATCACTACCCCTTACTTTTTCACGATCATGACCTACATGTGTGTGTATTAGACAACCCCCCACCCAAAAAAGTTACCTGATGCGAGCATGCTACCCTTTTGCCTGCACTCTTATTGAACACTGAATTTTACGGAGATTACGCTAAAGCGTATGTATTTTTGAACATGGTTGTAGAAGGTTCACTTATGGCATCTACTTTAAGGGGATTAAAGATAGATATCGGTATTGTTTATGTGGAAGTCAGAAATCTTTAAAATTTCATACTTTACAATGGTTTATACTTGTTGAATTTCAGTAGACCCTAAGTCTAACTGCGTTTGCGCACAGTGTGTTCGATCATTCCAAGTTTGCTTAGCTAATAAGTTCGATTATGTAACGTCAGCATTTCGTGAGTTGTAAATAGTACCAGAGGTTAAAGAACAGCTTGCTTATACCTCAATGGCTAAACGTTTTAATATTCCTGTCTGAGCTTGATATGAAACCTACAAATGTACAAATAGAGCACAAATGGCTGCTTCTAGCTTAAATGATAAAGGATGGTCATCCGCTGGTTTTTAACACTGTCCCATTCTTTAACACTTTCTGACTCTTTCAATTTCCCCTCTTCCAACATGTACCAGCCTTATCACTACTCCTGTTCGACCAGTGGTTATGTTGGCCTAAATCTTTCTAAAAATTTGAAAGAAAGAGTTTCTTTCATACTTGGACTACGAAGTAGGGGAGTGCTTCCATTGAGATCGATCCGAAGGATTTCTGTGTAAAATTTAAAAATAGTAACTTGTAAATGTATTTTTGAAACGACTGGAGGAAAAATATTTGCCCCCCCCCCCCAAAAAAAAAAAGTAACCACAAGTATTTGTGGTTACTTGATTTCCGAAAGAGCACCAGATATACCCATTGATTTTGCAATTATATTTATTTTTATAGGTAGTCCCTGTCAACTAGTTGATTTGAATGAATCTTCGAACATTGATGGATTGAACTTGATATATGACATAACACCCAACAGTTTTTTGACAGCAATTGTGACAGAAATTGGAATATTTCCAGCTGGGGCTGCCAAAGCCATTTTACGGTTGAAACAACTCGATGCTGATGAATAATTTTCTTTCGTTGTGCACTTTATGTGTTTTACTGTCGTAAATTATTTTAAGAGGAAATTAACTTGGTTAACTACATACATCTATTTGCGTTTATTTACGTACACTCAGGGACTGGTCCATAAATAGTCACTAGGCAGCTGACCTTTGAAACAGTTGATCTCTAAATTGATCCTTTTCTACCGCTTGTCATTTGAATTGACTCTGAAAAAAGAAAAACGATAGTCTTACCCGCTTTTATATGTAGTGATACATGTGATGAAGGGCTGTGCCCGAGTAGGAACGATTTCCTTCTAAAAAGCGATTTTGTGTATTTTTTGTTAGTATCAAAGAATGTGAGAAACTTTAAGGGTGGAAACTGACGGTAATGTAGAAAAGAAAAATAACTAACAACATCTTTTACCTTTTAACAACTCTTAACTTACCTTTTAACAACATCTTTTACTACTAACAACATTCTTTTATCTAAAACTCTTGTATATTAACCAGACTTAACACTCCACGAGCCTTATTATGCGCTGTAGATATATTTATAAAAATTATAGTGACACAACGATTTTCGAGGCTATCGAAAATTTGCTCTACTTTTTTTTGTCTAAAGGTTTGTAATATTTACTTTTTTGGAAGTCCCACGTATCTTGGCTAGGGGCGTTGAGACCTTTTTCAGTAGTAAACGAGATGTTCAGCATATGATTCGAAGAAGGAGGGGATCAAGTGAGAGCGGATGGGGACTATACATCTATTTGTGTTTACTGGAATTACAATTGATGCTTGGTCGAAGAGGAGATATCTAACGATAGTTAGAGACTCTCATAAAAAGGGTCCTGAATTTCAGGTAAAAAAAAGACTGGGTGTGCATCATTTCCAATCGTAATTTTGTCACTAAAGTTTAACTTAATGCTTTTGCTTACAACTGTGTAAAACTATTAGACAATTGCTAGACGAATTTGTGTGGTATAACTTCGGTAAAGGCTGAGAACAATAAACAAAAAAAAAATCAAGTTGACTTGGTTCTCCTGCTGCTATGACAGAGACAAATATATAGCAACTGTGGATCTATCTCAGTTAAAGAATGAATTGTAGCTTAGGTTATTGATGCTTATTTATATATCATCAGTAAGATATTTATTTTAACAAAATGCTACCACCAGCCCCGAGGGGTTGAATTTGAATTTTGGAGTAAAAAATGAAAACAGGAGGAACAAATAAGTATAAAAAGCAACGAAAACTAAAAGAATATCAAAATTAAAACTATCTAAAAGAAAATCCATTCATTTACTCATTATTTAGGCTTATGTTAGTAATGCACAAAAATCTACAAATTCTGATTCGTAATTCAGTTTTAGGGGGATTTTTGTATGTAAAAACCAAAAAAGATTGAAAATTATTCTAAAATATATGTTTCTATTTAACAAAATTTACAAGGAGATTTATTTTACGATAATGTTATAATCTGTGTAACGAAGTTGGTTATGTTAAGTTTTAGAATAGTTGAGTTTGCGTTTCACTTCTGAAATATGCTGGCTAAAATGGGCATTTGCGGAATAGGCTATTCAAGTACGATAAAGAATTTCATGAAGAGCCTTCAATGATGTTCTTAACTAAATCTTTAATAGCTCATGAGGTTCTTTACAGCTCTAAACATAATTTACATCGCTACCCTTTAATTTCTCTAATTGATTACTCTCATAACAAGTTTACTGTCAAAGACTTGAGTTTAAAATGTCTGTCTACACAACAAGGGTTCTTCATAAATGCAGTACATTTCCGCGTCTCCGCCATTTTGAATTGCAAATCAAGAAGTGACCATCAAGTGAACTCCTAATGCTGAGTATCGTACGTTTACTTAATAACATCCGTGTAAGTGTGTATTGGTTGAAACCCTACCTACACAAAGAGAGTCCATTCCTTGAATACTGGTAAAGATAGCTCCCCCCATCCTTCCTAAAAGATCTTGTTATAATAAATTCTGATTAAAAGATTTTTAACGTTAATAAAAATAGATTTTACCGTTATGGCCTGCTCCTTAGAAATGATGGCAAAAAAATGAATTTGTGGTAAAGGCTATTCAATGATAATATAGGAAATCATAATCAATAGTTTGAATAGATGGTGCTTATTCGCAGTTCTTTTCTTCTTACTTGAGAAGAAAAGTGGAATCAAGTTTGTGCAATAAATTAATTGGGAGCATTTCTACACCTCCGCCATCTTGTGCTGTGGTTCCTTATGGGGAATACTTAATTCAATATCTTTTGTGGGAAGAATTCATAGATTAGATTATTTAATGCTTTAGTAACGGAATATCTGCTTTCTAAAAAGATTTAGAAAAGAAATAAAGCCTTGCTTAACTGTAATCCAAATGCAATGTCTATTGTCTGAGTTCAGCAATTTTTTATTGTTCTATAAAGCTCTCAGTTCTAAATATTGGAAGTTTTTTTTCGACGGCTTAGTAGAAATATTTCAACGCAGTCGTTGAACCACTGTGATGTATAAATTTGCAGGAGAAAAATTGCGTGTGAGTCATGCAAAAACAACTTTTTTGTAGGAAATTGGAGCAGTGTGAACCAAGGGTATTCAGTTTTTGAGAAAAACAAAATGACGAAAATAGAAAACTTTGTTAGGTGGCGCTGGCGATTTTCTCTTATAACACTAGCTCCAGTATACATTCTTATAAGTTACCCATCATCTTAGTATTGTTTCATGTTTTTTTGGGAGGGGGATAAGTTAAGTAGGGAACGTAAGGTATAAGTAAGTTATGCCCCGAGGGCATATGAAGTTTTTAAGGAAAGGGTGGCCATAAAAATCCGGAATGGGCTAATTTGATTGGAATCAGATATTTTAGTGTCATTTTTATGAGTCAAAGTGATTAGAGGGCAACCCCCGCCCCCTCTACGTCGTCTTTCCAAAAATGCATCCTATAGAAATTTTGAGACAGTCATTTGTTCTAGAATAGTCCAAAGATCATTTAATAAGGCTTTAGGGGTTGACGAATCCCCCAGAGTCTGGGGTAAGGTTGATAAAGGTTGATCGATGGTGATTTGTAATAGTTTTCCGCTTAGAAGATTATTTGACTTTCTGCTCATTTTTGGCTTGATGTAGGTCTTTACTTTTCTTTGAAAAATTTGTTTTGTAGAAAAAGTTTATTTTTTTTTTAATTAATAGGGAATGCAAGAAATTCTGGCAATGGTTAATGATGGATCTTGGTATTTCCCAACGTATCCAGATGTTTAAGCCCCTTTCAGTAAAAAGAAGAAAACTTCCGTCAATTTTTCAAAGTAGACTTGGATTGATTGACATGTTCGTAGTAAGCAAATATATGTAAACTTTCGTTTTGCAGAGAAATATAGTTTGAAAACAGTATAATAATAATTTATTTAAACCCTCTTTACGTACATAAAATGCACTTAGAGGAGTACAAAAAATACAACAAAATAAAATAAAATGGAAACAAGAAAAAACTCACAAAAGAAAAAATCAAGCAACATCTCAGCTACTTTCGCACTACAATTAAGCTAAACAATTAAGTGGAAAGTCGACAATATTTTCTCGACGCTTGTGAAACCTATCCACAAGCTGGTCCATTTTTGAGGAAATATCAAAAGCGCAATATCTACTCGAAATGTACCGGTTGCGAGTCCTGAGCGGCAATTGCAGAAGATATTTGCAAAAATGGAAGAAAAAAGATCTAGTTTTCTTCCGCTCAGATATTGGGAAAAATCTCCACAAAGGGGCCAAGAAAAAGACAAGTGGTGCCAAAAAGGGTTGTAAAGTCTGCCCATGGTTATTTTATGAAACTGGCCTTTAACTCGAGCAAGCAGCCCATACGATTTTCTAAGCTTTTCTTCCACCGCCAAGATAATTAGTGTTTTATTATTTTTAACATTTGATCCAAACGGGAGACCTAAATAATTTAGAGAGGACGATGCAGAAATAGATCCCGGGCCAACATTGATAGTAACAGAAGGCTGTTGTGAAGAACCGTAGACGAGAAGCTCAATTTTAGAGGGGGTTGCCTTGAAGCCCAATCTCATTAAGACCAGAGCAAACTGTATGAAATGTATTTTGGAGAACCTGGAGATCATCTGATAATAGAAGGATATCGTCTGCGTAACAGAGATGGCTGACATCAATATAGGGCTCAATTAGAAATGGAGGAATATTTTTAGTAACGGTTCTGATGGGATTATTGAAAAGAGCTGGACTAAGCACAGAGCCTTGTTTCACACCTTTCCGAAAGTGACGGATTTGCCCAGCTGGCTACCTAGACGTACCCGTATGAACGCATTACCATACCAATTGTATAAGAGACGGCAGAGAAAAGGGTTTATTTCGCTTCTCAATAGAGAAAAAATAGCATTTGAATGGATAATGGAATCGAACGCCTTCGAAATGTCGATTGCACTCAAATACAGGTTCTTTTTCAGCATCCTATGGACGAATTTGTCTGGACAGCTGAAGGTGTAACAATGACAAAGTTCCTCCGGTAGTCAAGTTTTGACATATGGTGAAGTAGGGCATTTTTATAGGTAGCTTCAACCGGAGGAGGATCATCGGGGAAAAGTGAAGAAAATGTCTTTCCCACGAAGGGACATCGATAGGGTTAGATTGCGAGGAGGAAAGTAGGAATTTAAATGACTTTCTCAACAATTCAAAGAGAAATGAAGCTAAATTGAGTGATTTCTTCTAAAGAGGTAATAGATCCTGAAGGGGGGATCACCCCTGGCTTAGGTGCAGTTTTTCCATATATTTATCAGCGTTGAGAGGGAAAGAAAGGTTTTTTTTCGTTCTAGATTCCTGGATCCATAGTTGTGCTATAGATCTGGCTTTCGCCATTAGACCTGGACTAGACGAATTATTGAGAAAGCTCTCTTATGCACTGGTAGCAGCAGAAATGAGCTCAATAAAATTAATCACTCAACATGCAAATCGTAACAGAGAAGTATTTTTTGTAATTACTTTGTTGAAAAGCTGTGAGCCAAAATTACATTCTCTTAGGCATGAGACTTATAATTCGTTTCAATAAATCCTTACTAGTTCAAGTTTTTCCCAATGATTTTTGGAAACCACTGAAGTCGTCCTCTGAACTTCATTACATTCAAATATTATGTATTTATGGGATTTTCAGAGGTGCTTACAGTTAAGTAGAAACCCCAACTTTGTCCGTTTACACTTTTGTAGGCACAGATTTTTATAAAATTTCGGAGGAGGGTGGGTCAGTCAGTTGTATTTCCGACAGTTCGCAGTTTTCAACTTTATTTTCTTTTTTACATGCTTCAAAGTTTCTATCATTTTTCCGTTTTCTTTCCTGCGTATTTCTTATAATGAAGATCGAAAATACCCCTTCTTATAGCTTCCCACTGAGAACCTTAGATTAGTTCTAGATTGGAGGCCTTCACCAGGGCAGATTTTAAACAATGAGTAACGCAATGCACATAATTGGCAAGTGTGCTCTGCTTTTGCAGGTTTCATTACTTCCTTCTGTCAGTTCAAGATGTGTCATCGTTACTGCGTTGTTGGAAATACGAGAAGAAAAATGTCATACCACAATTGAATTATTCTTTCGAGAAAAGGGGGGGGGGTCAAATTTCGGTAGAATTTCCCTCGTAAGGACTGAAACCATCCCTCCTCGAACCAATGTGATAATCAAAAGGGTGACATATGCTGTTTTGGTCGAAGATGAGTTACGTAAGTGTCATGGGTAAAATCAGCACGAGGAATCGAATGGTGCAGTCATAATTGTCCTGTCTTATACCATTACGAAGATAAAGACATGTGCAGATTACATGTCTCCTTTTTGACCTTGTTCTTTCGGACTTAGATATTATCTTATGGAGCTGAAGCATGGGGACCCGTACCCCATTTTATCATACCATAAAATGGAATGATTTTGAATTCGTTCGTAACCCATTAATTTAATTTATACCTTTGAAAAGAACATAATTTTAGAATATGTTCCGTTTATCTCCATTAGCCTCATCCTTCAGAGCGACCACAGCCGACAAATTTTTTTTTTCCATTTTTTGGCTTTCCTCAAGAGTAAAAAAAGGCGCATGTCACTTTTTAATTACCATAGCCGAATATTCAAGGTTTTTTTCCAGTTGGATCAATTTTTAGGAGCGGAGGGGGTTCACCTCCCCACCAATGTTTTGACTTTTTTTATATTGTCATTGAAAAGTGTTTTTTTGTACATTGGAAGAAACAACAAAATTGCCCCCCCCCCCTATAGATTCTGAATAATACATTCTCCATATGCAATGCGTAAATAGGAGCTATGACTTTCCTGAAAATGGAATAGAATTCCTAATCTTTTTTCGTATCTGAGTAAGATCTTAGGAAATGAAATTTAAGGGCCTTAAGCTAAAGTCAAAAGAATCCATATTTGTACCTATTTTTTTTTCAAGTTGATTTTCAGGCAGAAAAACTATCGAAATGGGATGTACCAGTGAGATGCGGCTCTCTCATAAACACTTTAAAACGGTAGAGAGAAGTTGATGCCTTCAAAAAATTATGGTTGAAATGAAATACTAGTTGAAATGAAAATCTAGTTGAAATGGAAATACTAGTTGAAATGAAAATCTAGTTGAAATGAAAATACTAGTTGAAATGATACTAGTGAAATGAAAATACTAGAAGGAATGAAATACTAGTTAAAAAAATATTTTATTTACAGTTTCCAATTTTACAGTGTGACAAGATTAAAGAGAGAGAGAGAGAGAGAAAGAGAGAGAGAGAGAGAGAAAATAAACACACAAATGATCCATAAACTTTGGTTGAAAAACAGCTGATAAAATAAACATAATTCAAATTATCACTAAAAGCGCTACTTAGTGTCCCAAAAATTCACCGGCTTCAACACTGTCTCCATCTTTAGTATATTTTTTATTCCATGGTTGTTCCTCACCCGACGCAAATATAGTGTAGAAAACTAATTGTACGATATAAATCACAGCTGTGACCCAGAAAATGATTTGCCAACGTTCATGTGATTGATTACCATGCGTTAATTCTCCAACAAAAATAGGAACGATAAATCCAGGCACGGTTGCCACAGTGTTGGTAAGAGCCATCAAAGTACCTAAAAAAACACAGTGTCGATAAAACTGTTCAACTAAACAATTGAAGCCTATTAAACGCGTCGGTATCCATCTAAAGTACCTACTTAATATGGTCTTTTTGCAAAAAAAATTTGCACAAAAATTAATTACTTAGCAGTTTTAAGCGAGGCGTAGTTGTTAAAGATGAAAGTAAGTTAGTTCGTTTAAATAGTAAGGCACAACTGTGTTCTTATTTGCAGAATAGTATTAGTAAACCTCTTCCCCCTTTATTTGACAGAAGCACCATTCCGTAATTCTTGTACGAATTTTGGCGCCACTTGAAATAGAAAAATTTTACCAGAAAGCGCTTTTTGCACTAGCTGAAGGAACAAACAATTCGATAGTGATTGATTTTAAGGGTAGACTGGGCTGGTAAAGGAATTTCCCATCGAATTGAAAGAATTTTATAAAAATTCGGCAACACATCGAGCAAGCCCAGGCAAAAGAGTACAAACGGAGTCAGATTCGTGCCTAGACTGCTGCGGTGCTTCAGTCCCCTCAACTAGTCTAAGGCCTAAGTAATCTTTAAGATTCTGGAACTTTTATATTCTAACAGTTGGGATGTTTAGCTTAATGAGTCCATTTTGTTCATTTTTAGAGTTCAACACAGTAAACACCGATTTTGTAGCGTTTTGATTGCTTAGTGCAACTGATATCTTTGTCTCAGAATTATGACACTCCGTCCTCGATAGATGCTAATACTTCATCGGTTTTTTCAGCATAGTCAACGTTCTCTATTCTTCATAGAGGGATTATAACCATTTTGGTCGGAATATGAAAACAAAATTGTAACAAATTTTTCTTTAAGAAAGTAAATAAGACAATTTTGGTAAATAGAATTTTTAACCCTGTTTCTTTCTTGAGGATATTTTTTAATTTGAGTATTGCTGTTTATTTGTAAGATTTATGGCACCAAAGCGGAAATGTTTGGTCACCATATTTTTATTGTAGCAGTGTATGCAGCTTGACCCCATGCTTCTGAAATTTTCCTACTTCTTCATGGGGAGGGGGAGGGGGGGGGTTAATACAACACCGTATTTGTTTTTTATAATAAACTGTGATGCTCATGATATCTCTCTTTAATTTATTTTCTTTTAGTTTTTTTTGCTTCAGTTTGATTCTGAACCCTTTTTAATAGTATGATTTTTGTAGGATTCAAATTAAAACCATCCCGAGTAGAGACTAACTAAAAATAAGTAAAAACAATCAGACATCACAGAAAAGCACTATGGTAGAACCTATCTGATATTTTACGCATGGAACAATTTCAATCAATGGAAAATTTATCAGTAACACATGAATTTGCTTGCCATAACAGCAAGCAAAATAATAACAAGAAGTAATAAATAAATAAAAATCTTGTGAAAACAATTATGGAAAATCTAGCCTATAGTGCCCATCAAATTTCAAAATGCTCATACCTATCCTGAGGAATTTTTCTAAGTGCCTAACAATGCCTAATAGTATTCAATCAGATCACACTTTCAGTTGTAGTTATACTTCGCCAAGTTCCACTGACCTAACGATTTTATTTTTATAATCTCGTATATCGCTGTTCTATTAATATTAGAAGAGAGATAAAATAATGTTTAAAATTTTTCATATGATAGAGAAATTGAACAGAGAAACAGAGAGTTTACGTTTGAATTTCATGCAAATGAACTAGTCCGAAATAAGGCGGGGCTAATAGGCCTGCCTTTTGGACATATACTTAGGCAACAATGTTGTAGGCTCAAAAAATCGTGGTAAGAAAGGCTACCTTAAGAAGGGTGGTAGGACGCCTTTTAGTACAGGAAAAGCTGTTTCTTTCTATGGATTTTTTTTGTGTGTATGTGTGTATATAGTGGTCTGAAGTGTGTCCGGTTCGCCTGCTATTCAATCACATGCAACGCTATAGCGTTGCCTATAGTAAAGGCAACATGGCATCAGTGTTTTATTTTTATTTTTTTCTAGAGGCACTTGATATGGAAGGGGTCGTTGATACATAAACTTCGAAGGGAGTTCTAGTTCCCTTTTGTGAGTCAAGAGCTATCAGAGGGCAACTAGCCCCCCACGCCCTTTTTTTCCCAAATGCATCCGATAAAAATTATGAAATAGACATTTTGTTAAAAATAATTCAAAGACCATATAACAAAAACTCCGTTTTTTAAAAATAGTTCTAACACCAGATATCAATGCATCAAATAAAAATTATGAGATAGCAAGTTTATTTGAAATAGTCCAATGATGAGATAACAAAACTTTGTTATCAACATCCCCCCCTAAGCCAGGGGAAGGGTTGTAACTTATGTCGGGGGGCCATATAAGGTTTTTATGGAAGATGTCGACATAAACTTTGGAAGGGACTCGATTCAAACGATTAGAAATTGAAAGTTCTAATTCCCCTTTTAAGAGTCAAAAGTGATCGGAGGGCAACTAGCCCCTCCCCCAAGGTCTTTTCCTCCTAAATGCATCCAATCAAAATTTTGAGACAGCTATTTTGTTCAAAATAGTTTAAAGATCAAATAACAAAAACTCCTGAGCCCGGATGCAAGTGTTGTAAGCTATGCCCCGAGGATATAAGGTTTTATGCAAGGGATGGTCGTATAAACTTCATAGATGGCTCGTTTGATTGGAAATGGAAACTTCTAGCTACCGTATCAAAGGTGATCGGAGGGTATCTACCCCCCCCCCTAACTGTAAATGGCTTGCTTGTTTCCTAACTGTAAAATTTAGAGATTCCCATGTTGTTCAAAATAGTTCAAAGGCCAAAAAACTATGGGGGTTGACCCCCTCCACCAGCCCGGGGGAAATGGCTCTGAGTTACGAAACTCAATTATATTTACTTTGATACTTGGATTTAGTGATTTACGTGGTAACTTCGATTTACGGTGCAAAGGCTGTAAGCTTTACAAGTTGCTTATTGATACTTAGATCCTTTCTTTACTTTGATACTTTGGTACTTTTGATATTGTTTCTTTGATACTAGTTTTGATAATTTAATGAAAGTTCGATGTGGAAAGAAAAATCTTATTTTGGAATAAGGAGTTTTTTTCAAACTTGTTGCAATCAGAAAGCGAACAAAAATTAAAAAAAAACTTTCCGGAAGTGTTTTGCCCAATTCTCTCCTAAGGAATTGGGATATTGTACACACAAAAGTGTGGCTACTGCCCATTTCCAAAGCGGTAAAAGTATCATTTTCTTACTTAAATAATCAATTTTCTTACTTAGAATTATCATTCTCTTGCTTTAGTGGCTACAAAGTTCTGCAAAATTAGATTATCTTTTTTATTATGATAATTGTTAGTTATTAATAAGGATTGGTTGTTAGACCGCGGTCGTTTTGAGGGAGTAGGGGTTATTTAATTCTACTAAATGTTATATTCACTACAAACAAGAGTATGGCTTGCTTGTTTCCTAACTGTAAAAGTATCCTTCTCTTAGTTAAATAACCAATTCTCTTACTTATAATTATCATTCTCTTACTTAAGTGACTACATAAGTTCTGCATATTAGTTTACCTTTGTTTTACTATAATAATTGAAAGAACAGAATTCAAACACAAGTGAGTATTGGGTTTAAGATCGGTTGTTAGACCGCGGTCGTTTTCAGGGAGCAGGGGTTATGTAATTCTACTGAATGGTATCTTCATTACAAACAAGAGTGTGATTACTGCCCGTTTCTCTAACGGTAAAAGTATAAGGCCTATTTGGGGCTTAACTTTACCATTTGGGGCTTTACTAATTGGAATTATTTTACAAATATTTCCTTTTGTTTTTATTACAACAATGAAAATAAAATGAAAACTGCAGTGAAACCAGACCAGGATTTACCAATAGGCTCCCCTAGGTCCTACGGCTTTCCATATTCCCGGAGTTTTGGGGATTCCCTCGAAGATCTTGCAAAAACGGAGCGGCAAAAACGCTTGGGCCTAGAGGCGTCAAAGCTTGAAATCCGGCCCTGGGTGAAACAAAATCTTGAGCTGGCGAGCTTTCAGCAATTAATATCATTATATATCCAACATTCAGTTTTATTTCTTTGTTTTTACCAAAACTGTTAGTTTATTTTGAAATAAAAAAATATTTTGAAATAGGGAATTTTTCTAAAACTTGAAATTTTTGCAATCAAAACTAACGGAAATCGATTAAAAAAAAAACTTTCCGGAAAAGTAGTTTTCTAAAGAAAGTAAAGGCCATATTAAACTTAAGATCAGACGAAATAGAAACCTACAATGAAATTAAATAAACAATCTTAGCAAAAAAAAACACACAACAGGCACTAATATAAATGAATAAGTGAATTTCAAAACGAGTAAAGATTAAGTTGAACATCCAAATCAAGCTTAAAACGAGCAAAACTACTTCGCTATTGAGGCATAAATGAAACCCAAAACAAACAAATTAAAGAAACAATCCTAACAAACAAACAAACAATAGTTACTAATATAAATGAGTAAATAAATCTTAAAACGGGTGAAACTTAAAATGAATATGCAAATCCAGCTGGAGTTCTTTTTTTAAATAAAGTTGTTTTTTAAAGTTTTTTTTTAGTTAGCTTTCAAAATTAGATTTTTAACTATTTTTTATAAAGCTTCTCTTTAAATTAAAAAAAAAATGTAGGCTGTGACGATTAACTTCACAAAAATTAGCCAATAAATTAAAGCACAGATTTTAAAAAGGAAGTGGGGAAAAGTGATTTCTCTCGCTGAGTGGCGTCAGGTCACGAAAAAAGCTGAGAGGGAGAATCTAAATTTATTGCTCAAAATCGAGTCAGAAAGGGGGGGGACAATTTCTTAGTTTTTTTTTTTTTTGCAGTTATAAAAATACAAAGACATTTTCAATGAAAATTCTTCGCAAAAAAAGGTATTTTTCAAAATCTAAGAGGGGGAGCAAAAAGTCATGGGCCTTCTTACATTCTCCCAACTGAAGCCACTGCTCTTTTTCTGTTCAGTTTAAATTCGAAAAACTCATAAAAATGATGGTGCTTTCTTGAATGTATGGCTTCAATTATTATGTGGGATTAGATTTATACATTTTAAATGCAGTAAATTAGTTATATATGAGCCGGTCTCAAATTTGACGACAGATAAGACAGTGAAAATTAAATAAAAAATAAAACAAAATTAGGCTCAATCAAACCATCAGCATAAACCTATATCTAGATTATAAGACAATTAAAAAAGGATACATAGTTTGGAGAAAAGTGTGGAGAAAGTTGGGAGAAATTGCGCAGCCATTTTATTTTTGGTTAGACTGTGCGAAGCAATCATTTTCGTCTAGAAATTCTAATCGTTTCTTTTTCATGTTGCAACATATTTAAAAGCAATAGCCTAAGAGGTCTAAGACTCGATTCACTATTGGTGATTCTGTCCACAATAATAATGATATTTGCGGCAGACTACTTTTTATCAGGAGGGGGAGGGGTCAAGTTAGTGTTGCTTTGATACTCAACATTTCTATATGCGTCAAAACAGAAGCAAAGTGAATTTTTAGTCCCGTATTTTTTCGAGATGAGTAGGAGACTCTATTGGAATAGTCTCAACCCCTCCCACTTTTGCACAAAGATATAGTCACGACAAATTGCCTTTAAAAAATGTCACAAATTGGCCCTTACCAGCATAATTTGGAGCTATATCCACATGGTTTGTCAAATGACCACAGTACATTCCAGATACGAACATGACACCAACAGTCATGAGAGCTACAGCAGCGGGTCGGTTGCATCCAGAGAAAGAGACAGCAACCAGGCATATAGCAGGAAGGAGAGAAGAAATCCCTGTGCATATTTTCCGGGCAGCTGTTTGGTCAATAATACCATCCTTACGGAGTTTGTCCATGATGGAACTTAAAATTATGCTGAAGACCCACATAGCAAGGTATGGAAGGGCAGATAAGCTGGCGTTCTAAAATTTCATAATATATTACAACAGTAGACCAAAGAGGTAATATTAAAGCATCAAAGGGGTATGAAATTAGGGCATCATTAGCATGAAGGGATATGATATACTCATATATTATGTAAACAAACGCAAAACTAAAAGTAATGAAAACTAGATCTACGTTGCACGAGCAACGTGAGGTGTTGCGGCAACCTTTATCCGGCTTCACTGAGTAAAGTGTTGCGAGAGCAACACTTTGGTTGTTTTTCTTCCTCGCTTTGATTAAACGCTGAAGTTGTTAATCTGTAAGGATCTTAAAATAAATACTAGGTACACCAACTCACAAAAGTTGCAAATCCCTCATTGCAACTAGCAAAAGTTACAATTCCCCTACATGTCTTACCACTGGAAACAAATTGGTCTTACCACCAAATACACCGGAAACACATAATAGGTACACCAACTAGAAAAGTTGCGAACCCCTTATTGCCGAAGACTGTGAGCTATCCGCCGACTGTTGCTTAAAACTCCCCTATATGTCTCACAATTGGTATCGGGCTATTTTATTCAACATAATAAAGCGTCAATTAATTTGTGCCTGCATCTCTATTTAGAGCTACGTGACATTATCACTCTAAATATGTTCATCTTCGTCAATGAAAGTGCCATCTATTTACCACTTCCGTTCTTGCTATCAAAATATTAATCTACAAAACCATTTATACCAAGAAAAAAAAATGAAGATTCTGTCGGTCCTTAATTCAGAAAAGTGATAATTGAAGAAAGACCAAAGTGTAGCTTTTCGTACATAGCAGAATTTCTTCTAGATGTTTAAGCAATACTAATTGTCTCTTCTTGAAAATAGTGTTTTTTGCTGCATTTTTAGAAATCTTCCTCCAATTTCCTTGTTGTTGTCAAGCGGATTTCCAGTTAATTGATTCAATAACTAATAACAAAGTTATACACGACGGTAGTATCAGTACTGTTTCTCTTGCGCAATTTGGTAAGTCGGTCTATGTTCTATGGGGACCACAGGGGGGGGGGGGCAGGAGGGGCCTTTGCCTCCCTGGAATTCGGGAACTTTAAAGTAATTTTTAGGGAACCAAAGAACATAGTAGGGAAAACCCTGAAAAAATTACGGGCTGGCCCATGATTGGCTGCCTGTTAATAGGTCTTGGCCCGTAATAGGGACAATACGAGTTCTAATTTGTGATGGAATGACCCTTTTTAGTTATCCACAAATATTTTTTTTTCTATATGACTTGGTTGAAGTAAATGAAATCGAATTCTTCGTAGTAATGAATGGTAGATGAATAGCAATATTTATCAATAACAAAAGCAAAACAGCCTAAATAATGACAACATTAAATCCCAGAATCAGCTTTTTATTCCAAATATGTTTAATAATGAGTTTGAACCCACGTTATTAGTCCATTAGAAAGTTCGTTATTAATCTATAAAAATCCCACGTTGTTACCCCATAAGAAAATTCGTATAATTATAGGAAAAGAAAGAAAAAAACTTAAAAAGCGGGCAATCTCGATAAAAATACGCCGTCCAATTGAGAAACGTAGAGCCAATGTTTAATTTTATATTTTCCCCCAGAACGTATCCATGTTTTTTTGTATTTCATTATTTATTTTTATTTCACTAGGAGTGACTGTATTGGCCTAGTTGCTAGGAAGTATAAAGCCGTCAAATATACCAATTTTTGGTATTCAAAATTCAATTTAAATATCAATATTGTTAAGTAATGTTCAGTAGTTACAGCCTTTCTAAATAACGCCCAGCCCGTAATAACGCCCAGCAAATTTTTATTTGGTTTTCTTAATCTTAGTTTCAATGATTTACTTAGAACCAACTACTTTGAAAATGCGCTTTACTTTTTATAATTACAGAATCTGAAACCGTTCAACGTGTCTATATGTTTGATAACAAAGTTCAAAAATGTTGATAATGTTACATAATATCCATCCAACTTTTCGGCATTGCTAAATAGAACTGAATGCTAGGAGTTCTTATCTTATTACTTTACTTTTTTTCATTTTTATATGCTTTTACTTTACTTGACATACTTTTTTCATTACGTTTCAAAAAATTATTTCCTCTAAGCTTTGCAACCCATCGAAAACCAGACAGAGGGCATTGAAACATTGACTTTTTTGTTTAATGAAATGTGATAAAAAATCGTCGTTTCCTCAGTTTTAAAATTAAGTTATTTGAACAGATTTCTTTTTATTATAGAATTCTGGCAGAGGTAATGTTTTCCCCAGTAAGCAGAAGAGAAGATAGATAGGAAAATGAAAAATATTCTGTTTACATCTTGGTAAAAAGAGGAATCATTTTTCTTTTGATAACCTTCAGTTTTCGCTTTTGTTCTTATTATTTCTGTCTTTTTGTTTTGCTGTTGTAATGTTTAAGTCGGTTTCTCTTTTGTTTTTCTATGCTTTACAGCAAGTGTCCTTTTTTTACCTCTCGTGGGGGATAAATAAATAAATTAGTAAATGAATATATATATTTAAACACATTATAACAGGACGAGATTGTATCCCAAGTTCACCAGTGGGCTGGTCTTTGGCTGGAGATACATGACCAAAGGTTCATGTCTGGCTGCCACTAGGAACGATACGAGAACCCTTGCAGTCGAGAGTCCCAGTTAATCAACGAACGTACGAACAAAGTGAGGGACTGATACAAGACATAACCTTTCTGGTGGCAAGCGGAATAAAGGAAGTGAGTATCGTCATTAGTCATAATTACATGTGGTGGTCATCGACATTGGGTTTGACTTCTAAGAACATGTCTGTGGTGGTCCCCCCCCCCTAACCCCAAAAAATATAATGATTTTTAGCAACGTTTAGTATTTAAAGTAGTTTTCATATTTAGGTTAAATATATAAAAGGAAGGTCAAGTCCCCCCCCAAAAAAAAATTGCGCTTTACAAACGTTAATCAAAATGACGTGTACCATAGCGATTCTTCCTCACTTGGCAGTTTCTTCCAAAACGACTTTTTAAATTTTCGATAACTGAGGGATAGAGCTCGTTTATTGCTAGTTTGATCTCAAGGGGGCAACCCATAGTTTTTCAGCTAAAAACCTTTTTCCCAGAGATGAAAGGAGGGGAGCCAAAAACATTATTCATCCGTAGAGCATCATAGTTCTTGCTGATGTTGCACAATGTTGCAATTACTCAATTGTTGCGGTTCATACCCGATTTAAAAAATTATGCACGCTAATTTCTAGAAAAAAAAATTCAAAAAAAAAAAATTCTTACCTCAGCGATGTCAAATCGAAGAATCTGCTTCATATATGTGGGAAGCTCCACAAGGAACATATACCATCCCCAGTTACCGCAGGTGTGGGCAACTGCAATGGCCCAGAACGGCATTGATTTCAGAACATCCAACCATGGCACAGGAACCTATAAAAATAAAGCGTTAAAGGAACTAATGCAAGATAACGCACATAAAGCCTTACTTCCAAGATATGTTTCTAGCTGAATATTAAATTTAAAAAACAAGTTTTTTCAAACTGAAAGTAAGGAGCAGCATTAAAACTTAAAAGGAACAAACTTATTCTGTATATCAAAGGAGCTGTCCCCTCTTCAACGCCTCGCTCTATACGCTAAATTTTGACTCTTTGTCACATTTCTACTTTTTTAAACTGTAAAACTTTAGTGTAAAGACCGAGGCGTTGAGGAGGACAGCTCTTTTCATATACAGAATAATTTCTGTTTCTTTTTAAGTTTTAATGTCGCTCCTTACTTTCAGTAAAAACAAATTGTTTTTTAATAAGCAAAAGTAATAAGGAATAAATAAACAAATCTCTTAGTGGAGAATAAATGAATAAAGCTAGTAATGACAACGAAGATAAAACGATTGCGATGAAACCAAAATTATTAGGGAAAGCGACGAGAATCAACAAAACCTTTTTGGGCCTTCCTCGTTGACAAATAAAAAATAAATAAAATTTAAAATAAACAAAATTACAGGAAATTAGAACTAAAATGTAATAGCAATAATACAGAATTCTGAAAATAATATAGTATAAATGTTCCAAAGAGTAGAGGTGAATGTATTCAATCTAAACGAAGTTTAAAAATCCCTAGAGTTAAACCTGTTTAAGTAAAATTTTGATTCAGAAAATAAGCCAACAGCTCTTGAATTAACTCAAACCCAATAAAAGAAAATATATATTATAGATTTGTCTATATTTAGAAAAAAGTGTTTTTTTCCCCTGAATAAAAAAAAATTCCTCAAATCTTTGCCTTTACCTACCTTGTATATTTTTAACCCCCCCCCCTCTTGAAATTTTTTGCAGTTTTTCTTGGTTGTGACTCATATTATATGGCCACATCTGGTTGTGACTCATATTATATGGCCACATTTTTTATTTTAATCAGAATATTAGAAATCTCAGTAAATGTCTCCCATACAAACTCAACAAAAAAGAGTTCGCTGCCTTTTTGAGATATATTTTTTTGCAATTTTGAATTATACAACCCTTCAGAATTGGTCAATAAGACAGAAAAAAAAAAATGAAAGTTTATTCAAATTCAAATCTTAGGCGTTATCTCAAAAGACAATTTAATTTAGCCTAAACAGTAGCCTATTGTGAGTACATAAAAAAAATCGTAGGAAGAATACGAAAACATTTAAAATACTATGCAAGTCTGAATGGGCGTTGCCTAGTTTGAATAAAATAAAAATTTTACAGATCAATATATCGCGCAACTAATTAGCGTCAAAAATAATCGGCAAATTGAGACGTAACAATTTTTTACGAGAAGAACAAAGTTCGACATTTGAGAAATTATTTTCATTTAGATGGAAGAAGTCCGAATTTTGAAATAATGTCGGTCAGAGATAATAAAGATACGGAACGAAGAAATATGGAACGAACCGATTCCAAAAATAAATTGACCGAATAGAAGGAGCAGTATGGAATCGAGATCCCACAGGAGGTCAAGAAAAAGTAGTCATGTAGGTATGACAAGATATTGAATTTGATGAAAGAAAGAGAACAAAGAGAAAAGGTAGCCGAAAGAGAGCACTGCGAATATACTGAAAAATACTGGCCAAAATAGATTAAATTAAAAGAGATAGACAGGAGTTTGAAATGATTAGAGGAACCTTTAGAAAGGCTAATACGTTCAAAACTAAATAAAAAAACAAGTTTTTCAACTGAAAGTAAGGAGCAACATTAAAACTTAAAACAAACAGAAATTATTACTTCTATGCAGGAGATTGCCCCCTCCTCAACACCTCGCTCTGCATGCTAAAGATTTTTAGTACCTTTAAAAAGCTTCTTATTGTTCTTATTGTGCTTCAGGAGTCGCTCTCAAAGCATTGGAACAAAATTCAAACTTTAGCGCAAGTGAGGTGCTGAGGAGGGGGCAATCCCCTTTATATAGGAAATAATTTCTGTTTGATTTAAGTTTTAATGTTGCTCCTTACTTTCAGTTGAAGAAACTTGACTTTTTATTTAATTTCTAATTGTTTTTTAATGGTTCCAGGAAATCTGGCCCCACCTCCACGGAGAAATCCCCCTCCCCAAGGAAATATCCTCTAGACATTTCAATTTCGGTAAAAGTTTACTCCGGATAGTTGCCCTTAACAACTGCACGCGTAAAATTAGGACGGAAAAGAGAAACCAAGACATTTAGAAAGAATTTCATTTCGGAATTCTGGCAAATGGAAACTTCCTTCCCCTTGGACAATTCCCCGTGGAAAACCCCCAGCAGGAAATCCCCCCTATACAAAATATATACATATGTCCCCAAAACAATTATTGTGCGTAAACAACGGAGAAATTTAATAACTTAGAGACCTTTCCCTGGAGCTTTGGGGGGGGGGGTTTATATCAAAAGGTATAGTTATTGAGTCTTTCAATTATGATAAACAAAATGGCAATTTAAAAAACATTATCAGACGATTTTAATAAAAAGGGGCTGGAGAGGGAGCCTATTTGCCCTCCAATCTTTTTGGTCACTTAAAAAGGGCACTAGAACTTTTAATCTCGTTCGAATGAGCCCTCTCGTGATTCGATCAACGCTGGGGAAAAAAAAACAAATAAACACACATCTGTTATATTTCTTAAGATAAAGCTTTTTGAAACCAAAATTCGGTCGTAGGAACTTTGACGAATAAGTCCTTGAAACCAATCTCAGCCCCCTTCCCTAATAATATCTGCGTCAAAAGAATAAGATTCCAATGTTGACTCGAGATATATAAAATTTATCAACTTAATCTCCCTTAAAAAGTTTTGAGCGTGAGACTGTTTTGACCGCGATATATCTTCCTTTTTTCAGTCAATATTTTAGAGATTTAGATACGAATTCATGTCGGTTGTCTGGTGTTTCACGTAGGTTTTTTTTTTTTTTATAAAAATGGAGGTATTTATCTATTCGATAAAGGAAAAAATACAAATTTTCACATTTTTGTAGATAGGAGCTTGAAACCTCTTCAATATGGTTTTCTAATACACTGAATCTGATGTTATGATTCTCATTAAGATTATGACTTTTAGGGGTGTTTCCCCCTTTTTTTGAAAATCATGCATATTTTCTCATAGGTGAGAGAAAGAGTCAAACTTTAACGTAAAGAGCGGGCCATTGAGGAGGGGACAGCCGCTTCCACATATGAAATAATTCCTCTTCGTTTTAAGTTTTAATGTCACTCCTTACTTTCAGTTGAAAAAACTTCTTTCCTTCTATTTAATTGCTGAACGTTTTTAAGTTAATGCAGGTTTTGATTTTGGCTCACCGTACATAAATAATTTAAACGAAATTTGCACATTAATTTTACTTTTTTTGGCTAAATGGCCTTCTCAAAGTTCTGATCGGCCGATTTTGGAAAAAAGGGGTGGGAGAGGGGGCCTAGTAGCCCACCAATTTTTTTATTACTTAAAAAGTCCACTAGAACTTCTAATTTTATTTCAAGAACGTTTTTTATTAGTAATAACTATACGTAACTTACAAATTAACTTACGTAATAAACTTCTATATTTGTATTTTTTATTTCGTATATGAGGGGGTTTGCTCCCTTGTGAATACCTCGCTATTTACACAAATGTTCGAATTTTTTCCAATTCTTTAAGAACGACCCCTGAATCACAAAAGTCGTTAAGAGCGAGGTATTGAGGAATCACAAAGGTCGTAAAGAGCGAGGTATTGAGGAGGGACAAACCCCGTCATATACATAATAATTTCTCTTCGTTTTAATTTTTAATGTTACTCTTTACTTTTCAGTTGAAAAAAACTCTTTTTTATTTAATTTCTCATTGTTTTTTTTTTAATAATACTGGAGAATCCAGTGCTCCCTTTATAAAAATTCTCTTCTCCCATGATAAATTCCTCCATGGAAAGATCCTCTCACGTAACCCTCTCCCCACCACCAGAAAAAATCCCCCTGAAAACGTCTGTACACTCCCTAATAACCAATACTACATGTAAACAATGGGCAAAATTCCTAACTTGTAGCCCTTCTTCTGGGGACTGTGGGGGATTAAGTCGTCCTCAAAGACATAGTTATTAGATTTTTTGACTATGCTGAACAAAATGGCTATCTTGAAATTTTAATCTGATGACTTTGGGAAAAAATGAGCGCGGGAAGGGACGCAGTTGCTCTCCAATTTTCTGGTAACTTAAAAAGGGCGCTATAACTTTTAATTTCCGTTAGAATGAGCCCTCTCACGACATTCTAGGACCACTGGATCAATACGGTCCAGCTGCACATAGGAGCTTGAAACTTCTACAGTAGGGTTCTCTGCTGCACTGAGTCTGATGGTGAGATTTTCATTAACATTCTATGAATTTAAAGGGGTGTTTTCCCTTCTTTCGAAAATAAGGCAAATTTTCTAAGGCTCGTAACTTTTGATAGGTAAGACTAAATTTGATGAAACTTATATATTTAAGATCTTCGTAAAAATCTGATTCATTTGATGTATAAGTTGGTATCAAAATTCCGTTTGTTAGAGTTTCGGTTACTATATAGCCGGCTCGCTCCTTACTTACGAACTGTTTGATGAGGAAATCCGAAGAAGCCAACAAACTGTCGACCGATTTCCATCCTCTTGTATGTACTTGGTGACATCAATGAAAATGGCGCATTACTAGTAGATTATGTACTAAGTTAAGATCTCGTTGTTGCAGGAACGTTTTTCGAAGACAAAATAGAGCATAAATACACATGGACGTCACCAGACAGCTAAACTCGGAACCAGATAAGTCATTGTCTGATCTCCCACAGGTGGCGCACAAGCCTTTTAGATGGTCGCTCGCGTAGAGATAAAACTTCGTGCTCCGCAGAAACCAGCTCAAACCTAAAGAAACCATATGATACAGAAAAACTGCATGACCGTAGGGCTCGAAGAGAGTTTTGTAAGACTATAAAAAATAAGTCTGACGCCCTAGCAGTGGAAGCCAGCGAACCAGAAAGCATTGAAGGGAAGTGGGACACCATGAAAAGTGCATACACTACGGCTGCTGAAGAAAAGCTGGGCTTCAGGAAGAAACCAAAGGAAAGGTGGATCTCCGACACCACATGGAAGTTAATCGTCATAGCGTGAGGTACTTAAGCAGACCTTACTGGCTACTGCAACACGGAGTGCACAGTCAGCTTCACAGATACTTTACAAGGAAAAGGACAAAGAAATTAAAAAAAGTGCTAGGAAAGATAAAAGACTTGTCCTTGAAAATAAAGCTCCTTCAGCAGAGGAAGCCACTAGAAAGGGAGATTCTAGAACTGTTTACCGGTTAACTAACGAGATGGTTGGGAAACAGAGCAGCAGAATCACCTGGTCAAAAACGAGAATGGAGTGATTTTATATGATCCAGATAAAATTCTCTACGACGGACAGCCTACGACTGGAAACCAGGAGACAGAAGAAGACGGGGTCGTTCAAAGAACACTTTGCGGTGAACTTTTGACCGAGATCTGAGGATGGTTGAAACTTGGTTAGTACCTGAATGGGAAGATGTCACCGCTGCAGCATCGCTCCATGACGAGTGGAGAGGCTTCGTCGACGCCCTATACAACACTAGTGGGCCGGAGGAACTAAGGTCTAAGGGTAAAGTTTACGTCTGGGAAGTTGCTCGAAAAGAGCCTATATAACCGTATAATCAGCTTTTTAATGAAAACTAAATTTTTTAGCCCTATGAAATTTTGGTTCTAGAAATCTCATTCTACTGAACATGCTATTATGACTATGACTCAGTTTGTTTATGAAGCCCTCGACAAAGGTGATATTCCTGCTACAATTCTTATAAACATTAAAATGGCATTCCACACGATTTCTCATAAAATATTGCAAGCAAAACTTGATAAATGTGGGTATAAAAAGTCCCGTTAACATCTTGATAATGTCATACCTAAAAACCGAAAATCAGTGTGCCAAAGGAGGCGATACTTCTTCCTCGTCAATATCTCAATGTCAGTCATTTGGAGTGCCACAAGGCTCTATTTTAGGTTCACTGCTACTTCTTATTTGTGTGACCAATATCAGTAACAGCGCCAAAGATATTGGCCTGAACACATTATTCGCCGATGATCCGGCATACAATATCAGCAGCCTCGACTCTAGATCTTTGATGCTAGGGTTGGAATCAGCACTGAGGAGACTGATCCTTTGGTTTTCGAGAAACAATTTGTCTATTAATTGTGCTAAGACAAAATTCCTTGTCTTCTCTAGTAGTGGAAGAGCAGCACCGGACGTTATGTGGATTAATATTCGGGGCCCATCCGCATAAATTGAAAGAATTGATAATATTAAATATCTTGGGGTAATAATGAGTTCAAGTTTATCATTTAAAAGCCAAGTAATTTATGTTCGAAGGAAAATGTCAAGAAATATTGGAATGATGAATCGTCTGAAATTTTTAGCCCTGAAATCTCTTTGTCATTCTCTGGTACATTCATATAAGAATTATTTTCTTATTATTTTTTCGAAAATTTCTAAAGCAAATGTTCTTCCCTTTCAGAGGCAACAAAATAAAGTTTTGCGTATATTGAAAAATCGCCTGCCTAGCCCATATCCTTATCATGATAAATCATCAACGAAAAGTATGTATCAAATGTTCAACGCCTCTTACCTAATTGTTTTTATTTTTATTTTTTATTCATAATATTTTTATATGTATATATATATATATATATATATATATATATATATATATATATATATATATATATATATATATATATATATATATATATATATATATATATATATATATATATATATATATATATATATATATATATATATTTTTTATATTCATAATATATTTCGTGAGGATAATAATGAGATTTTACAAGCTTATTTGACCCATGGCAGTTCTGCAGTTCGTCAGCCTTTAACAAAATCTGAAAGGTCCTGTTTTTCACCACGTCATAGCATTATTTATAATTGGAATAAATTTAGTATTTTTGTAGGTTTGAATAGATCCCTGGTTAATAATAAAGTTAGATTAAAGACTCCTTTAATTAGTAACTTTTGATTTAGTTTAAATTCTTGGTTGGTTGTATATTTTGGATATATACAACCATATGTACATATATGTTGGTTGTAGTTTAAATTCTTGGTTGTATATTTGTTCATGGTTAATTTGAATTTATTGGCCATTTTCTTTTTTGATACCATGCGAGAGTTCAAGAGCCATCTTTTTATTCCGGTATCTGGAGATAATGTTATTTATTTATTGTTGAATATATATCCCCCACACGAATTATCCTTACCGTGGGTCATTAATTTGATAGTTTTATAAAAACATTTTTGTTCTTGATTCAATGATTGATTCCCAAAATAATATTGAAGAAGCAAGGAACTAAAAAAGGCCGTTTCTCAAATAGTAAGCTGTACGAAAAATATGGTTTAATCCCATTTTCTCGGGCTGTAATGAAAGAAAGGCTGTACGAAAAATGTAGTTCAATCCCTCTTACTGACGAGAGCATTGAATGAAATGACTGAACATTGAATGGGCATTGAATTGAATACTCTGTCGAGAGAAATTACCTACGGATTATTCTGGGTACTCGGCTGACTGACCGTATTTCAAACATTAGGCTGTACGAAAAATGTAGTTCAATCCCTCTTTCTCGGGCTATAATGAGAGAAACGATAAGATGGCTAGGATAGGTTCTGAAAATGAGGGATGATAGATTGCCAGAGATTGTTCTTGTCAACCAACCGTCTATGGCAAAACGAAAAGCCAGGAAATATTTTAGGAAAATGAGAACTTCTTGGGAGGGTGTAAAGAGAGGCTTCAAATAGATTGGGTCAGAGGAGGAGCATGCGTAGTTTTCTTGCCCTCAGGCAGCTTGTTTATGCAGTGAGTTATTAGTAGTAGTAGTAAATTTATTTCGTGGGGATAGGGTTAGGTCAAAGAAATAGGTTTGCATAAAGATCTTGTATGGACAAAATTTAATACTTATACAGAAAATCGTTTCAAGGAAAGAATATTAGCGATGCAGGTTGGCAGGTACTTACAGGCATTTCTTAGTGCAGGGGATAGGGAGTAATTTGAAAAAGGGAGTAACAAAGAAAAAAAGCATAGTATATGATAACTAAAACAAATTAATATATTTAGATTTAGGAAGGGAGAGGTGGGTCCACTATGAAGTACTTGAACAAAGAAAATCGGATACCTTTTGTTTCTTTACGCCATCAGCAGGTACTGCCTTCAAGTTCATTGAATCGATAAGGAACTGTTTTTCAACGGGGTTGATAAATTTGTGTGTCAACGGAGAATCAAACACCAGAAAAATCCATAAAACGCACCAGACGAGTGACATGATACCCTGAATGTAGAACACCCACGCCCAACCAAGTTTACCAGCCAAAACACCAGAAAATGGCAAAGAGATCACCGTTCCCAGAGACATACCTAGAACATCAAAATAATTTAATTTTTAAGAAAAGACTACCCTGTCAGACTAAACATATGATACAGATTTTCTTTTTCTAGTCTCAGACATTTAACAAAGCTAGTTAGTCTTAGTTCTAAACAGAAAGGCCATTGTTAAACCGAAATATTCAGGCTTTGTTATGCTTTTTGTGCTAATAATTTTTATTAGTTTGTTTTCACTGTCTATCAAACATACAAACAAGAGAAAAGAAAATATAAAAAGCAGATGGTAACAGACAAACAAATAAAATATAACCATAAAAGAAAGTATAAAAATATACATAAAATATGAAAGAAAAGACAGTGAAAACAAACCAATAAAAATTATTAGCACAAGAAGCATAACAAAGCCTGAATATTTCGGTTTAACATTCGGAAGAACTTATCAACGGGGAAAAAAGAAAAAGAAAACACAACTAAACACTCAGCTTAAAGATAAAAATCAAAACAAACAGACACTATATAAGTGCAGAATGAAAAACGAAGAAGAACTCACTTATAAACAAAATACAGTATGTGTGATAAACAATGAATTTTACGTGTACAGGATAATTTTGTAAACAGTTTAAGATCTAAAATTTTCTAAAATCCCTTGATTTTTTTCATGTCTAGAAAATTCGTGTATTTTTGGTGCTCTTCGAATCCCCCCCCCAAACGGAATCAGAATAGATTCCTGCACAAATTATTTTCATTTTGGTACTTATCTAATAGCCAGTACACACTGGAGAATTTGGATCCACGGGTAAGGGGTTGAAACAACTGAGACGCTTGGGAGATGGTTAGGATATATAAAATTCGGGCTGTATATTTGCACATTAGGGGGGGGGGGGTAAGTATAGTGGGGATGCTTGCAAAATGTACTAAATATTTATTAAAATGAAGCTACAATGTAGATTTCCAGTGACTAGGAGCTAATTGTCTCCGTGTACAAACAGCAATAAACCAGTTATTGTCTGATTTCATAGATTCAAATTCTCGAGCGTGTACTGGCTAACAGATAAGTACCTTCCTTTTTACTACTAAACCCTATGTGACACACCAGAAAACTGACATGAATTCCTATCTAAATAGCTGAAATATTAAGTGAAGAAGAAAGATATCTCGCAGTCAAAACACATATTCCACACGTATAACACATTTTTAAATACTTCATGTCAACATTAAAATCCTATTATTTTGATGAAGATATTATTGGGGAGGGGGGCTGAGATTAGTTTCAAGGTCTGATTCATTAAAATTCCTGCAGCTCAATTTTGCTAATCACCAGGTACAGTTGGTCCACTAAAAGGTAAAGAAAGCGGACAATTTCAAAGAGCTTTATGTTTCAGCCAAAAGGTTAAATGGATTTTTTAAGAATATATACAATAATACAAAAAAATAAACTGTCCGATTGTGTTCTCTCAGGGTTAAAAAGTTTCTCTCAGGGTTGACAAGAAACTTCTGCACAATCAACCCATGTCTAGAGAATATGATCAAAATACATTAAAAATTCGTGAGATCGCCCGAAGTATTTTTTAAAAACTGAGAATTTTCTATTACTGAGAATCTTACTGAGAATTTTCTATTTCAACTGTTGCGATTTTGTATGCACGGACATTCAAACTTGCTGTAGGCTAGTTTTGTCAGGAGAAGGCAATTTACAACTTTGCCCACTCCCAAGAACTGCCGTACAAAATTCAAATTTCTTCCTTGTAATTTGCTCTTTTATTACAAGAGTTTATCATAAACAAAAAATCTAGTCACTTTCTATTTAGTAATAAAAAATTTTGTTTATGAAATGATTTCTTCTTTTTCTTTTGTAGCCCATAATAATAGAAATAATATTAAAACTTGACAACAAAAATGCAAATACTACCTTTTTAGGAGGATGACAAGGAAAAACTTTGAGTCCGAAATAGATTACTTTTTAAAATTCGTGAGGTTCAATCCTAGTAGTTGGACCGATGGACGATCCGGATAAGTCGAATTACTGACTTCCTGGTTTAGAGAAAGCAGCCATGGATATTTGGCTTGACAACAGTCTATTTGGACAACACTATAGTAGTCTACTGGAATAGGGCTACTACAGCTGACACCAAGACCGCATCCAGACGGGTAAGGGGGTTCGGGGTTTGAACCCCCTCAATCCCGACCATATCCAGCGTCATTGGGAGGGGGGAGTCGAGCGGAACCGGAGATTTTGGAAAACACTTAAAGCGGAGAGATCAGGATGAAACTTGGTGGGAGGAATATAATTAAGTCCAAGATACGTGACTGACACAACCGGACCGGATCCGCTCTTTGGTGAAGTTGGGGGGGAGTAATTCGGAAAAATTAGAAAAAATGAGGTATTTGTAACTTACGAACGGGTGATCAGATCTCAATAAAATTTGATGTTTAGAAGGATCTTGTGCTTTAGAGCACTCATTTCAAATCCTGACCAGATCCGGTGACATTGGGGGGAGTTGGAGGGGGAAACCAGAATTCTTGGAAAACGTGAAAATAGGGGTATCTTTATCTTACGAATGGGTGATAGGATCTTAATGAAACTTGATATATAGAAGGATCTTATGTATCTGATGCTCCATTTTCAATTCGAATGGGACTCGCGGACATAGGGGGCTGGAGGGGCGAAACTGAAATCTTGGAAACCGGAAATCTTGGAAAACGCTTAGAGTGGAGAGATCGAGATGAAACTTGATGGAAAGGATAAACACAAGTTATAGATACGTGATTGACATAATTGAAACAGATCCGTTCTCTCTGGGGGAGCTGGGGGTGTTCATTTGGAAAAATTAGAAAAATTGAGGTATTTTTAATTTAATCGAGTTTGATCGGATCTTAATGAAATTTGATATTTAGATGACTCATGGCTCAGACCAATTATTTCAAATACCGACCAGATCTGTTGACATTGGGGGGAGTTGGAGGGGAAAACCGGAAATCTTGGAAAACGCTTAGAGTGGAGAAATCGGGATGAAACTTGGTGGGTAAAATAAGCAAATGTTGTAGATACGTGATTGAAATAACCGTACTGGATCCGCTCTCTTTGGAGGAGTTAGGGGGTGGGGCTCAGTGCTTTGGCGAGTTTGGTGCTTCTGGACGGGCTAGGACGATGAAAATTGGTAGGCGTGTCAGGGAGCTGTCCAAATTGAATTGATAAAGTCGTTTTCCCCGATTCGACCATCTGAGGGGCTTAAGGGAGAGTAAAAATTAGAAAAAATTAGGTATTTATAGTTTACGAGTGGGTGATCGGGTCTTAATGAAATTTGATATTTAGAAGGACCTTGTGACTCAGAGCTTTTATTTTAAATTCCGATCGGCTTTAAGCCTCTGATTTTCTTTTTAAATCAATCTATTGATTCTTAGAATTTTGCTAGAGCTCATACCATATGAGTTCTTGGCTCTTGGCTCTTCCGGCCTCGTCACAAGCGCCATATGAGCTCTTAACTCTTGTTTTTCGGTTGGATACTGAATTCTTTCTTGTACTCAGAAGTACAATTTTTTTTTTTTCGCTGCAGCAAAAATGACCTGTAGATAAAATGAGATGGTACTCATTTTCCATAGACTGGCATAAGCTCTTAGAGCTGAATTCTGATCTTATGTCAGGTAAAAGAGAACATAAACTACCAAAACAATAAATTTTAAAAACTAATTAAAAGAAGTCTAGTATAATCAATGGGGGAAAATGAAATAGAGAGGGGGAGTAGATAGAAAGAAAATAGGCATTGATAAACGACTACCAAAAAAAGCCGAATATGCATTTCAAGTCAAACAGTGAAAGTCAACCTTTAAAAAGTAATCTATAATAGATAAGTAGGCTATGTATAGCGTTTAGGAGTAATAAGACAGGTAGCGCATTTCATTCTTGATTGAGGTTGCGATAGTCTGCGATAGAATTTCATCAAGAATCTGAGGTTGCATAAACAATCTATCCTCCAATTATATTCAGTTCAATGTCAGTACTTTAAGCAAGAAAGAAATTTGGTTTCAAGTGAAAGCGTGGGATCAAAATTGATTTTTTAAGCAAGCACTGGCGCTCATCATAGTTTAGTTGGCCAAATGTATTTATTCATTTGGGGTATTACCGGGTTTAAACCTCTCCCCCCCCAAAAAAAATGTCCAACCCGTCAAAAAGTAGCAAAATGCATATAAAGTATTTTTCTTATACGTCTTTCAAATATTTTTTTTGTTCTTCTTCAAACAAAATCCTCAATACTCCCTTGCGTGCAAGAGCTGTCAAAAAGTTTTCAAAATTGGAAATGTCACCAAGGTGGAAAATGGTCGGACTCAATTATACGACAATCTGTGAATGCATTTGGAAGTACATGCCTAACAAGTGAAAAAAGGATTAGAAAGAATTTTTTAAATATGTGCTGTGGTTAATTTGAATGCCTGGGACAGTTTTGAAAGTGATTGTTAATTATAAATAATAATAAAAAAAATCTGGTAGTTAAATAATTTTGTATTTGTCTACAACAATCTAGGATAGTTATTACATTACCTTGTCATAGTAGATACTACTATTAGTAATATTTCTCTGTCTGCTTAATTACTTGAAAACATTTTTGTCAATGTTGTCAAATATTGTCAATTAATCGACAACAAATTGACAACAAGTGTGAATGGTGTAAATCTCACTGGCCAATCAGCGGCCAATTCTTTGCTTGGCTCTATTTTGATGTAATTCTAAAGTTTTCCGCCGAATATTATACAGTTTATGCATGAAAAATGCCTGCGTTTTTTCGTATTTTTCTAAAAAAAAAAGAACAGTTCTTGGTACTTATTTATTATGGCGACCCCACTCAAGAATTTTCATCTGATCTGTCTAGTGGCAGATTTTCTGTCTATTGACAATTCAGTTTGTCCGTCTGCATTCAGAGACATTTAGCTTAGGTACAGTGAGATGAATTACTATATAGGTATATTTTACTTAAACATTTAATATATAGTTGATATTTTGGTTGGGTATTTAATATGATGCGTTCTGGACGGCCTGCTTTCCATAATTCATTGTTGTAGGTTCCATAATTTTATTTCTAAAATATTATATTTCCATCAAATTTAGGTGTATTTTATTAGGATTAACCTAACTTCACATCTTGAGTGGGGTCGCTATAGTATATCAGTATCCCGTTCTTAACGGACGTAAGCCATATGAAGCATTGTTTCAACGAAACGGCTGAATGAATTAAGTTTATCATAAGATCAGAATATACAATTTATCTCAAAACAACCACACTTGGAGTTACGAAAATATATATAAAAGTAAAATTGTAAGAAAAAACCTATTATCAAGGTTTATGCAGGTTCGACGTCATAGCTATGGAAGAGAAGAAAAATGAGTTCCTTCAGAAGAAGCTAGAAAGATTTTACTTATATCGGGAAGAGATATTTCAACTTTTACAAGATGCTCAAGGTGCAATCCCATGAAAAAAAATAAAGTATAAAAACTTCACAAGGGAAATAATTATAACAGCTAAATTCATGCATGACGTGCAAAAAGAAACACAGTTCACCAAAAAGATTTAGTGGGTAGGCTAATACTAAATCAAAACATTAGTTCAAGGTATCAAGTCGATTTAATCGACATACGGTCACAAGTTGATGATCATTTTAAATTCATATTTGTATGCAAAGATCATTTCACTAACTGTTAAAATCAAATGAGCAAGAAGCAGCATATGTTTTTTTGCATTTTTGTACCATTTCTGGAGCTCGTACTATTTCTCGCAAGAAAAGATAGGATACGATTTCCTAATAATACTGTTAACGAACTACAGAGCATGTGACCCTGGTTAAAGATGGTACTTGGGAAGCCCAGATATTCTTAGAATAAGGGCTCCTTAGAACGTGCGAACAGAAAGCAAAAATATGCTTTATTCGAGACTAAAAGACAACAAAGGGAGAAAATAGTCAGGCGGTTTATGTTTTCTTCAGATTATATTGAATAAAGCTCATAAACCATAGTGTACATATGGCATAAACCATAGCGCACACGCGGTCATGTTTAAAATGGAAATAAAAGTTGGTCTGGAAATTTTACTAACAGATACTCTTTGTAATATAAATTGTGAAAACGCCTTAGACATGATAGTAAAATATAAAAACAGTTTACAGTCTGTAGAAGATAGTGCACTGTCAAATGAGCAGGGTCAATTCTTTTTTAGGTCCAAGTCAGTTTAAAGAGGAGGAACTATCTTTTATTGACAGATGTATAGACCCTTCAACTTCGTCATCTGAACCAACTTCTGTTTCTACACCAATGAAAGCCAGAGTAAAAAGGAGGAACTATCTTTTATTTACAGATATATTGAACCTTCAACTTCGTCATGTGCTTCAAGGCCAAAAATAAATGTCTCCAGAACAGTGTTAAGAGGAGGAAGTATCTTTTATTGACAGTTATATTGAACCTTCAACTTCGTCATCTGAACCAACTTATTTTTCTACAACAATGAAAGAGAAATAAATGTCTCCAAGCCAGTGTAAAAAGGAGGAACTATCTTTTATTGACATATATATTGAAGTTTCAACTTCATCATCTGGACCAACTTCTGTTTCTACAACATCGAAAGAGAAATAAATGTGTCCAAGCCAGTGTAAAGAGGAGCAACTATGTTTTACTGACAGATATACTAAACCTTCAACTTCGTCATCTGGACCAACTTCTGTTTCTACAACATCGAATGAGAAATAAATGTCTCCAAACCAGTGTAAAGAGGAGGAATTATCTTTTATTGACAGATATACTAAACTTTCAACTTCGTCATCTGAACCAACTTCTGTTTCTACAACAACAAAAGAGAAATAGATGTCTCCAAACCATCTGATATTCAAGTCTCCGGTCAGGAAGAATGCGCGTAGGAAGGTTATGAAGATTCCACTCATGATCCCAATGTAAAAAAAAAAATGAAAAAAAAGAAGAAAACCTGACATTAAAAATTAGCGGGATATCAGTCAGCAATTAAAAAAAAAGCTGAAAAAATGCTTCAAACCTCTGATTCAAATACACTACCGCTAAAGAGAGTGGTACAGTTAAAGTTCATATCCTAGTTGTCGAAAGAGGTCGCAGTGATCGAAGAAATGTTTGGCGTCTGTTCTTAACGTAGCAGGTGCCAATCCTTATAAATGAGGCATGAAATATGGAATTCTAAATCACCTTTACGTTAGAAATCAATTAACAGTATGCAATGGAAAGTTTATTGATGCCAAAGAAATTCCTCACAAAGAGATTCCATTAGGAGAATGTGCAAGCACGTCATCTGAGGCTTGGGGCCAAGGCTATTGTCCACGTGGCTGTAAATGTTGCTATAAACCCAAGAAGTGCAACCGTAAATAGAAACTATGAGAGTCAGAACAGCATCAAAGTGGAAGCTGCCCTAATACATTGAAGTTCTAAGATTTGCGTATTCGTAATAATTTTGAATACAAATTTCGAAATATGAATAGAATTGTCTCCAACTGCTCACTCGATTTCCGGCATTACGTATAATGTCCGAGCAATGTAGTATTTCCTATGTAATTTATGTTTTTGCCCCATCCCATTTGGTACTGTAAGTACCCAAAATACAATGTAAATACACAATTATTTACATTCACCATAAAATTAATAAAACTTTTGTAAATTGCGCACTTGACTCCAAGGATTTTTATTGGAATACCCGGAGAATATATGTAATTTGCCATTCTGTTACTTTCCATTGGATCACTTCTAAAATGCTCAGGCATTTTGAACAATGACCAATTATTCATATTCGGAATTTCCGATTGACAATAATTAGAATAATCTTGGGTATCCTTCATACTTCATCCACAAGCCATTATTTGAAAAAGTCGGTAATCAAACAGTTCGTGGTAACGAACTGTAGTAAGGAGCGACCCGGCTCAATAGTAACCAAAACTCTAAAAAATTGAATTTTGATATCAATAGCTACATCAAAAGAATCTCATTTTAATGCTGATTTTAAATATATAAGTTTCATCAAGTTTAGTCGTACCCATCAAAAGTTACGAGCCTGAGAAAATTTGCCCTATTTAGGAAAATAGGGGGAAACACCCCCTAAAAGTCGTAGGATCTTAACGAAAATGACACCATCAGATTCAGCGTATCAGAGAACCCTACTGTAGAAGTTTCAAGCTCCTATCTACAAAAATGTGGAATTTTGTATTTTTTGCCAGAAGACATATCAAGGGTGCGTGTTTATTTGTTTGTTTTTTTCCCCAGGGGTCATCGTATCGACCAAGTTGTCCTAGAATGTCGCAAGAGGGCTCATTCTAACGGAAATGAAAAGTTCTAGTGCCCTTTTTAAGTGACCAAAAAAATGGAGGGCATCTAGGCCCCCTCCCACGCTCTTTTTTCCCAAAGTCAACGGATCAAAATTTTGAGATAGCCATTTTGTTGCGCATAGTCGAAAACCATAATAACTATGTCTTTGGGGATGACTTACTCCCCTATAATCCCTGGGGGAGGGGTTGCAAGTTACAAACTTTGACCAGTGTTTACATTTAGTAATGGTTATTGGGAAGTGTACAGAAGTTTTCAGGGGGATTTTATTTTGTTTGGGGGTGGGGCTGAGGAGAGGGGGCTATGTTGGAGGATCTTTCCTTGGAGGAATCTGTCATGGGGGAAGAAAAATTCAATGAAAAGGGCGCAGGATTCTCTAGCATTACTATAAGAAAACAATGAAAAATAAACATGAAAACGTTTTTTCAAATGAAAGGAAGAAGTAGCATTGAAACTTAAAACGAACAGAGATTATTACGCATATGAAGGGTTCTAAAAATACTTTAGCACAAAGAGCGAGGTATTTAGGAGGAGATAAATACCTTGCTCTTTATGCTAAAGTATTTTTAGTAATTTCAACTATTTATTCTACGGCCTTTCTGATTCAGGGGTCATTCTTAAGGAATTGGGACAAAACTTACGATTTAGTGTAAAGAGTGAGGTATTAACGAGGGTACAAACCCCCTCGTATACATAATAAAAATATAAGGTTATGAAAGTTTGTTACGTAAGTTAATTCTTAAGTTACGTATATTTTTTACTAATAAAAGCGTTCGTTAAAAATTAAAAGTTCTAGTTGCCTTTTTAAGTAACCGAAAAATGGGAGGGCAACTAGGCCTCCTTCTCCACCCCTTATTTCTCAAAATCGTCTGATCAAAACTAAGAGAAAGCAATTTAGCCAAAAAAAGAATTAATATACAAATTTCATTTTAATAATTTATGTGCGGAGAGCCAAAACCAAACATGCATTAATTCAAAAACGTTCAGAAATAAAATAAAAAAAAACTAATTTTTTTAGCTGAAAGTAAGGAGCGACATTAAAACTTAAAACGAACAGAAATTACTCCGTATATGAAATGGGTTGTCCCCTCCGCAATCCCTCGCTCTTTACGCTAAAGTTTGACTCTTTGCCACAATTCTACTTTTTAAAACAATTAAAAGCTTTAGCGTAAAGAGCGAGGGATTGCGGAGGGGACAACCCATTTCATATACGGAGTAATTTCTGTTCGTTTTAAGTTTTAATGTCGCTCCTTACTTTCAGCTAAAAAAATTAGTTTTTTTTATTTAATGAATAAATTAAGACGACTGTTCATTACCACAATAAGTTACTCTGAATTAAAATTCGATTCCGAGACTATTTTGTCCTCTTTAAAGTATGTTGGTAAAACAAAAGTTAGAAAATATATTAATAAAGTAGTAAAACAAAACGAGGGTACCTGCATATGAAAAAAATAATAAAAAAGAATAAGATATTGAAAAAAATTAAAAAAATAAATGAGTAAAAAAAAACTTTAAAAATAGGTAACAAAAAATAAAACAAGGGTACCTGCGTCTGAAAAAAATAATAATAAAAAGAATAAATAATAAAAAATAAGTAAAACCAAAGGTACCTGCGTATGTGAATGATGATATCCTTCCCTTTTCAGTGGGTGGTGCCCACTTCGACAAAAGTACATGCATTGCTGGCAAGGATATACCCTAAAAAAACAAATTTTCAATAAATATATTTCTCAAACCAGATTTTATCCAGTTTTCATTATTTATTTTCTTAAGAAAATGACTTTCAAGTTGTCGAAATTGAAAAACAAATTCATTAGCCCTGCAAATACTTTATTATAAAAAATAGTATAGTCATATTAGAAATAAAGTTATATTTTAATTTGAAGTTTCACGCACAATATTTACCTCTAGTCGTCTTTTTTAATGAAGAGAGTAATTTATTGAAAAAGGAAGACTTGACAAAAAAGCAGAAAGCCCAGTTACTTGGACTTGTACAGCTGCACAAATATACTTATTTACACAATTGCATTCAATTATTCTTATTACTTGAAACGAGAATTCAACGAAAAAAAGCTTTTTTTCAAAATTTTGATTGGGGGTTATTCCCCCTTCCCCTCCCTTCCTGGATGCCGACTAACTAAATGATTAATCTAAACGAGTCAGATATAACTCTTATCCAACTCTACTTTTTTATAAGGATATTCTCAACCCTTTCAATTAGAAAAATATAGAAAATAAGCTCACATGGTGAAATCATATCATATATTGTAATTTAAAGTATTCTAAATAACAAACACAGGACAAAACAAAACAAATATGTCAGCTATGGAAAGAATGTCAAATACCAGAAAGATCAGCATAAATTCATAAGAATTACATTGCGAAATAATAGTCTTCATTCTGAGATCGTCAACATAAAGTACAATAGAGAATCTCAGGTGTATATTACCCTAAAATTTAGTCTTCCGTATAAAAACTTTGGGCAAAATATATAACAGATGTGTCAGCTATGAAAACAATCAAAACAAATAAAAGTAAGAACAATATAAACTGATAGGGGTACTTGTATGATATAGCCCCGGCCACTCAAGTTGTTTATCCACTGACACATTATAGAACCGTTTTTTTCGTTAATTTCTTTCAGCTTAGCTCTCAGAAGGCAAAGAGAAGTGACAGAATAGATGGGAAATAAATGATTAATTCTTACTTCATAATATGCAAAATAATTGTACCTTAAACATTAGGCATGCAAACCCACTATACTTTACCCCCCTCCCAATGTGCAAATATATAGCCCAATTTTGTTTCTAAAGTATTATATTTTTATCATACTTAGGCATATTTCATTTTGATTGAGCGTCAGAGAAACAGTTTCTACTTAGAAGAAGAATATCAGGTCGGGCTGTATCATGGAAGTACCCTAACAAGATTTAAATAAAAAAAAAAACAATTTTTATTCTGGACTGTTTATTGTTTCTTTATTTGTATCTGCTTATTGTCAATACAGATTTTCAGGCGTATATATAAAGCAAATTCAGCGAGATAGAGGTGCATTTTGCATCTTCATCTCTTATTTTTGGTTCTTATTAATTACTAGCTGTTGGGGTGGCGCTTCGCGCCACCCCAACACCTAGTTGGTGGGGGCGCTTGGCGCCCCCCCAAGCCCCCCCGCGCGCGTAAGTCGTTACGCGCCATATTAGTCACGCGCCATTGTAGTTGTGTCCCTATGTCCCACCTGTGAATATAGATATATATATATATATATGTGTTTTTAACTACGTAAAACTTGCGAATATACAACATTCTTTGCTGTCCCATTGTCTGTGCATATAAATAGATTGTTTACCGACTCTTGAAAATGCAACATATAATGGTCCATGGGAAAACAATCCGTATTCAGATCTATACCTCATGATTCTAATGATTGCCCTTGAGCTTTGTTGATGGTGATTGCTAATCTACCATTCCCTGTGTCGCCATTGTCATTTATATATCCCCTTGTGCCCCCCGGCATCCCTTTTGTAGTTTTGTCCCTGTGTCCAGGTCGTCATTTGTGTCCCGGTGTCCCAGTCTGTGATGTCTCTTTGAGTTCCCCGGGCGTCATTTATATTCCATGTGTCCCGGTGTCTCGGTCGTCATTTATATCCCCCTGTGCCCCCCGGCGTCCCCGTTGTAGTTGTGTCCCTGTGTCCCGGTCGTCATTTATATTCCCTGTGTCCCGGTCGTCATTTGTATCCCGGTGTCCCGGTCTGTATATACATTCGTTTTTTAGTTTTGTTTTTCTCCTTTATTTTTTTCCTTTTTTAGTTTATTTAGATTTTTAGATTTTTTAGTTTTTTTATTAGTTTTTTTTTTCTTTTTAGTTTTTTTGTAGTTTTTACCTTTTTTTTAGTTTTTTCAGTTTTTTTTTACTTATATCCTGGTCGTCATTTATACTCCCTGTGTCCCGGTCGTCATTTGTGTCCCGGTGCTTTGTTGATTGCTAATCAAACATTCCTTTTGTCCCGGTCGCTTTCTCTTTGAGTGTCGTCATTCATATTCCCTATGTGCCGGTGTCCCGGTCGTCATTTGTGTCCCGATGTCCCGGTCTGTAATTTCGTCAGTTGAAAACTTATGATGAAATAAATTTTTAATTTTTTCCCTTTTTTTGTTTTTAGTTTTTTTTTATTGGTTTTTACCTTTTTTTTAGGTTTTTTAGTTTTTTTCTTTTTTCTTTTTAGTTTTTTTTTAAGTTTTTATCTTTTTAGTTTTTTTATTTTTATTTATATTTTTTTAGTTTTCTTTTTCTCCTTTATTTTTCAGTTTTTTCCTTTTTTTTTATTAGTTTTTAGTTTATTTTATGGTTTTTTCCTTTTTTTAGTTTTTTTTTAGTTTTTTATCTTTTTTTAGTTTTTTTTTAGTTTTTAAGCTTTTTTAGATTTTTTATTTTGTTTTCTTTTTTTTTGTAGCTTTTACCTTCTTTAGATTTTTGCTTCTTTTATTTTTTTAGCTTTTTTAGTTTTTTTTCGTTTTTTCTTTTTAGTTTTTTTGTAGTTTTTATCTTTTTTATTTTTTTGTATTTTTATTCATATTTTTTTAGTTTTCTTTTTCTCTTTTATTTTTCAGTCTTTTCCTTTTTTTAGTTTTTTTTCTTTTTTAGTTTTTAGTTTTTTTTTAGTTTTTTACCTTTTTTTAGTTTTTTTAGTTTTTTTAGTTTTTTAGATTTTTTAGTTTTTTTATTAGTTTTTAGTTTTTTTGTAGTTTTTGCCTTTTTTTAGTTTTTTTCAGTTTTTTTAGTTTTTAGTTTTTTACCTTTTTTTAGTTTTTTTTAGTTTTTTAGCTTTTTTAGTTTTTTTTTCTTTTTAGTTTTTTTGTAGTTTTTACCTTTTTTAGTTTTTTTTCTTATTTTGTATTAGTGTGAAATAATTCAGACGTCATATGCGGACAAACATGACGTCACCTGATCCACAGATCCACACACAGACAACTTATTTTTATATATATAGATTTCAATTTCCATGTGTCTTATTCCCATTACGACTATTCCCAATTGACATGTATTTATTTATTATATTTACATGTTTTTTTATCTTTATTTTTAATGACGCATAAATATACAAAGACATATATCTATTTGTTATTATTTTCTTTTATCATTTCTAATCTTAAATACTATTTCTTTTATTTACTGCAAAAATGATGCTTCGCGCCATGAGTGTCACCTGATTTCATTTCGTGCAAAATTTAATTGATGTTATCGGAATTGCTTACTAATTAAATGAAGTCAAACTTTTACTTATACGGTATCAATAATTCCAAATAAAATAGGGTATGTAAAAATCAGAAATCCTAAAATTATTCTGATAGGACGGAGGAGGGGGTGGGGTATACAAAATAAAAGCATAGTAAATTATATTAAGAATATTGGATATCATAATAAAACTAAGCCAAAAATAGAAACATTGGCTTTCCTACGTTTTTCATAATAAAAATTTTCTATGATTTTTAATAATTAAATTTTTCCTATTTAAACCTTTGATAGTCCGGTTGACATCAATAACTTTTTAATACCTGGGTTTTTCAAAATAATTTTTTACCGCCAGCATTTTTAAATCCCTGCATTAACTTCCAAGAAATAAGATCAAATGTTATTTTGGAAAACTGCGCAATAGCTGATATTTATTTTAGAAAGAAAAAATCAAGCAATCACTTACTGCCCCTAATCCTTCCACAAACCGAACAGCAATCACGAGTCCAAAATGAACATTAGCAGCCCATGGGGTGATTAGGGTTAAGACAGCATTGACAATGACAGAAGTCCAAAACACCCATTTAGCAGAATGCTTTTCAGCCAACCAGCCACCAAGCATCTGAGTCAAAATGTAGCCCCAGAAATAGGCTCCAAGGATCAATCCCTGAGTTGGTTCGTTCCAGAGGAAGGGTCCATCCTAAATACATAATAGCCAATTCAAATCATAACAACATACATAATAGCCAATTCAATTCATAACAACATACATAATATACATGGTTTACAACATATCCAATACATTTAATATAGGGAAACTGAAATCTAGTGGTGACAAAAAAAAATGCTTCAAAGACAAAAAAGAACGAGAATGGCCCAAGAAAGTGAGTATTGTTTTCTAAGGGATTAAATGGCTAGGCTAGAAAATCCTTCGACTAGTTTATTTTTCTATAGAAGTGTTAAATAGAGTTTATATGGAATTATATACACTCCTTCCATATACAATTTACATGGAAGGAGTGGTCGTATAAACTTCGGAGGGGGCTCAGTCGAATGGAAATCATAAGTTCTAATGTCCTATTTAAGAGTCAAAAGTGATCAGAGGGCAACTACCCCCAATACCCGTGTTTCTTCGCTTAGGGACTAAACAAAAGGAATCATGTTTGAGGGGATAGCTCGTTATGGTTTTTATGGACTGAATGTTATTATGGTTGTGGTTGTTGCATAAAATGTTGGACCATCTTGTGTTTTTTTTTCTTTTCTTTTCTTGGCTTGTACAAATTTTATCTTATAGCACACGACTCAGGGCTGTTTATTACTAAATAAAAAATCAACGCTTTCCCCTAGCTTATGAAAATAAATTTTTTGGGTAGTAATCTTAAAAAAATCAAAAAACTAAATTGCCTCCCCTTAGGTTTAAGAGATGCCTTTTTCGTAAATTCGTTTAAGAATTGCTGCCCTAGCCGTGTGGTTGACACACTGGACTTGCAACCCTATGTTCTTCGGAGTAGGCATTAAGGTGCTGGAGTTACTGATCGTTTGGTTTGGGATGAGGGCCAGCGGTGTGACTCTATGAGTTCAGATAGAATCGACCCAGATTCAAATGGATACTTATTAAAATCTTAAGGAAAAACATGAGGAGCATCGGATAATCTGCCCCCCAACCACACAAAGTATTCCCGGCTGAAGGCAGAGAATCAGAAGATCAATAGCTATGCTACTCGTACCATTGGTCTCCAGACGATTTTTTTTTCACTTAATTAGTTTTTGTTATGATAAATCCGTGCCTTCCCGCATATTTTTGTGAATCAGCATCCCTGTGAAGAACCTGAGGGCAGTTGCAAGCTGCATGATAAAGATGGATCCTCGACCAATATTTTAAATCTGATTATGAATGTGCTTGGTTGGATACTTTCTACGCGAGTAGAAAGTGGTAATTTTATTACCACTGGTAATTTTTTTTATTGCATGGTAAATTATAAGTGAACACCAATGCCTGCATTCATTTTCTTATGGCTGATTAAATCAGCTATTCAGTTACATATAATTTAGAGTAATATAGTTGAAATCGAGACAGAATCATATTTTTAGTCAATACCGATTTTCCCAGCATTTGAAAGGAAAAAATAACTTTTGGGGGGCTAGACTATTCAGTGACAGTACTGCAGTGGTGCGCGAAGAACTACAGGAGTTCGTAGAACGGATTGGTTATAACCTTCATACTAAAACTAATAATACAACTAACTATGTGAAGTTTTCAAGGATAAGTGCTGTTAAAGCAAATCTAATATTAAATATGTAACTAGAAAGAAAATGTATTGGGTTTGTGCATTGACGTCAATTGAAGGAGGGTCTGTGGCCTCCTAATTTTTTGTCTTCCTTCCTGTTATTTCGAAAAGTATTTTTTGTGGGTATTCTCATTGAAACATTTTTTTTGTATGTTATGGAAGAAATTCAATAATAGCTCATTTTGTTTAGCCCACTTAGATATTGAAACTGCATCCCCCCTAAATTTTTGTGAATTGATGCCACTGGGATTGGGAAACAAAACATTTGGAATTCATTATAGATGAGAATTTATCATAAAACATCGTGCTAATATTATACAGCTAAAGTTGTCTTGATCCCTTAATGCAGTTTGCTACATTAAATTTTTAAGTAAAAAAAACAACATTAAAATGCTTTATTTTGCTATATAAAGATTTATTATCCATATGCGTGCTCGGTTGCTCATTGTGGTTTAAGTAACTTTATAACACAATACAATAAAAACAAGTAAACCCGAACAAAGATGTAAAGATTCTCACCAAGATGTTAATGTGTCCTTAATTTCAACTTATTTTCAAAAATAAACTCTTTGACGTTACAAAGAGCGCTTTTGCATACATGAGTGCCTATTAAGGGGGTCAGCAAACGCTATTCTCTTCGATTTTGAAAAATACCTTTTTTAGGTAGCTAAGAAGAAGTCTTGCCCCCCCCCCAGTTTGTTGATTAAATTATTTTTGCAGTTTATTGCAAAATTGGGTAAAATCTCCCTTGTTTTTGCGAATTAGTGCCCCTGCTTATATTTAGATTTTAAAAAGTCTTTTTAAATAGCAATTTTCAGAGGTATAAAAATAGGGGCTCTTTGGGCTATTAGAAATTTTGTTCAAGGGTTTGGAATATGATTCCAGGTGATGTGCGCGAAGCTATGCATATTCCTGCGTTCAAGGCCATAGTAAAAAAAAATTTCCTCGCAAAAGACTAAAGAGGGAGATTTTTTATTGTTTTCTTTTCATCAAGATTTGTTTTCTTATTGTCGTTATTTGAATCGTTATTGTTTCATTTTTACATTTGAATATTGTTTTTCTCACTATTGTTCACATTATTAGATATATACCCCGAGACTATCCGTGCTGGTGAAGCCAACTATGTTATAAATTTGTTTGTTTATAAATGTCTATCTCTCTTAATTCTTTTTCATTGAGGACGGCTTCTTACTTACAAAAGCTTAACATTAGTAATATAATTTTCCATTATGAATTGAAGTGACATGAGGTCCCATTATTTATGTTTAATCCAGATCCAACGAAAAATAAGATATTACAGTTAGTAAAAATAGGTGCAAAGCCAGGAAAACCATTGCTATCGTCCTCTTTCAACCAAAAACCTGTAGCTGACTGTTCAGACCCGTTTATATACACGCCCAAACCGTTTTTTTTTGTCAAAGGAAGCGTTGCAAATCAAAAACAAGAGCCAAGAGCTCATATGGCACTTGTGACGAGGTTCCGACGAGGTCGGAAGAGCCAACATTTCACAATTCTATTACAGTGATGTTTTTTTTTTAGGCTACCATGATAAGCACCCCTGCGTGGGATTTCTGCCTCTGAAACCGAATAGCTGTTTCTATAATTTTTGATCGCTTTAAATCTATTGCTTGATTTAGCTCCTCCTATGCTTGCTGGCCCATGCTATAGCACATTCAAGATTTAATCACCATAAAACGTGATCCAATCTGATATTTTTGGTAAAAGTGTTAGCCAAGGCCAGACATTTTAGAAAAGGTTTTGAAATTAAACTAAAAATGGCAGAGTAAGAAAAAAACTTATTAAACCCTGTCAAGGATTGAACCTAAAACCTTCGGAGTAGAATACCAACATCATATCCATCGCGCTGTGCAGGCTTTCGAGGAGACATTTTTAAAATAATGTTTCTAATTCTCCAAATTAACCGTCTCTCCACTCCACCCAGATGGTCGAATCGAGGGAGCAACAATTTCTAATTTAATCTGGTCCAGTCCCTGATACGCCTCCCAGCTTTGCGATCGCTATATGGCACTTGACCGACGGCAAGTGCCATAAAAAGCGAGTTCCATTATAAAACCTCCAAGAACATGGGAACCTATATTTGCAGTGGTAATTGTAGGCTGCTTGCTTCCATGACATACTCCATTCTAATCCTATCATTGTACAATGAGCCTGTACATTAAAGGCCATGGAATCATTGTAGGGGTCACGTCATTATATTCATGGCCGTACCCTGGGGGTGGAGTCTACTTGGTTGGAACCCCTCAACTGAAATTTTGTGAACAGGTAAAAATGCATATAAATGATTTTTAATGTATTTTTAAAAGTTTTCTTGCCAAAAACGAAGACAATACCCCTCCCCCACTCTGCGAACAAAAATTCTGGATACGCCGTTAATTGTATTTGTTGAATGATTTTTGTTGGGAAATACTTCTAATCTTATCTTGCTGTTTCCGCATGTCCATTTTTACTGGCTGACATACCGTTTTACCTTATCCTTCTTGCGCTGATTCATCGATAATTTGATTATTGGGTCGTCAGTCATTTTTACCTGTCTTGACCTCTGGTTTAAATGGACCAAATCACAAATTGTTTTCCTGTGACACACTTAAGTGAAAATTTGAAATGAAGCAGACAAAATCTTAATTTGTGTCCTGTGTGATATGGAATTTTAATTACTGAATTTAAAATCATTTTTCATACAAATGTACAGGGCAATTCTTATAATTTGCAATTTGGCTTCTTGTAGATAGAATGGCAGTGGCATCGTTGGGAGGGAGGTCGCCCCCTCCCATTTAGGAAAAAAAATTATTTAGCTTTTAAACTGTTGCTTGTTTTAAGTGTCAAATTTGCTCTTTACTTTCGGCAGATAATTTTTTTCTTAATTAATTAATGATCGTTTTTAATATAAGAAAAACAAGAAAATAGGGGTCCATTACACTTCACAATGTATTCCACAGTAACATTTTTTCCGAATATACTGCCTTTGAAACCTTATCATTAAGTAAAAATGTGAGCCTAGTTTGTGGCAGAACTGAAAAATGTCCTATACTTTTTGTTTCGACACATTTGCTCAGTTCAATTTTTTCCCTGATACTTAAGCAGCTTTTACTTCTTAAAATGCATCAGTTCAAGAATAGATTCTCTTGCTTTACAACATTCAAAAGTGGAAGTTTGTCATTGAAATGCCTAATAAGCGCTGATAACGTCCTATTCCTCGGGTTCAGGGTTCACATAATAGCCCATAAATGTAGGACTGCCTCTATGTACAATACCATGCTGACTTTTGCTATTTTCGCTTTTCTAATTATTTACTTTAACTATTTCTAAAAAAAATTGATATAAATGTGCTGAGGATTATTACTGTTATTGGTCGCATTTCATATAACGCCAGCGCTACTTGAGTGACATTTATTTCTGCGTCTACATGTTGTACGAAATGTCTGCTGCAAGTAGGATAAAGTAGATTAAATAAAAATATGTATATTTTTATCAAAGTTTAGAAATTTTGTGTGCACGTGTAAGCGGTACCAGCTCATTATTATTATTATTTTTTTATTGTTATCAGTATCATGCAGTGCTAGGAGGCAGAGTTTTGCTTGTGAAGGGAATTATAGACATAAAAACGATATTCATTGTACCCCCCCCCCCCTATAGAAATGTATACCCCCCATACCCTGATTTGCACACAAAAAAATTATTTAACTTTTATAGAATCGTTTTCTTAAACAAAGATACAAAGGGAAATGCAATTTTCAAAACCTAGGAGTCAATTTTCCCTTCCAGTTGGCATCCCTGGTAATTTTTAATTTATTTTAAGGTTTCTGCCGCAAAAATGCCAAGAATTGCTCATTTGTCAAATAATGGCAAACGGATAATTTAATAATTCTAGCGTTATTTTTCGTAATACTTTCAAATTTAGACTACAAGCGGCCAAGCATATTGGGCTTAAGTTTCACTTGTTCGCCTGTAAGTCCGAGCAAATTCAGTCCCAGATTTTGCATACAAGTCCAGTGGACATTGTCCGTCACGCGTTAACCAAAAATCAATTCAATCTTTCATCTCTTAGTTCTATGACTATCTACCTTAGTTCTGCCCTAGATATGACATCTGGACGGATGATAGATAGACTTATCTATCAACAAATGAAATGATATCATTTTTCCACACTCCTAAAAAGGGTTTATTCCAGATTTGCCGCCGAGGGGTAGGGGGACGGCAGCCACCTGTACAGGAAAGTATTTATCTCCGATGCTCTTCTTCTATATTATGGTAACCAGGATCCCTCCGAGCCTATCTAACCTTTTCCTGTGGTGACTTTGTCACCAATAAAAATCTTAAAATTTCGATCGGCTGCATTTAGGGAAAAGAAGAATACGACCAAAGTTTATACGACCACTCCTTCCGCAAAAAAGAGCTAAGAGCTCATAAGGCACTTGTGACGAGGTCGGAAGAGCCAAGGGCTCATATGGTATGAGCTCTAGCAAAATTCTAAGAATAAATAGATTGCTTTAAAAGGAAAATCAGAGGCTTAATGCCGGTCGGGATTTAAAATAAGAGCTCTGAGTCACGAGGTCCTTCTAAATATCAAAATTCATTAAGATCTGATCACCCACTCGTAAGTTAAAAATACCAACCCCCCAGATGGTCGAATTAGGGAAAACGACTTTATCAAGTCAAGTTGTGCAGCTCCCTCACACGCCAACCGATTTTCATCGTCCTAGCACGTCCAGAAGCACCAAACTCGCCAAAGCACTGAACCCCACCCCCTAACTCACCCAAAGAGAGTGGATCCAGTCCGGTTACGTCAATCACGAATCTACAACATTTATAAGCGTTTTCCAAGATTCCCGGTTTTCACCTCTAACTCCTCCCAATGTCAACAGATCTGGTTGGAATTTGAAATAAGAGCTCCGAGACATGAGTTCCTTCTAAATATCAAGTTTCATTAAGATCTGGTCACCCGTTCTTAAGTTAAAAATACCTCAATTTTTATAATTTTTCCAAATTAACTACCCCCAGCTCCCCCAAAGAGAACGGATCCGTTCCAATTATGTCAATCACGTATCTATAACTTGTGCTTATTCTTCCCATCAAGTTTCATCCCGATCTCTCCACTCTAAACGTTCTCCAAGATTTCCGGTCCCCCTCCCCCAAATGACATTGGATCCGGTCGGGATTTAAAATAAGAGATCTGAGTTACGAGTTCCTTCTAAATATCAAGTTTTATTAAGATCTGGTCACCCGTTCTTAAGTTAAAAATACCTCAATTTTTCTAATTTTTTCGGATTAACAACCCCCCCCCCAAAGAGAGCGGATCCGTTCCGATTATGTCTATTACGTATCTAGGACTTGTGCTTATTTTTCCCACCAAGTTTCATCCCAATCCCTCCACTCTAAGCGTTGTCTAAGATTTTAGGTTCCCCTCCAACTCCTCCCAATGTCACCGGATCCGGTCGCGATTCAAAATAAGAGCTCTGAGACACGATATCCTTCCAAACATCACATTTCATTAAGATCCGATCACTCCTTCGTAAGTTGAAAATACCTCATTTTTTTCTAATTTTTCAGAATTAACCCTCCCCCAACTCCCCCAAAGGATTTTAGGTTTCCCACCCCAACTCCCCCCAATGTCACCTGATCCGGTCGGGATTTAAAACAAGAGATGACACGGTATCCTTCCAACCATCAATTTTCATTAAGATCCGATCACCCGCTCGTAAGTTAAAAATACCTCTCTTTTTATAATTTTTCCGACTTAACCGTCCCCCCAATCCCCCTCCCCAGATGGTCGAATTGGGAAAACGACAATTTCTAATTTAATCTAGTCTGGTTCCTGATACGCCTGCCAAATTTCATCGTCCTAGCTTACCTGGAAGTACCTAAAGTAGCAAAACCGGGACAGACCAACCGACAGAATTTGCGATCGCTATGTCACTTGGTGGATACCAAGTGCCATAAAAATTAATATTCCCTTGGTGCATAACTTACGACACTTGCAGCTCAATTAACCTGCATTCACTCTCACACTTTCGTCCAAAACATTCATTCCGCAGCTCAGACAGCTCTTTACACTAAGATACAAAATGAAAGAGGTTCTCCATCAGACATAGGGCAAAAGTAGGGACCGACCACCGACTTACCACCAACAAGTTCTTCAAGTCCTCTCTATTTTGCCCAAACCTAAAATACACCTCCTCCAACAGTCTTTAGCTTGGGAGTAAAACCTTAAAGATATAAATTGGTCCTTTTGGGCTTGCCACTCTTGGATTTCTCGGTCGTTTAGGGTTTGCTGGATTTCCTTCCATACTGACATGCTTTCCTCCGTCGGGTCTTTTCCTTCATTCCACATCCCCAAAAAGCCACGAATGACGTATGCCACCCTTCAAACTCTCCAAGTAAGCTGAATTAAGAAGCCGAACTATAGGTAGCCTAATTATTTTCTCACAAAATTTCACCATTCTAACCAATCTAGCACTGCTTAGGCTAAATTGAAAAGCCCCAAATAAATCTCATTTAAGCCCCACTGAGCAAAAGTGAATCATTTAAGCCTAAAATTCTCTTAAAACATACATTTTGAATTCGTACTTGAATGCCGATTAGAAGACCCTTGAAATCTAGAAAATCATATGTAAGTGTGTAATTTTCTAAACTAATTATAATTATTCCCTTCCGTGAAAGGTCATACCAAGAAGATTTTGGGAAGCCCAGATTTAGATTATGCACCCATTGTGGGTCATGTAAGGAAAAGGATACTTCTTTTGGGTACCCTGTATACACGCCCAAAGGAGGTGGGTCCCTCTCCGAATAAATTCATGTGTACGTGTCAGGAACCCAGAACTTTTAATATCCCAATGTAATTATGTTTAATAATGTCAATTAGATGTAAAAATTGTTTCATTATGTATTCTTTAAAAGTGAATCAATAGCTCATTTAAAATTCCAATAATGAATGCAAGGTTGCAATGAAAATGCACATTTTTTTGTCATAACTAAATAATAATTGCGAATTGGAATTAACAATGAACTTTCCGTCAGGTTATTTAGACATTCCGCTTAGCAATAATTATGGTATTTAATTTTTCTTTTGTGGAATCAAGAAAGACTAATGAATTCAAAGAATGCAAATCGAAAAATGTCGTATTTGCATGCAGTCAAATAGACGTTGGTCTTTCATATATGTTAAAACTACTATTTCGTCAAAATCAATAATTACATTTTTTTAAATATATGTGTTTGCATAAGAGTCAAACTGTTGAGACGATCTTGAATTTGTGTGTTTTTGTTATCTTAGATATGTGGATGAATAAATTAATGAGTTGACCCCCCCCCCCTTCAACCCGTTTCAATTACTGTGCACGTGTCCTCAGTGACAAAATGACCGTTACCAAAAATTACAGTTTCTTCGGCAGACAAGTAAGCAAAAGCTTGCGTCGAAGACGGAAGGCCGGCACATATTAAAAGAGGCAGAAGCTTACGTCGGAGACGGAAGGCCGGCACATTTTAAAAGAGGCAGAGAATCACCAAACTATGTAGAAACAGACACATACTTAGAGGTGCAGGGCATAAATTTGTATGGTGATTTAGGGTGAAAATATTTTTTTTTATAATCCCATTGAAAGCAACAGCAAAATTACAACTCCCCTAGACTTCAGCAAATACAATTTGCTCGCTTCCATCCTACATCTTCACGAACAAACGCCATTACACGGATGGGCACAGTTAGGAATAGCGGTGTATGATACGATTTTGTTAGAAACCGGCAGCTTTACACAAACCAAATTCGTAACTACCATATGAATACAGTATAGTGTATTAGTTAAGTAAATTAAAAAACTAATATTATAGTAAGAGAAAATGAAACAAAATTAGACGACCGCTTAATAGAGAGGGGTGACAAGGACCCTCCCGTCGAAAAAATCTGAAAAACGAACAAATCAGGAAATTACTAAGAAAAAAGTCATGTAATGACGAGACCTCAGCACCACAAGGTTCATTCTGTATTCGCGACTGAGTTTGAATTCCAGAAACAATTCTTGATTTATTGGCACTGGCTGTAGTAGGTAAAAATTTTGGCGCTGAGAGTCTCCAAAAATAAAAATTAACACCATGGGAAGATTAGTAAATAATCCATTTTTACTCAATATGGTATATCCTATTGTAGCACATAGTAAGGCATATTTGCATCCAATCGTAAGCCCTTACAGTTCTTTTTTTTCCAAATCCTGTTTTCAAAATCAGGATTTACCAAAATTCCTCAAATCACAACCCAAAATTTCCCACAAATCACTCATTAAAACTTGTTTCAATAATGTTAGCTGTTTGAAATATTCAAGCAGCTAAGTACTTTGAATACAGATGGACCTTCCCCAAACTTACTATAGAATATTAAAAAACTCCTTATATATTCAATAGACTGTCCTAATTTTTCGATTTTTAAATACCCCCTTCCAAATAATTTTATGTACTCTTGCCTACTCAATCGGCAGCAAATGACACAGCAGTGGCCAAGCAGCATTAATTCATAAAGATTCAAAATGTATTCTTCAATATCTAGTGGGGGGGGGATTGCAATTTTTTCTGTTTTTCAATGAAAATACAAAAAGGCACTTGTGCCAACTTCAGAAATTTTCACATGATGGAGCAACGCCCAAGGGCTCATTGAATCTCTGTTAGTCTTTCATGATCTTCCCAAAACCTAAAAAAAAATGCGGAAGGAAGAAAAGTTACATCTGTTTTTGAAGACCGACTTTAGATCGAGGGCTTGTAACACCCCGTCCCAACCGTTACTTAGCTTCGCAAGATTAGTTAGTGTTTTAAACATTGAAAAGTGCTAATAAATAATTTATCGGAAGGGCTGAGGGCAAACAAAGCAGTCAACTTTTAAGAGAAAAATTGTCAATAGCATAATAAAACGTTGTGCTAACTAAAAATAACATACTTAGCATTACTAATGCGAGGTGGATTAATACGATAGTGGACATTTTTGAGCACAAAAAGTGGCGTGAGAGAAAAAAAAGTTGAAGGCTATAATGACTATAAACCATGCGACGCCAGTAGGCTTTCCTTGGTTTATCTGTGCGTTAGAGAAACAAAAATTACCTGCTCGGAAGTGTTAGTCGAGTTTGACGGCCCTTGAGCGGGACATGCGTAAGTAACATTGGCCTGACCATGGCTGCCATCATCATGAGTTGTTTCGGCCAATCCTGTATGATTAACCATAGCTACAATCGCGACGGACAGATTGACCTTTAGTCCATATAGAATGGCAAGGCCAGCAGAGGCGAAAAAGGTGAAGATGTATCTTGCTGGTATCATCGCTAAAAAGACGAAAGTACCCTTATTCATTATTCATATATATATATATTCATATATATATATATATATATATATATATATATATATATATATATATATATATATATATATATATATATATATATATATATATATATATATATATATATATATATATATATATATATATATATATATATATATATATATATATATATATATATATATATCGGATGAGCATATAGTTTGCAATTCAATTTGGTATATTTTCCATAAAACTCACCCATACTTTCAGGTTATTCTCGGATCGTACCCATGAACAAATTCTTGGGTATATGCATGACAGACACGATAGAAAATAAAAGAATTAGAGCAGTCATATAACCCGCCTTCTTGGTAAATCGTAATAAAATGCCAAGTCCCAATTGAAATCTTTCACGTGTGCAAATCGTCAAAATCTTAGCAACGCAAACGGGGACACACAATTTTCTTAGGGAGGAGCGTGACATTTCAATAACAGTTATTTCTGATAACATCAAACATATTTTCCATCCTTTTTACTTTACCTTTTCATATTTATTCATTATTTGGCAGCAAGGACAAATCCAGAATCTTCGTTCAGGGGGGGGGGCTCTACATGAAAACCTTATTACTCTAATCGTTGGGCTTTTATAAAATTTTGGTTACCATGGGCTAGAGTTCGGTCTTTTCTAAGTTGCGGTGGATAAAACAACTATTATAATTGCCTATTACTTTTCGTTAACCACGCATAACATAATTCCTTAACAAAAAAAATGTTTGAATCTTGCTTCTTACTTTCAGTTGAAGAGAGATGTTTGTATTTTTTATTTAATTTCTGACCGTTTTTAAAATCATATCAGGATATCCCCTTCGATTCCTCCCCATGTAAAATTTTCCCTGAAAAATTTCCTCCAGCAGAGACGAAAATCCCCCTCCCCACAAGAAATTAGGTATATTTCGTAATAACCAATACCGTACGTGAATAAAGGAAAAACTACTTAGATTATAGCCCTTTCCCTGGGGACTATTTGAGGTCATGTGATCCCCAAATGTATACTTATTGGACCTTTCGACTATGTTGAACAGATAACTATCTCAAATTTTGACAAGATGTTTTTGGGGAAAAGGGAGCGTGTGAGAGGGGCTAGTTAATCCCCAATTTTTTGTCGCTTAAAAAGAACACTAGAGCTTTCGATTTCCGTTTAAATCAGCTCTATCTCGATATTTTAGAAGCATTGGTTCGAAAAGGTCACCCTGAAAAAAATCAACAAATTAACAATTATTCGTTATTTTTCGTCTGGCAAAATTCCACATTTCGTAGATAGGAGCTTGAAACCTCTGCGACACAGTTCTCTGAATTGCTAAATTTGGCACTGCAGTTTCCATCAAGATCGATCCACTTTTTGGGCGTGTTTTCCCCTTTTTTGAAAATCAGCTGATTTTTATCATGCTCGTAATTTTCGGTGTGTAACAATAAACTTAATGAATTTACATATTTGGAATCAGCATAGAAAGCCAATTCTTTTGAAGTATCTTCGATATCTTTTGATGTATCAAAATCTCTTTTTTAAAAGTTTCAGGTACGATTAGGCCGATTTGCTCCTTACTTACAGTTCGTCGACAGAAACTGTTTGTCTACTTAGCCTCTTGTAGGATAATTAAACTAAAATTATGCTGATCTAAGTTGAGCGAATCAGGAGTAGAGATATGACCCCAGCCCACAATTAATTCAAATTTTCTGAAAGAAGAACGAATCGAGGTCAATGAGGTTACTGAGAATTGAAAAACAAATGATATCAGAGAAATTAGGCATTTTCTATTATAACTTCATAATCAATATATCATTCTAAGATTTATCGTTTTCTTCTTCGTGATATTGTGTTTAGAAAATATATATATTTTTTTAATTATGACAAAACTTGAAGGAAGACAACAAGATGAAAGAAGTTGTTAAGTGTTAACACGTATTTACAATCACGAGTAGGATGTCTCAGTAGGCCTAATAATGTAATCCAAAAACTGACAGCTTGTAATGATGGGTGGTCAAATAATGCGGTGACCACTATGCCTGCGCTTTCGGAAATAATTTTGATTTGCTTTTATTGCCCAACGAGCCCATCTAGATGTCCATCTCTAGATGTCCATCTTAAATCTAAGACTAATATTGTAATCTGGAAGTTCAAAAGCTAAGAACGCCGAGCAAGAAATGGTAATAGTCTCGTACATGGTTTTATCTGAACCAACCTCATTCAACACTGTTTTGAAATATAAGGGTCACTAGCAAGACAATTGCGTACCAATCCCCTCCCTGTTTGAACAAGTTATAGTCCTCGACGATATGCAAAACTTTGGTGGTTCACATTATAGGCAATCAGATTTCCCCCTTTCCCAGGGAAAAGAGTATTACATTATTTATATCTATTTTAAACGAATGCTTTATAGATTAATTTTAGTGCAGAGGTGGTCTGCACTAAATAGAGAGGTTATATTACTGTGTACTCTTTACCATCCAAGGATTATTTAAGAAGTGGTCCTAGATAATCAATTCTTAAAAATCAAAATAAATTTTACAAATTGCAATAAGCTACATTTTGAAATTTAAGGAAAATCAGATTAACAGTGAGCATTCAACCTTTAAAAGCAAAATTTTAGTTTTCTAGACATCCAGATGTAGCATAGGACAACCTTTTGCATAGCAAAGACTCCCACCTGCTTCTACAACGCGAATTTCTACTAAGACTTATCCAAGATGCATCTTCCTATTGGTCTTACCACTAATATCCCGATCTAGACTGCTCCTATGGCAACCATATGATTACCACTACACTACCGAACCGTCAACTACTTCGCCCAAACCGGCTCAAATCTCGACAACCACTACGACGAATATTCCAAGTTCGGCTATTCCTAGTAAAGCACATTCTACTAGGACAACTCGACTGCTTATTAATAAAGCTTATCAGCCAACAATACCACCATTAATATATACTTACGCGCGCGGGGGGGCTTGGGGGGGCGCGAAGCGCCCCCACCAACTAGGTGTTGGGGTGGTGCGAAGCGCCACCCCAACAGCTAGTTAATATATAATAGTCTCGTGTCAACACCAGAAATTTGCGAACATTTTTCACGCAAAAAGTAAAGAGCTTATGTAGGATCGACCAAAGGATTGAATCACAAAAAAAATCAAAGTATTACAGCATTGTCCCCCGCGTGGCTCAAATGCATGGTAAAACACTCGGAAAAAAGATGCATAGAAGAAAGAAAAATGTTAATGAAAAAAACAAAATATAGATGAAAACCAATAAATCAAAGCCCACAATAGTAACAAAGTATTTATTACTATCTTGGTTGCAGCATAAAAAAAAAATCAAATGAGAAAGAATCGTCATTTGAAGCTGATTCAGGAATGCTAACTGTTATTTTGATTTTTTTTTTTTTTGCAAAACCAACGTCTGGGGATTTCGAAAAATAGCCTGAAACCCCACAAACATAGTGTCTGATCGAAATAGAACTGTACCATTTGAATCTCGATCGCAGAAAAACCTGTTAGTGTGAATCACCCTATCTTGAGCAAAAAGGAAAGCCGCTTTTTGCATGGGAAGCAGTGATGTCCCCTTTTTTCTTTTTGTCCCCGCTAGTGGGGCAGCAAAACATCAGAGAAATGTTTAAGTTTAAAGGATCATTTGATTTTCCTAAAACCATGAAAGAAAGACGCTTACAAGCTGACTCAGGGAATATGCTTTAGAAAATGCGAAACACAATTACAGGATTAAAATCAGACATAAATGACGGAGTAAAAGGAACATGAATTTTATACAAATTTCGAACGTGCTAAGAAAAATAATCAGAAACAAATAAAATAAATAATCCTCCAACCTGCCCGTCCTGGATACGACCTTGAGTACAAACAACCACTTTCTTTTTTCAAAATAGGTGTCATATTGTTATATGTTAAAATTGTATAGTAGGGTATACCCCCTACCCTCCTGGATACGACCTTGAGCACGAACAACCATTTTCTTTTTTCATAATAGATGTCATACTGTTATACTTAAGGGCCTTTGGGCGGTTCCCATGGAACTGACCAAAGATAAAGGATACACAAAAAAGATAACAAAGTGACTTAAGCTCAAGTAGCGGTTTAGTCTAATGATGGGTCGGTTGGAAAGGGTGCTGACTTTCTGCCACCTCATGTACATCTCAGAACTCCCCGTCTGCCGCGGCTCCGCCAAACTTGGCACAATTCCACCATGCTTGGCACAGCTAAACCACGCTTGGTAAGCGCCACCTGGTGTACATGATTTGAGATAGAGAGAGAGAGAGAGCGACCCCTTTGATTTGTTTCCATAATAAAATTTATTGCTTTGTCATAAATCTTTAAAAGTGATCTCATAAAAATAAGGAAAAAACAACATCATTGACACCAATTACCAAAAATTCAGAGGGGGAGGGAGTCAAAACGTAGTTTTGAACATCTAGCGGGGTAAATTTATGTTTTTTTTTTTTTATTTCTTCCATGAAAATCCCAAAGACATTTTTCAATAAAATACCCGAATAAAAGCATTTTTTAAATCCAGGGTAAGAAGGAGGTAAAAAAATACAGAGGCACGGTTTTTATGGCACTTGGTATTAACCAAGTGACATATAGCAGTCGCCAATTCTGTCGGTCTGTCTGTCTGTCGGTCCCGGTTTTGCTACTTTAGGCACTTCCAGGTAAGCTAGGACGATGAAATTTGGCAAGCGTATCAGGGACCAGACCAGATTAAATTAGAAATGGTCGTTTTTCCGATTTGACCATCTGGGGGGGAGTGGGGGCCCGGTTAATTCGCAAAAAAATAGAAAAAATGAAGTATTTTTAACTTATCAGCGGGTGATTGGATCTTAATGAAATTTGATGTTTGGAATGATATTGTGTCTCAGAGCTCTTATTTTAAATCCCGACCGGATCTGATGACATTGGGGGGAGTTGGAGGGGGAAAACCTAAAGTCCCGGTTTTTGCTACTTTAGGCACTTGCAGGTAAGCTAGGACGATGAAATTTGGCAAGCGTATCAGGGACCAGACCAGATTAAATTAGAAATAGTCGTTTTCCCGATTTGACCATCTGGGGGGGGGAGTAGGGGCCGGTTAATTCGGAAAAAATGGATAAAATGAAGTATTTTTAACTTATGAGCGGGTGATTGGATCTTAATGAAATTTGATGTTTGGAATGATATTGTGTCTCAGAGCTCTTATTTTAAATCCCGACTGGGTCTGATGACATTGGGGGGAGTTGGAGGAGGAAACCTAAAATCTTGGAAAACACTTAGAGTAGTGGGATCGGGATGAAACTTGATGGGAAAAATAAGCGCAAGTCCCAGATACATGATTGACATAATCGGAACTGATCTGCTCTCTTTGGGGTAGTTGGGGGGGGGGAGTAATTCTTAAAAATTAGAAAAATGAGGTATTTTCAACTTACGAACGGGTGAGCGGATCTCAATGAAATTTGATGCTTAGAAAGATATCGTGTCTTAGAGCTCTTATTTTAAATCCCGACCGGATCTGGTGATGGGGGCGGGGAGTTGGGAGGGGGAAACCTAAAACTTGGAAAACACTTAGAGTGGAGGGATCGGGATGAAACATAGTGGGAAAAATAAAGACAAGTCTTAGATAGATGATTGACATAAACGGAACGGATCCGCTCTCTTTTGGGTAGTTGGGGGGGGGTATTTCTGAAAAAAATAAAAAAATGAGGTATTTTTAACTTACGAACGGGTAATCGGATCTCAATGAAATTTGATATTTAGAAGGATAACGTGGCTCAGAGCTCTTATTTTGAACCCGACCGGATCTGGTGACATTGGGGGGGGGGGGGGGAGTTGGGAGGGAGAAACCTAAAAATTGGAAAAGACTTAGAGTGGAGGGATCGGGATGAAACTTGGTGGAAAAAAAACACGAGTCCTAGATACATGATTGACATAACCACAACTGATCCGCTCTCTTTGGGTTAGTTGGGGGGGGGGGGTTAATTCTGAAAAATTAGAAAAAATGAGGTATTTTTAACTTACGAACGGGTGATTGGATCTCCATGAAATTTGATTTTTAGAAGGATATCGTGTCTCAAAGCTCTTATTTTAAATCCTGACCGGATCTGGTGACATTGGGGGAATTTTGGGGTGGGGAGACCTAAAATGATGGGAAAAGCTTAGATTGGAGGGATTGGGATGAAACTTGGTTGGAAAAATAAGCAGAAGTCTTGCATACGTGATTTACATAATTAGAACGGATCCGCTCAATTGCGGGGGGGGGGTAATTCTGAAAAATAAGAAAAATGACGAATTTTTAACTTACGATGGAGTGATCGGATCTTCATGAAACTTCATATTTAGAAGGACCTCGTAACTCCGACAACTTATTTTAAATCTCAACCGGATCAAGCGTAATTGGGAGGGGGGCAGTTGGGGGGACCGGAAATCTTAGAAAATACTTAAAGCGGTGAGATCAGGATGAAACTGGATGGGAAGAATAGAAACCTGTCTAAGATACATGACTGACATAACTGGACCGGATCTGCTCTCTTTAGTGGAATTGGGGGGGGGGGGTAATTTTGAAAATTGAGGTATTTGTAACTTACGAAAGGGTGACCAGATCTTAATGAAATTTGATATTTAGAAGGATCTTGTGCTTTAAAGTTCTAATTTCAAATTCCGACCTGATCCTGTGACATTCGGGGGAGTTGGAGGGGGGGAACCGGAATTCTTGGAAAACATGAAAATTGGAGTATTTATATCTTACGAATAGATGATCGGATCGTAATGAAATTTGATTTTTAGAAGGCATTCATGTCTCAGAGCTCTTATTTCAAATCCCGACCAGATCTTTTGACATTGTGGGGATTTGGAGGGGGAAATCTTGGAAACACACTTGGAGTGTAGGAATCGGGATGAAGCTTGGTGGATAGAATAAACATATGTCCTTGATACGTGATTGACAGAATCGTACTGGATTCGCTCTCTTTGGGGGAGTTGGGGGGGAGGGGTTCAGTGATTTGGCGAGTTCGGTGCTTCTGGACGTGCTAGGGCGATGAAAATTGGTAGGCGTGTCAGGGAGCTGTACAATTTGACTTGATAAAGTCGTTTTCCCAGACTCGACCATCTGGGGGGCAAAAGGGAGAGGAAAAATTAGAAAAAATTAGGTATTTATAACTTACGAGTGGGTGATAGGATCTTAATGAATTTTGATATTTAGAAGGACTTTGTGACTCAGAGCTCTTATTTTAAATCTTGACCGGATCTGGTGATGGGGGCGGGGAGTTGGGAGGGGGAAACCTAAAACTTGGAAAACACTTAGAGTGGAGGGATCGGGATGAAACATAGTGGGAAAAATAAAGACAAGTCTTAGATAGATGATTGACATAAACGGAACGGATCCGCTCTCTTTTGGGTAGTTGGGGGGGGGGGTATTTCTGAAAAAAATAAAAAAATGAGGTATTTTTAACTTACGAACGGGTGATCGGATCTCAATGAAATTTGATATTTAGAAGGATAACGTGGCTCAGAGCTCTTATTTTGAACCCGACCGGATCTGGTGACATTGGGGGGGGGGGGGGGAGTTGGGAGGGAGAAACCTAAAAATTGGAAAAGACTTAGAGTGGAGGGATCGGGATGAAACTTGGTGGAAAAAAAACACGAGTCCTAGATACAAGATTGACATAACCACAACTGATCCGCTCTCTTTGGGTTAGTTGGGGGGGGGGGGTTAATTCTGAAAAATTAGAAAAAATGAGGTATTTTTAACTTACGAACAGGTGATTGGATCTCCCTGAAATTTGATTTTTAGAAGGATATCGTGTCTCAAAGCTCTTATTTTAAATCCTGACCGGATCTGGTGACATTGGGGGAATTTTGGGGTGGGGAGACCTAAAATGATGGGAAACGCTTAGATTGGAGGGATTGGGATGAAACTTGGTTGAAAAAATAAGCAGAAGTCTTGCATATGTGATTTACATAATTAGAACGGATCCGCTCAATTGCGGGGGGGGGGGGTAATTCTGGAAAATAAGAAAAATGACGTATTTTTAACTTACGATGGAGTGATCGGATCTTCATGAAACTTCATATTTAAAAGGACCTCGTAACTCCGACATCTTATTTTAAATCTCAACCGGATCAAGCGTAATTGGGAGGGGGGCAGTTGGGGGGACCGGAAATCTTAGAAAATACTTAAAGCGGTGAGATCAGGATGAAACTGGATGGGAAGAATAGAAACCTGTCTAAGATACGTGACTGACATAACTGGACCGGATCTGCTCTCTTTAGTGGAATTGGGGGGGGGGGGGTAATTTTGAAAATTGAGGTATTTGTAACTTACGAAAGGGTGACCAGATCTTAATGAAATTTGATATTTAGAAGGATCTTGTGCTTTAAAGTTCTAATTTCAAATTCCGACCAGATCATGTGACATTCGGGGGAGTTGGAGGGGGGGAACCGGAATTCTTGGAAAACATGAAAATTGGAGTATTTATATCTTACGAATAGATGATCGAATCGTAATGAAATTTGATTTTTAGAAGGCATTCATGTCTCAGAGCTCTTATTTCAAATCCCGACCAGATCTTTTGACATTGTGGGGATTTGGAGGGGTAAATCTTGGAAAAACACTTGGAGTGTAGGAATCGGGCTGAAGCTTGGTGGATAGAATAAACATATGTCCTTGATACGTGATTGACAGAATCGTACTGGATTCGCTCTCTTTGGGGGAGTTGGGGGGGAGGGGTTCAGTGATTTGGCGAGTTCGGTGCTTCTGGACGTGCTAGGGCGATGAAAATTGGTAGGCGTTTCAGGGAGCTGCACAATTTGACTTGATAAAGTCGTTTTCCCAGACTCGACCATCTGGGGGGCAAAAGGGAGAGGAAAAATTAGAAAAAATTAGGTATTTATAACTTACGAGTGGGTGATAGGATCTTAATGAATTTTGATATTTAGAAGGACTTTGTGACTCAGAGCTCTTATTTTAAATCTTGACCGGATCTGGTGATGGGGGCGGGGAGTTGGGAGGGGGAAACCTAAAACTTGGAAAACACTTAGAGTGGAGGGATCGGGATGAAACATAGTGGGAAAAATAAAGACAAGTCTTAGATAGATGATTGACATAAACGGAACGGATCCGCTCTCTTTTGGGTAGTTGGGGGGGGGGGGGGTATTTCTGAAAAAAATAAAAAAATGAGGTATTTTTAACTTACGAACGGGTGATCGGATCTCAATGAAATTTGATATTTAGAAGGATAACGTGGCTCAGAGCTCTTATTTTGAACCCGACCGGATCTGGTGACATTAGGGGGGGAGTTGGGAGGGAGAAACCTAAAAATTGGAAAAGACTTAGAGTGGAGGGATCGGGATGAAACTTGGTGGAAAAAAAAACACGAGTCCTAGATACATGATTGACATAACCACAACTGATCCGCTCTCTTTGGGTTAGTTGGGGGGGGGGTTAATTCTGAAAAATTAGAAAAAATGAGGTATTTTTAACTTACGAACGGGTGATTGGATCTCCATGAAATTTGATTTTTAGAAGGATATCGTGTCTCAAAGCTCTTATTTTAAATCCTGACCGGATCTGGTGACATTGGGGGAATTTTGGGGTGGGGAGACCTAAAATGATGGGAAACGCTTAGATTGGAGGGATTGGGATGAAACTTGGTTGGAAAAATAAGCAGAAATCTTGCATACGTGATTTACATAATTAGAACGGATCCGCTCAATTGCGGGGGGGGGGGGGTAATTCTGAAAAATAAGAAAAATGACGTATTTTTAACTTACGATGGAGTGATCGGATCTTCATGAAACTTCATATTTAGAAGGACCTCGTAACTCCGACATCTTATTTTAAATCTCAACCGGATCAAGCGTAATTGGGAGGGGGGCAGTTGGGGGGACCGGAAATCTTAGAAAATACTTAAAGCGGTGAGATCAGGATGAAACTGGATGGGAAGAATAGAAACCTGTCTAAGATACGTGACTGACATAACTGGACCGGATCTGCTCTCTTTAGTGGAATTGGGGGGGGGGGGGGTAATTTTGAAAATTGAGGTATTTGTAACTTACGAAAGGGGGACCAGATCTTAATGAAATTTGATATTTAGAAGGATCTTGTGCTTTAAAGTTCTAATTTCAAATTCCGACCAGATCCTGTGACATTCGGGGGAGTTGGAGGGGGGGAACCGGAATTCTTGGAAAACATGAAAATTGGAGTATTTATATCTTACGAATAGATGATCAAATCGTAATGAAATTTGATTTTTAGAAGGCATTCATGTCTCAGAGCTCTTATTTCAAATCCCGACCAGATCTTTTGACATTGTGGGGATTTGGAGGGGGAAATCTTGGAAAAACACTTGGAGTGTAGGAATCGGGATGAAGCTTGGTGGATAGAATAAACATATGTCCTTGATACGTTATTGACAGAATCGTACTGGATTCGCTCTCTTTGGGGGAGTTGGGGGGGAGGGGTTCAGTGATTTGGCGAGTTCGGTGCTTCTGGACGTGCTAGGGCGATGAAAATTGGTAGGCGTGTCAGGGAGCTGCACAATTTGACTTGATAAAGTCGTTTTCCCAGACTCGACCATCTGGGGGGCAAAAGGGAGAGGAAAAATTAGAAAAAAATTAGGTATTTATAACTTACGAGTGGGTGATAGGATCTTAATGAATTTTGATATTTAGAAGGACTTTGTGACTCAGAGCTCTTATTTTAAATCTTGACCGGTATTAAGCCTCTTATTTTCCTTTTTAAATCAATCCATTGATTCATAGAATTATGTTAGAGCTCATACCATATGATCTCTTGGCTCTCAGCTCTTTTCGCCTCGTCACAAGTGCCATATGAGCTCTTAGCTCTAATTATTTCTTCCAATAAAAATCCATACAATAGATGTCCTAAAATGGCAATTATTTTCATGTGAACTGTAAATCAAACAGTTCGTGGTAACGAGCTGTAGTAAGGAGCAACCTGGCTCAATAGTAACCGAAACTCTAACAAATGGAATTTTGATACCAATAGTTACATCAAAAGAATCGCATTTTAATGCTGATTTTAAATATATAAGTTTCATCAAGATCAGCTATACCCATCAAAAGTTACGAGCCTGAGAAAATTTGCCTCATTTTAGCAAATAGGGGAAAACACCCCCTAAAAGTCATACAATCTTAACGAAAATCACACCATCAAATTCAGCGTATCAGAGAACCCTACTGTAGAAGTTTTAAGCTCCTATCTACAAAAATATGGAATTTCGCTTTTTTGCCAGAAGACAGATCACGGATGCGTGGTTATTTTTTTTTTTTTTTTTTTCCAGGGGTGATCGTATCGACTGAGTAGTCCGAGAATGTCGCGAGAGGGCTCATTCTAACGGAAATTAAAAGTTCTAGTACCCTTTTTAGGTGACCAAAAATTGGGGGGCACCTAGACCCCCTCCCACGCTCATTTTCCCCAAAAGTCAGCGGATCAAAATTCTGAGATAGCCATTTTATTCACCATAGTCGATAAACCTAATAACTATGTCTTTGGAGACGACTTACTCCCCCGCAGTCCCCGTGGGAGGGGCTGCAAGTTGCATACTTTGACCTGTGTTTACATATAGTAATGGTTACTAGGAAGTGTACAGACGTTTTCAGGGGGATTTTTTTGGTTTAGGGGGGAGTTGAGGGGGGTTTACGTGGGAGGATATTTCCATGGAGAAACTTCTCATGGTGGAAGAGAATTTCAATGAAGGGGCGCAGGATTTTCTTGCATTATTTGAAAAAACAATGAAAAAATAAATATGAAAAGTTTTTTGTACTGAAAGTAAGGAGCAGCATTGAAACTTAAAACGAAGAAAAATTATTATGCATATGAGAGGTTTACCTCCTCGTTATACCTCACTCTTTACGCTAAAGTATTTTTAGTAGTTTCAACTATTTATTCTACGGCCTTTGTGATTCAGCGGTCATTCTTAAGGAATTGGGACAAAATCTAAGCTTTAGTGTGAAAGAGCGACGAAGGTTGAACCCCCTCATATACGCAATAAAAACATAGGAATATAGAACTTCGTTACGTAAGTTAATTCGTAAGTTACGTATATTTTTTTCAAATGAAAACGTTTGTAAAAAATTAAAAGTTCTAGTTTCTTTTTTAACTAATCAAAAACTTGAGGGCAACTAGGCCTCCTCCCTCGCTCCTTTTTTCTCAAAATCTTCCGATTAATTGCAATTAATTAATATGCAAGTTTTGTTTTACTTATTATGTGCGGAGAGCCAAGATCAAAACATGCATTAATTCAAAAACGTCCAGAAATTAAATAAAAAAAAGTTTTTTTAAATGAAAGTTAGGAGCAACATTAAAACTTAAAACGAACAGAAATTACTCCATACATGAAAGGGGCTTTTCCTCCTCAACGCCTCGCTCTTTACGCTAAAGTTTGATCTTTCTCTTAACTCTATTTTAAAACAGTAAGAAACTTGTTACTGTTGTTACTTTACTCTTGTTACATTACTCTTGTTACTGCGAAACCCGGAGATTCAGCGAGTAGTGGGTAGCTCTCTCCTTTTTTCTAGGGACGAGTATTGTCTCTCCAACCCACTCTAAAGCTGGCAGGTGGGGTTCTCGGGATTGGGGGAAACGATTGAGACATCCTAACTCTACCAAGGAAGGCTCTTCCTTGATAGTATTTTCCCCTTCAAAGGGGAACGACGAGATGAGAAAGCTCTATTTCAAATACCACAGCTGAGGAATCACTAATAGCCCTAGGGCCAGATGTTCTCTGTAAAAAAATACAATAATAGACAAAGAAATAAATACGCATCCACGACCATTCTCACCGAGAAAAAAAAAATTATATAGGGGGTTTAAACCTTTCCTCTAGAGTTAATGAACCTATCAGACTTGATGGTGTAATTGAAAAAAATTACGTAGTTTTCACAGCCTGATTACTTTTTATGAGTAAACTTAAATTAAGAATTTCAAATGTTTTGTATTAGCCTGAAGACTATTTTGATGCAGCCTATAATGTTTTCAGTAAAGTATAAATAACGTTCTGGTCTTGACAAGGCATGGGGGCTGTCAACCCTACTAATTTTATTTTTTGATCTTTTTGAGTTTGACTCGGCTATCTATTGATGGTAATTGTGATAGTTTTAAGCTTGGAAGATTATTTGAATTTATTTCTGTTCATTTTTGGCTTTGGCTCTTTAATTTTCTTGGAAAACTTGTTTTATGGAAAAAGTTTTTTAAACAAATATCAAACATCCCAAAAAATAATGAAATCTTAAGGAAATTTACACCGTCAGATTCAGTGTAAGAAACCTACTATTGAGATTTGGAGCTCCTGTTTGCGAAAATGAGGAATTTGGTGTCTTTTGACAGAAGACAGTTCATTGATGGTTGTTTACTTGTTTTTTTTTGTTTCTTTTTTCAGGGATGATCGTGTAGAACTAACGGTCCTAAAATATCGGGAGAGGGCTCATTCGAACGGAAATTATGAGCTCTAATGCTCTTTTTCAGTGGCCATTGCAAAGTAAAGACAAAGGCAAGTTAAAGACAATTGTAGTTAAATAAACAAAAAGCTTTATGTCCAGAAACAAGATTTTAGGTCACAATTTTAGTTTTGGCTGGAACTCCGGTTTTAGGTATAAATATTCTTCCTTCTTGAGCAGTTGACGACCTTTGAAAAACATAATGTCTTAGCTCAGGATGCACAACGCGTCTTTTTGGCGTTAAAGCCTATCATTATTGACCACCAATTTTTGGTAACTTTGATGAAATACTGGTAATTTTCTTGGTGAAAAAACTGATGATTTTCTTGGTGAAAAACTTGTGGTTTTATTAGTTGAAGTGGCAACCCTGGATGTGTAGTGATAGAGAGTAGTGTCTGACCATGGATGTTAAAATGAAGATTTGGGATTTGGCAAGGGCTGAAGAAGAGACATTTAGACTTTTCCAGAACAAGGGGTGTTTCCCAATACAAAATAATGCGTCACAATATGACTTTATGTTATTTCGATAAAGACACTTTCTGGAAGTGTATAACTAGGCCACGTAGAGCCTGCTTTCCATTATTCTCTGTTGTAGTTTCCATAATTGGTCATTAAGTATAAAGTATTATATTTTCATCATATTTAGGTATATTTCATTAGGACGAACCTAACTTCTCTTCTTGAATGGGGTCACTTTAACGCATAAGTACCCAGAATTTCGTCCCAGTTTATCGGAGGTCAGTGTCCCTTGAAGGGAAAAGGAATGGAGGTAGGTACTTTCAAACACCTCCCTGGCCTAATTTGGTGAATATTCTCAATAACTGACAATTGAGGTACCTAAGAAATAGAAATATCCTTAGAATCAGAATTACATCCCAAATCCAAACATAAAATCACTTATGTAACAAATTTATTTTTTCCTATCATCCTAATATAGTGGTGTAGCTACGGTAGGGGAGGAAGCTGTCCCGGGGCACAACCTCTGAGGGACGACAAGGCAAGATTAATCGCTCACGCAGGAGGCAAACCTGCACTGTCCCTGGCATCTGAAAGCCTTAGCTACGCCTCTGCCTTAATGGTCAACTGTATACCCTGAATTGTAAATATCCAACAAATATTCCATTATTTTGAGACGGATAGGATACTTTCTATGGATGTAAGATGACAGATTGCCAAAGATTGTCCTTTTCAGCCAACCATCTAGAGCCAAACAAAAAACAGGTCGTCCCCAAAAGGGATGGGAACTGGGAAGATGTCGTAGGGAAAGATTCAAAGGAAATTGGAACTTCCTGGAAGGGTGGATACTTGTATGATAAACGCCACTACCGCTCAAATTATTCATGCATTGACGCATTATAGAGACGAATTTTTTTTTAGCTTAGCGTGAGACAAGACAAAGGGAAGTCACAAAATAAATAGAAAATAAATAATTTGGGCTATACATTCGCACATTAGGGGGGAGGGGGTAAAGTATTTGGACAGCGTGAAGTTAGAGAACAATTCTTGGCACATAATATGCAGAATGACTGTATCGAACACATTCGACATGCAGACCCGCTATACTTTACCCCCCCCCTAATGTGGAAATATATAGCCCAAATTTTCTTCTAAAGTATAAAACCTTATTTTGTCTTACTTTACTATGATTCATTAGGAGTGAGTGTCAGAGAAACATATTGGAAGAACATTAGACAGGGCGTATATCATACAAGTACCAAAGTATGTACAGAGGGAGGCTTTGATAAGTTGGGATGGAGGAGGAGCATGGCTGTGTTGGCCTCAGGTGGCTTGGTGTTGTAGTGAGTTGTTAGTTCCATTGTTCTTTATTTTGGGTTTTCTTTTGCAGTAGCACTAATTTTTGAAAATGCAGCTCCCATTATTTCTCCAACAATTTAAGCCATATCAAGGCTTTTTTCCTAAATTTAATAAATAGATTTACAATTAAAATAGTACTTTTCACACAGCCTCTTGAAGACAAAAATATGGATATCTACTCTAAATTAGCCTACTTTCGAAGGATTGTAATGGATAATGGGAATCTTTCGAAAATAATATAGAGTAATACTCACGTCCTTTTTGCTGATCCGCCATGTCAACAATTCAAGAATCTTCTAAAACTAAAATATAAATTTCTGATGAAATCCGAGTTATACTAAATTGTTTCCACAGTCTTCTATGGTCTACTTGTTTGAGCTGACTCTGAGCTACTGTTTGACATGCCCGGGAAATAGAATTCAGTTAGAGGTGACCGGAGGTGACTCTTTTGCTCTCTCTCTCTGTCAGTCTAGCGGGAAACTAAAAATTGCAAGTGTAGTCGAGCATGACTTGACTATTTGTATTGTAAATGAAAAATTACGGTATGAACAAGTAAGGCGGTTTCCAGGGGGGGGGGTGACTACTGGGTTTAAACCCCTCTCCGAAAATTTTGTGCAATTCACTAAAACATAAGAAAAATGCTGGTGTCTTTTATGATAATCAACACGCCTCTCGAACAAAAATCCTGGATGTGCCTTTACAAACAAGGATTTTCATGATAAGTCATTGAGCCGTAACAAGGGGGAAGGAGTTACAAGGTCGGTATCTGCTTCAGAAATATTTCCTCTCTCGTTAAATTCGATTTCCCGCTCAGAACTAAATTCGGGTCTACGACGCATCTCGTAAATATGGATGTAAAACTGGATTAAGACGCAGATCAAGAGTAACGGTAAGGATAGACGTCCGCTAACTAAGGTTTGTCTAGTTGGAGGCTCTCAATTGGGACCAATTGCTATGAGCAAAAACACCTTTTTATCAACAAAAGCACTAAGAAAATAAATATATTGACCCATAATAGGGCAACAGCCCAGTGGGGAGGGGACAACGAAGGGCACAGGGCCCTCTAGATTTCAGCTAAACCTTTTTTGGGATAGTTTTATTTTTTTATGCCTTTTGGGGTATTTTCTTTGAACAGTTGAAAAAAAATACCACTTCGCTAGACTTTGGAAATACATTCTCCCCCTCCATTTCTTTGTGAAAAAACGCTGTCAATGACCCGTTTGTGAAAAAATTTTGAGCTGATCATACAGTTTCTCAATCAGAATTGTCAAGTGAAACTTTTCACTTTTTCTATTCCAATATCACAAAAAAAATTTCTCGTCCCAGGCATTAAAATCTCAGATAAAGCAGAAATTCATAATAGCGGAAATAGGAAATTTTATGCAGGGTGAGGGACTGCTGTCTCTCAGAAATCATGTTCACCAGGTGGCGTGTGTCAAAAGTGGGATAACTGCATCTTACATTCTGGGGACTGAGCCAAGCGTGGTGGAACTTGTGGCATTCCGAGATTGACACCAGGTAGTAGTAGTCAGCGCCCACTCGATGTAGGACAAGGCCATGGAGGTAAAGAACAGAATGACTGTTGCAGGCTCATCACAAAAATGGCCTATTTTGGAAAGTTTCGAGATCCTCAGCCAAGGAGCGAACAGATTTGAGTTGCAAGCTTCTTCGAAAATAAAAAAAAATGGGCCATTTCGAATGCACAAATTATTTAAACAAATAAACAAATTAATCATGATGTCCCGCCCCATGGTCTCGAATTTTTAATTCAAAACGTTACTTTCGTCTGAAGGAAACTTAAAAGGCCATTAACTTTTTTTTTTCTGGTCATCCTCTAGGAATATTTTATCTGAAAAATATTGTCTATATAGAACGCCTTTTATACAATGCATGACGTTATTGCAATACTATAACGTATCTTTTCTGCTCTTAAATCATATGAATACGGGTGGCCGGTGTTTACCCCCCCCCCCGCAGAAGATACCCCCTAAAAATACCCTAGAGTAAACGCTTTGGTGAGGGGGAAACCCCTAGGACCATGAATGAGAGATCATTCACATGAAAAATGTTCATAAATAGAGCTCTAAAGTATTTTCAGTCAAAGCCAGGGCCATATTCAGGATTTATTTAGGGGAGAGAGGGAACAAAAGAGTTTGTGTTGGGGGCTACAAAAAAAATTAAAAAACACATACAAAGTTTGTTTATATTCAATTTTGTTGCTTTTTTACGTGTCGGACAGACATTACGGGGTGGGGCATCAAACCCCCTTTACCCCCATTCCGCTGGATACGGCCTAGGCCAAAGGTTACACGTCCTGCCCATGATACACCAAATGTTTGCCATGTCGCAACAGTGGGGCCTGAACCCACTGAACTTCAGGGGATTCAGGTAGGTTGAAATTAAGCTGGTCTAGACTTATACCACACAGCTTTTTTACCTCAGAATACGAATTTTTTGTTTTGTTGGTAGACAATTCTTCGGCCTTATTTTTGTAGAAGAATCGAGTAGATTTATATAAATTACCTTTAATTCTGATAGCATCTTCATTGCACTTTCAGCATCAGTGATTAAAAATTTAGGAAATTTAAAGCGATTTATATGCGTGACAGTATGAATTTCAGTGGATTTCAGTAGTGAGTTTTAATTTTGACTGAGTTTTGACACTGAGTTTTAATTTTGGGTCATCGAATGGGGGGAGGATAATTTTGGGGGTGGACTATTTATTACAGGATCATTTTTGCATGTAAAACTCTCTAACCAGAGTCACAATAGTAAAATATTTTGTTAGATTATTTTTAATTAACAGGTGGTTCGAGAATCAGTCGAAATTAATCTCAAAATAAATAATAACATTTCTTTGAACAGGGACTTAGGGAAATACTCACTAAATTCTTTATAGTCAAATTTAATTAAAAATGATCTAACAAAATATTTTACCAAATCGATTTATAATAGTATTGAACCAGCTAAGAAAAGGCCTTTGAGACAGGCTGCTAAAAAAGCAAGGTTGGCTCTGAGAAATTGCACTTAATCACTTTGTTATCTCTAGTTTGAATGAATTTATGTTCTCACTTTATTCTTTTTGTCAGTGCTTGTTGAACTTCGTAAGGATGTAAGTAAGGTCGTGATGTAAGGATGCTAGGGCTGTTTTTATAAAAAAGTTTTTAGAAAACATTATTTAGTTTTAATTCTCACAATTTAATGTAAGTTTATTTATATATACATATTTTCTTTCTTGTTCTCGTATTGTGCTGAAGACGGCCCTTGGACATAGGGCCGAAATATTCACAGAACTGATTTCCACTCTCTTGAAAAGATTTTCCCTATTGTTTCTACTTTGTATTTGTTTGTTATGGAAAGGCAGTGTGGTCATCGTCACTATTTTCACTATCTTAAACCTAAAAATAGATATTTGTAAGGTCTCTTGGGATATTTTAGAATTATTGCTGGCGCTACTCAACTTTGATTTTTTAACCCCATAGTGTACTAATAATTGCTTTGTTGTTATTTTTGTCCTCTTGTAATTTGGTGATATTTGATTTTAAGTTCATTTGATTGTTTTGTAGAATTAAAAGTTCATATTCCATAACAAGGCGATGGGAATTGTGGGAGTTAATATCTTCACTGAGTCTTTTTATTTCGCAATCATGTTCATTGAGCATATTATTACCCTTGTATATATTATATACGTCAAATTGTTTTTTTCAAATCTTTTATGGCTACTCTATGATTTAAATTCTTTTCTTACTTTGCATTGTATTTATTTCGGTGATCAGCAAGCTGTTTGATATGTTTATCACAGTCAACACAAGGGGGGACTTGAAAAGTTTAGTTTTTTTAAACTGATTTAAAGGTTGCTGATTTTGTGACTGACTTGGGTCAACAGCGTGGTTTAGAGCCAGGGGGTAGAGAAAGTGGTGTTATAGACGATTAATTATCATTTAGAGAGTTTTGGGCGTTTACCCCCCCCCCCTCTCGGCGATTACCATCCCCCGTATAATTCCCCCATCCACCCGGGGAAAATATCCCAGCGTAAAATACCCCCCCCTGTGGAAAATACCCCCGTGAAAAATAAGGCTTTCCAAATTTGAGAATTGTATTTGAGTTTTGTTTTTTTCTTTCCGTAGGAGGAAGGAATGTCGGTACTTCTGTATTATGCAGCACTCACTCAAGTTTACGGTGTGTAAAACTCAAGAACAAACCGGTTTCTTCGTTAGTTTTTTTTTCAGCATAGAGCCAGACAAGACAGATACAAGTGACAGAATATATGGGAAATATACAATTTGGGCTATATATATACAAATTAGGGGGGTAAAATGTTCGGACACTTTGAAGTCAGGAAAAAATTCTTTCTTCATTATACACAGAATAATTGTACCTAACACCTTTTGTATGCAGACCCTCTATACTTTACCCCCCCCCCCAATGTTCGAATCTATATCCCAAATTTGTTGCTAAATTAACGAAGAAACTAATAGAAAAACCGGTTTGTTATTGAGTTTTACACAGCGAAAACGTGAGCGAGTGGGGCATAATACACAAGTATCAAAATTCCTTCCCCCTACCGAAATTGAAAAGCAAAACTAAAATAAAATTTCCAAATTTAGAAAGCCTTATTTTCCACGGGGGGTATTTTGCGCGGGGAGAATTTTCCTCGGGGGTTGTTTTCCGCAGGGGGAGGGGGTATTTTCTGGGCGTTTTTTTCCGGAGAGGGTATTTTCCGGGGGGGGGTAAATACCGGCCATCCATTCAGAGAACGGGGGAATTGGCAGTTTAAACATAACCAGTCACCAGAGCCTTATCCACGATTTTTTTCGGTGGGTGTTTTACACAAGATTTTTTTTTTTTGGGGGGGGGTTACAAAAAAGAATAAAAAATGTGTTTATATGCATTTTTGTTATGTTTTTATGAGTCAGAAAAACACTTCAGAAGCATGGGGTTCAAACTCCTAATCCCCCTCCCTGGTTACAGCCTTGTCACTCACCACATTGTTTCTTCTCCTCAATAGACATGCCTTTGCGCTTTGGATGAGACCACTGTTGACACCAACTGCACTCCATCGTTCCACTAGCAGCACGAAACATACACTTTGGGCATGTTGATTTCATGGGCCTTGACATAATAGTGAAACAAATAATCCATATTATAAAGATCGGAACTGGTCAATGACTGAATGGGATTGTAATAACTTTCGAACAGGTTTCAAAATTTACCCAGCATAGATGTTACTGGTCGAATTCAGAAAAGAAGTAGCCTTAGCTTTAATGGCAGTAGTAGTAGTAGAAATAGTCATACTAGTTGCAGTAGCAGTTGTATGAGTAGAAACAGTAGCATTAAGATGCAAATATTTCCTTTTGGTTAGTTCACCCCCCACAACAACCCCTGTTAGTTTTAACCTCACACACCAAACTGTTTTTAGGGTATTGCGCTTACGTTCTTTTGACAAAAAACCTGTTGTAATTCAGTTCACCTCCTCCCACAAGAAAAAATGTTCCTTGAAAATTTCACCTTCACACCCGGTAGGCATAGTTGTAATAGTAGTTACAGCAGTAGTGTTGGTATTACTTGTCGCAATATTAATTGTAATAGAATTAGTCATAGTAGCAGCAGTAAAATTAACGCTTTGCCTTTTGGCAAGTTGAATATCCCTCTCATCAGTTCCTGGAAGATTCAACCTAATAGAATTAACCATTGCTATAATATTGCTGGTATATCCTTTTCATAACCTGTTTGTTCAAATGTGTCTTGAAATTTTCGTTTCAGTGCTCTTAGCCTTACAAGTAGTTTCGATAGAAGTAGTAGTTGAAGTAGTAGTAGTAGTAGTAGTAGTAGTAGTAGTGTAATTGCAATAGAAGTATTAGTTGAAATGTAGCGGTGATAGTAGTACTAGTAGTAGCGGGCACATATTGCCTTTTGGTCAGATGATCTTCTCTTTAAGTATTCTCTGAGAGTTCCAACTTACTACCCAAATCGAATTCTAAAATGCGCTCTTTTGACAATATATATCTACGTAGCGTCTTTTCACTCAGTTCGAATTTCCCTTCAATATTGTAAATGGAGTAGTGTGATAGTAGTTTTGGTAGCTGTAGTAGTAGTGGTAATTACAGCAGTCGTGGCAGCATGCAAATATCGTCTTTTTAATCATCTCCCTTAATATTTCCTGAAAGTTCCAAATTAATATGCTCATTCATTCCTGAGTTACGCCCTTTTGACGATCCGTATACACATAACATGCTTTGATTTAGTTCAGCACTCTACTCAACACTCTCTGAAAGGCCCAGCTAAATACCCCTTTGTCTTTTGTGAAAGCAGAGTTCAAAATAGATACTTTTCTCAATAACATAAACTATATGTAAATAATGAATGAATTGCCCTGAGGACTGTGGAGAGGTTGACATCCCCAAAGACATAATTAATCTGGATCTTTCAACAATGCTGAACAAATTAGTTCTCTTAAAATTTGATCGGATGTGTTTTGGGGAATTATAGGCTTCGGAGGACGGTTGCCCTCCATTCACTTTTAACTCTTAAAAAGGGCACTAGTACTTCCGATTTCCAATATAGTAGGCCACATCCGATCCGACGTTTATGGTACCACCAGTTTCATAAACACATCATATGCCCCGGAGCATAACTTACAAACCTGGGCTCTTGGGGGATGTGTCCACACTCAAGACTTTGCTACATGCTCTTCGGGCCATTGTGAACAAAACGGCTATGGCACAATTTCAATCGGATGCGTTTAGGGAAAAGAGAATGTCAGGAAGGCGGGCGGGGCTAGTTGCCCTCCATCACTTTTAACTCTTAAAACGGAACTAGAACTATACATTTCCAATCAAATTATCCTCCTTTAAAGTTTACACTTTAAAATTTAAACTTTAGCCCCGGGGCATAACAAACAACCCTTGCCCCCAGACTCTGGGGTGTTGTGTCAACCCCAAAAGCGTAATAATGCGATCTTAGGACTGTTTTTCAACAAATGGCTATCTCAAAATTTCTATCAGATGTATTTTGGGAAAATATGACATTTGTGGGGCTCTTTAACAAACACTCTACTCGGTGACTTTAAAAACATTACGTAATACATTATACACAATACACCCACAATAAACAATCAAATATATAAGTGCTTGGCTTTTACTAAAATTGTCAGCAATGACCTGCTGCAGACGACAGTAGTATAGCTTAAACAAGCTTTCGGGTGGGTGAAGGTAAATGTCGTATACACTCAGATTTTTTTTATTCGGATTGACCACTAATGCTCCAGTACAGATCCCCCTTTACTCCCCCCACCCAACACTGGATTCTAAATCTTATAATTAAACCAAGCTCTATTCTAACAGCCCTGAGTATCGCGCTACTCATTTGCATGTAATTTTGAATGAATTCCAACTCTGTTAAATTTAATTTGTTGTACTAAACCTTTAATATATATGATTTATTGAAATATTATTTATGATATTATTTATGATTTTTTGTTAAATTGATTTGTTTGTGGGTTTGCGGATTTATGTTAACAAATAGCATTGATATCAGAGGGCCACATAGAGCCGAAGCAAAATCATAGGCAGCGCAAAAGCGCTGTCTAAGTAAAGATACAGGATAAATCAATGTGTTACCGCAGGTTTTTCAAGATTATATTGTGATATATTCCCCACATTTATGTAGCGATTTTATGTAGCGATTTTATTTTTTTTTTTTTTATGTAGCGATCGTATTTCAAATTTCAAAAAGTCCTAAAAGTAAGGTTAGAATTTGACTAATCTGTTGGGCATTGTTTGACAATGAATATCCAGAAAACCCGAACAATTCATGGCATCCTTGCGGCAGAAATCTTAAATTAATTAAAATTGTCTGGGATGACAATGGGAAGGGAAAATTGACTCCTAGAGTTCGAAATTACTTTCCTCTTTGCATCTTTGTTTAAAAAAAATAAAGTCTATACAACTACGCAGAAATTTCCTTGTGTAAATCAGGCTATGGGTGGCATACATTTCCGGATCCTGGAGCGGATCCATCTCTACCAAATTCCATGATCAAACGACAAACGATTTGACCTATCAAGTTATAGTAACAATATTATTATAAAAAGCACTAAGTCTTATTTTCTTTCTCAATGATCTTTTTTTCATTCACGAAATTCTACTCTCTAAATATCTACCTCCTTATTCTTTAATGATTCCATTTCTGTCCTATTTGCAGATGTAGAGGGTGTATTCATTTCCACTTTTGAAAGTTTTTTTTTAACAAGAGAATCTAGTCTTGAAACGAAATATTTTAAGAAGTGAAAGTAACTTAAGTTCCAGGGAAAAAATTAACCTGAGCAAATGTGATGATACAGGAAACAGGAAATGTGATGAAACATTTTTCAATTTTGCCATTAACTAGGTTCACAGTTTACTTGATGGTAAGGTTTTAAAGGCAGTATATTTGGAAAAATGTTAATGTGGAACCTATTATGAAGTGTAATGGACCCTTATTTTTCTCGGTTTCCTTAACTCAAAAACGAACGTGGATTAGTTAAAAAAAAAATTATCTGCTCGAAGTAAAGAGCAAATTTGACACTTAAAACGAGCATTAGTTTTAAAGCAACTTAATAAATCATAGTTTTTTTTCCAGATTATTGGGGATGGCAAGTGCAACCCTACCCCCCCCACCCTAAATGACACCACTGCTAAGTTTACTAACAAAAACTGTTGACTAAAATTGTTAGAGAAGTTCTTTAACAAAATGAATCATTGTGGGAGGATTTAAAGTGAAATATTCAAAAACCAGATAATGGAGCTAATCAGGGCGGCTAGTTTCCTTGCTGATTATCAAACAGTTCGTGGTAACGAACTGTAGTAAGGAGCGACCCGGCTCAATAGTAAACGAAACTCTAAAAAAACGGAATTTCGATGCTAAAAGATATATGAAAAGAATAGGATTTTTATGCTGATTTTAGATATATAAGTTTCATCAAATTTAGTCTTTGTCATCAAAAGTTACGAGCCTGAGAATATTTGCCTTATTTTGGAAAATAGGGGAAAACACCCCCTAAAAGTCATAGGATCTTAACGAAAATCACACCATCGCATTCAACGTATCAGAGAACCCGATAGAAAAAATTTCAAGGTCCAATCTACAAAAATGTGGGATTTCGTATTTTTTGCCAGAAGACAAATCACGGGTGCGTGTTTATTTGTTTGTTTGTTTTTTGTTTGTTTTTTTTTTCCCAGGGGTCATCGTATCGACCAAGTGGTCCTAGAGTGTTGCAAGAGGACTCATTCTAACGAAAATGAAAAGTTCTAGTGCCCTTTTTAAGTGACCAAAAAAATTGGAGGGCACCTAGGCCTCCTCACACGCTCATTTTTTTTCCCAAAGTCAACGGATCAAAATTTTGAGATAGCCTTTTTGTTCCGCATAGTCGAAAACCCTAATAACTATGTCTTTGGGGATGACTTACCCCCTCACAGTCCCTGGGAGAGGGGCTGCAAGTTACAAACTTTGACCAATGTTTACATACAGTAATGGTTATTGGGAAGTGTACTGATGTTTTCAGGGAGATTTTTTTGGTTTGGGTGTGGGGTTCAGGGGAGGAGACTATATCGGAGGATCTTTCCTTGGAGGAATATTTCATGGCGGAAGAGAAATTCAATGAAAAGGGCGCAGGATTTTCTAGCATTACTATTAAAAAAAAAAAAAAACAATGAAAATATAAACACGAAAAAGTTTTTTCAATTGAAAGTAAGGAGAAGCATTAAAACTTAAAACGAACAGAGATTATTACGCATATGAGGGGTTCTAAAAATACTTTAGCATAAAGAGCGAGGTATTTAGGAGGAGATAAATACTTCGCTCTTTATGCTAAATTATTTTTAGTAATTTCAAGTATTTATTCTACGGCCTTTCTGATTCAGGGGTCATTCTTAAAGAATTGGGACAAAACTTAAGATTTAGTGTGAAGAGCGAGGTATTAACGAGGGGACAAACCCCCTCATATATATAATCAAAAATATAAGAATTTAAAAGTTTGTTACATAAGTTAATTCTTAAGTTACGTATATTTTTTACTAATAAAAACGTTCGTTAAAAATTAAAAGTTCTAGTTGCCTTTTTAAGTAACCGAAAAATTGGAGGGCAACTAGGCCTCCTTCCCCACCCTTTATTTCTCAAAATCGTCTGATCAAAACTAAGAGAAAGCCATTTAGCCAAAAAAAGAATTAATATGCAAATTTAATTTTAATAATTTATGTATGGAGAGTCAAAATCAGGCATGCATTAATTCAAAAACTTTCAGAAATTAAATAAAAAAACAAGTTTTTTGAAATGAAAGTAAGGAGCGACATTAAAATTTAAAACAGAAATTACTCCCTATATGAAAGGGGCTTTTCCTCCTCGACACCCCGCTCCTTGCGCTAAAGTTTGATTCTTTCTCGCAACTCTACTTTTTAAAACAATAAAAAAAACTTTAGCGTAAAGAGCGGGGTGTCGAGGAGGAAAAGCCCCTTTCATATACGGAGTAATATCATTACAGGATTCAGTACTGCTAATATCTCTTGGGTCACAATTAGTGATAGAGGATAGAATTAAGAAGACATGCGTAGAACATTTTGAGAATGTGGCAAATCATGATAGAGTTACAGGAAGAGATATAGACATTAATCGAAAAATTTGCAACACTTTGGATGGGAAGGAAGATTTATTTTGTGACATTGAATTAGTGACTGTACTAAAAGATAAAAAGATGATAAGGTCCCAGGCGTTGAAAATTTGGAGAAATGAGTTTCTTAAATATGGTTGTTGTGAGCTTAGAAATAAGCTGCTGAAGATTATGAATGTTATTTTTGAAAAAAGGGCAAGTACTTGGTGAATTAAGGAAAACTATAATTAATCTCTAAGCAAGAAAGATGATAGGAGTGAGTGTGGTAATCATAGAGGCATTAGCCTGGTTTCTGTAGGCAGCAAGTTGCTTAGAATGACTATACTTTTTAGAATCGGAGATGCTAAAGATAAAGTTTTAAGAGAAGAACAGTGTGGTTTTAGGAAGGGTTGGGGATGTCTCGACCAAATTTTTACTCTTATATTAAAAACTAGAAAGTACCTAAATAGTCAAACACTTATAGCACTCAGTTATAGATTATTAAATAAATAAACAAGTCTTTTTCAACTGAAAATGAGGAGAAGCATTAAAACTAAAAACCAAAAAAGACTATTCCGTATATAGAAGAGGTCTTCCCCCCTCAGCACCTTGCTCTTTACGCTAAACTTTTTTTATTACTTTAAAAAGTAGAGTTGTGACAAAGAGTTGAACTTTAACATAAAGTGTGAGTTGTTGAGGAGGGGGCAGCCTCTTTCACATATGGCCTAAGTCATGTCTGTTTTAAATTTTGGTTTTGCTCCTTGATTCAAGTTGAAAAACCTTATTTTTTGTTTAATAATATACAGGATACACAACAAATAAATATAGAATATTTGAACTTTTTTCCTCTATTTTAAGTCAGTAATTAAATAAAAAAAAACTAGTTTTTTTAACTGAAAGTAAGGAGCGACATTAAAACTTAAAACGAACAGAAATTACTCCGTATATGAAATGGGTTGTCCCTTCCGCAGTCCCTCGCTCTTTACGCTAAAGTTTGACTCTTTGCCACAATTCTACTTTTTAAAACAATTAAAAACTTTAGCGTAAAGAGCGTGGGACTGCGGAGGGGACAACCCATTTCATATACGGAGTAATTTCTGTTCGTTTTAAGTTTTAATGTCGCTCCTTACTTTCAGTTAAAAAAACTAGTTTTTTTTTATTTAATTTCTGAACGTTTTTGAATTAATGCATGTTTGATTTTGGCTCTCCACACATAAATTATTGAAATGATATTAGTATATTAATTTTTTTTTTTTTGGCTAAATGGCTTTCTCTTAGTTTTGATCAAACGATTTTGAGAAATAAGGGGTGGGGAAGGAGGCCTAGCTGCCCTCCAATTTTTCGGTTACTTAAAAAGGCTACTAGAACTTTTAATATTCAACGAACGTTTTTATTAGTAAAAAATATACGTAACTTAAGAATTAACTTACGTAACAAACTTTTATATTCTTATATTTTTATTATGTGTACGAGGGGGTTTGTACCCTCGTTAATACCTCGCTCTTTACACTAAATCGTAAGTTTTGTCCCAATTCTTTAAGAATGACCCCTGAATCAAAAAGGCCGTAGAATAAATAGTTGAAATCACTAAAAATATCTTAGCATAAAGAGCGAGGTATTTATCTCCTCCTAAATACCTCGCTCTTTATGCTAAAGTATTTTTAGAACCCCTCATATGCGTAATAATCTCTGTTCGTTTTAAATTTCAATGCTATTCCTTACTTTCATTTGAAAAAACGTTTTCATGTTTATTTTTTCATTGTTTTTTATAGTAATGCTAGAAAATTCTGCGCCCTTTTCATTGAATTTTTCTTCCCCCATGACATATTCCTCAAAGGAAAGATCCTCCCACAAAACCCTCTCCCATCAACCCCACCCCCCAAACCAAAAAATCCCCATGAAAACGTCTGTACACTTCCCAATAACCATTACTATATGTAAACATTGGTCAAAGTTTGTAACTTGCAGCCCCTCCCTCAGGGATTGTGGGGGAGTAAGTCATTGACTTTTGAAAAAAAATGAGCATGGGAGGGGGCCTATTTGCCCTCCAATTTTTTTGGTCACTTAAAAAGGACACTAGAACTTTTCATTTCCGTTAGAATGAGCCCTCTCGCGACATTCTAGGACCACTTGGTCGATAAGATGACCCCTGGGAAAAAAAAACAACAAATAAACACGCACCCGTGATTTGTCTTCTGGCAAGAAATACAAAACTCCACATTTTTTAGATAGGAGCTTGAAATTTTTGCTATAGAGTTCTCTGATATACCGAATGCGATAGTGTGATTTTCGTTAAGATTCTATGACTTTTAGGGGATGTTTCCCCCTTTTTTCCAAAACAGGACAAATTTTCTCAAGCTCGTAACTTTTGATGACAAAGACTAAATTAATTGAAACTTATATATTTAGAATCAGCGTAAAAATTCGATTCTTTTGATGTATCTTTTAGCATCAAAATTCCGTTTTTTAGAATTTCGTTTACTATTGAGCCGGGTCGCCCCTTACTACAGTTCCTTACCACGAACTGTTTGAAAAGAAAATAATTCGGTATTTCGGGGCTTCTGACATTATTACTCCTTTGTGGAAGTTAGGCTCAAAATTGAAAAAGGATTATATTTTTTCTCAGGGCCCCTTCCACCTCTTAGTTCGTTTATTTTCCCGTTAGTTTTCACCTGTTTTCGCTTTATAGTTGTGTTATCTCTTAGCAGTTCTTTCGTTAGTTGAGTTATGGTTGTGGTATATATGTTTTATCGCTCGTATAGTTGTGTTATTTTCAAATTATACTCCATAATAGAGAGGCTCCGAACACCCAGCATTGTATGTTAAGCTCTTAATTTGACGTTTTTTTCTAACGTGACCACATTCGTCCTGCGCCCTTTTCATTGAATTTTTTCCCCCATGGCATATTTCTCCAAGGAAAGATCCTCCCACATAGCCCCCTCCCTCAACCCTACCCCCAAAACCAAAAAAAATCCCCCTGAAAACGTCTGTACACTTCCCAATAACCATTATTATATGTAAACACTGGTTGAAGTTTGTAACTTGCAACCCCTCCCCCAGGGACTGTGGGGGAGTAAGTCATCCCCAAAAACATAGTTATTATGATTTTTGACTATGCTAAACAAAATGGCTATCTCAAAATTTTGATCCGTTGACTTTGGGAAACAAATGAGCGTGGGAGGGGGCCTAGATGCCCTCCAATTTTTTTGGTCACTTAAAAAGGGCACTAGAACTTTTCATTTCCGTTAGAATGAGCCCTCTTGCGACATTCTAGGACCACTTGGTCGATACGATGACCCCTGGGAAAAAAAAAACAAATAAACACGCACCCGTGATTTGTCTTCTGGCAAAAAATGCAAAATTCCATATTTTTGTAGATAGGAGCTTGAAACTTCTACAGTAGGGTTCTCTGATACGCTGAATCTGATGGTGTCATTTTCGTTAAGATCCTACGACTTTTAGGGGGTGTTTCCCCCTATTTTTCTAAATAAGGCAAATTTTCTCAGGCTCGTAACTTTTGATGGCTAAGACTAAACTTGATGAAACTTATATAATTAAAATCAGCATTAAAATGCGATTCTTTTGATGTAGCTATTGATATCAAAATTCAATTTTTTAGAGTTTTGGTTCCTATTGAGCCGGATCGCTCCTTACTACAGTTCGTTACCACGAACTGTTTGATTGGTTTTTTGTAGCTTGATAAAATGAGTTCGGGCTTTATTGAGCATTTTAACGTATCTTGATAATAAAATTACAAAAAACGAAAGTATTTACTTCATTAAATCTTGTCGGCTCTCAGTTGCAGCTTTTCATACTTCTTCACTATTTGCAATTAAATAAAAACTTTTAACCAAAATCATAGGTCGCGCGGTAATTTACTAACAGTGCTAAAACATTTTTCTTAGTTAGTGGTATTCTTACTTGCTTTGACTAAAGGTGAAAGAATCAAAGCAATAAAATACATTAAAATACAATAAAATCCCAGTAAAAACTGAACATAAAAACTGTAAAAGTAAGCAGGAACAGTAAAATAGCAAAATTTTTTTGCTTGAGTAGTTTCATTGAGAAAACACAGCAGCGAAAAAAAATTTAGTATTTCCACACATAGTATGCATGCAACAGAGAGAAGGTTCATATAACATAGGGTTAAAATAGTGTCTTAGTGTGTATTTTTACATTTGAGAAGGCTATTGGATAGGATTCAAAGGGTTTAAAATTGAATAGATGGCGTTAAATACCAGAATCATAAAATGAACAACCTTGATGCTTCTGACAACATTCTCTGCAGTTATAGTTTCATCGTAAACTAGGCCAGAAATACGTTTTATTCCACCTCGGTGAGCTAATCTTCTGATAGCTAGCTTTGGGATCCCTTGAATGTAGTCATGAAGTTTGCGATCTCGTTTTGCAACTTCTTTAAAGAATTTTTTTTGCCACCTTCACCCTGTCATTCCAGTTTTAAATGAGTATTTTTCTTTAATATGACGCACTCTTTGTCATCTTCAGGTTTGACAAAGGATTTCTAAAATGTCATAATGACAATAATCTTTAATATGATGCTCTGACCAGAATTTTGGCATAAAAGTTTTTATCATCCATAAGCCTATATTAAAAGATTAACTAGGACTCCTTTACGAAAAATACTGTGTCGCCTTTTTAAGCTCAGTTTTATGTAAACTAACGAAAAAAGAAAACGAAAACTTTTACAATATTTAAGACGAGGCCATAATTTAATTTGAACTTATGTCATATCTTTTTCTTTGATGGATAAAACGAGCAATCCATCCCAAATATTTTGTGAAATATTCAGGTTCAAAGTCACCCAATACCTGGTAGAGTAAAGCAGCCACAAAAAGAAAAACGATTGCATGAATCGCTATTTTTTCAGGCAAACATAAAGCAAAGTTGTAATTGTTCAAAGAATCAGGCAACACTCCTGCAGTGCCTATGGCATGAATATTGCTTTATATTTTCAAATGAGCGGAAATAGCAAATTTCCAAAATTAAAAGGCTTTATTTTTCACATTTCTGGTTGTAACGGGACAAGGATTGCTATTTACGAGTATGAAGTTAATATACAGTTATACAACTATGATATTTGGAAGAAACCATATTTTATTTGCCCATCCTTCTATCTACTATCTCTGTTGCATATCATGGTGAAAACCAGATTATCTTCTCTGCAGGGTTGTCATCACGCTCATTGCATTCTGACTAAGTTAATTAATGAAGCTACAAAAAAGGGATTTGAGCTACATCCGTGCGCCTTGGATCTCTCCAAGGTGTTGAACAGCGTTACTCTTTCTCAGGCCGTTCCTTAGTTTTTATTCTTGAGGCTACTATTTCAATAGCAATATGTTCTTAGCTATTGGTATTCAAATTCTTATTTTAAAGATTAAAACTGATAGAAAGGTCTCTGCAGTTTGAATTCCCAAAGGCTGTGCTTGAAAAGTCCGGCGAGGAGCTGTCCTTTCCCCTTCTTTTTAAAAAGTTTGTATTTTGTCTGAACTTGGAGAACGGGGTTCGGTTATCTGTCGGAGAGGATTCTAGATTACGGGACCCAGAGGTTGAACCCGGCTATAGCAACGCACTGCATGGTCGACAGGAACTTAGTAGTAAAGGACCTTAGTAGTAAAGAAGCGTCGTTTCCAATTACTTTACTTTATCCCTTTTCGTTACATTTTTAGTTCAGTGAATGTTTCTTATCTAGCTTATGCAAAGGACACACTTTTGATGAGCAGGAATAAAAGGGGTTCTCTATCTCTGTTTCGATTATTGCTTCCAAGTTTCAAAAGATAGGACTGTCTCTTAACCTGTACTTCGATTAACCTGATTCTTAATAACAAAAATATCCGGTTATTCTGATCAAGTTATATCCATCTTTCCAGTTTTTATTGAATCTACCTCTCCCTGAGCTCGTTTTAAAATAGAAAGAGGTCACTATTAAACTACCCAATGGTATCCACAAGCGCCTGTCTTCCCACAGTGCACTTACTTGTTTGATTTTTTTCTGTGTGAATTTTCCTTGTTTGCTGGGTTTGTTTCTTTTCTTTTTTGTTATTAAATAAAAAAAAACAAGCTTTTCCGATTCAAAGTAAGTAATAGCATCAAGGCTTGATGGAGCTCTTTACCTTTCTTTGAAAAACTTGTCGTGTGGAAAACATTTTTTAAATTAACTTCTGTTCGTTTTTATTGACATAGTCTTTTTCACGGAAAAAAAACTATAAATTTTCTCAGTTTTCTTCTATAAGAATCCATAGTATGGGTTGCTATTTGTATTTTGGAGAAACTTCTCAATAATTTTTAATCCTGCCACAAACAGTATGATCTAATTTAATTTTATATCCTCTGAAGTTCACCTGAAAAACAAAACTTAATATCATTCCCAAAAGATTCTATATGTGCTCATTGACAACCTAGATACAGTTACACTCTTCTTATTTACTTGAATTGTACGAGCAGAAGCAGTAATAGTAGTATCCCCAAAAGTTTCTATTTAAATCGTTTTCGATATGCTGCTGAGGTGTCTTAGTGGCAATCATAAACACAATGCCTTTTGATTTATTTTAAAGCAACATTTATTTTTAAAGTATAATAGGTCAATTGCAAAATTGTGGGGAGTTGACATGTCTAATATCTCTAAGGACATAGTTGGTGGACTGTTCTACTATGCTGAACAAAATGGATGTCTTAAAATTTCTACTGGATGTGTTTGAAAAATGAATGGACTTGAAAGAAGGGCTGCTTGCCCTCCAATGCCCTCCTTTATTTTTAAAGTATAATAGGTCAATTACAAAATTGTGGGGAGTTGACATGCCTAATATCTCTAAGGACATAGTTGGTGGACTGTTCTACTATGCTGAACAAACTGGATGTCTTAAAATTGCTACTGGATGTGTTTGAAAAATGAATGGACTTGAAAGAAGGGCTGCTTGCCCTCCAATCTCTTGTTACTCTTAAGAAGGGCACCAGACTCTCGCGCCGTAATTAGAGTGCAAGGGGGGGGGGACTTCCCCTTCATATATCTAGTAATTTTTTTTTAAACAAGTAAAAACAAAGCGAAAACATTTCAAATATATTTCATTTTCTGTAAAGTACAAATTATCTTCTGGTGTTGACAAGGCATGGGGGTTGTCAGCCGGACTCATGTTAACTTTTGCTCGTTTTGAGTTTGACTCCGTTATTTATTGTAAGATTTAAATAAAAAAAAATGTTTTACTTTTTAACTTTAATAAACTTAAAAATTCTTAAAATTTTGAGGAATATATATGAGTATATATATACCAAACTGACAATCCACGACCATTTTTTTTTAGCAAAAAGCATATTATGTTCTAGTCTTGAGAAGGTATGGGGTTTGTCAAAAACATAATTTCCAGACCTTTCAACCACACTGAACAAAATAGCTATCTCCAAATTTTGACTAGATATGTTTTGAGAATCGATAGTTTGGGGGGTGGGTTGCCCCCAACCCTTTTTTACTAATAAAAGGGCACTAGTCCTTTTAATTTCCAATCGAATGAGCTTTTTTCGAAGTTTCTACGACAACAAATGACCATCTCAAAATTTCTATTAGATGTATTAACAGACAATACGAGGCTCAAAATTTCTATCAGATGCATTTCTGGAAAATACGAGACAACTCTTGCCCTGTAGGCTATGGGGGGGGGGGTTGCCATCCTCTAAGACATAATTTCCAGACCTGTTAATTACAATAATAAAATGGTTATCTCAAAATTTTGTTTTGGATGTGTTTTGGGAAATGATGGGTGCGGGAGGGGGGTTAGTTGCCCTCCAATTACGTTCGCCTATTAAAAGAGGCACTGGTTCTTTCAACTTCCAATCGAATGAACTGTTTTCGAAATTTTTTTGACAACAAATGGCCATCTCAAATTTTCGATCAGATACATTTTCAGGTGTGTCCGTGTTTGAGGCGGATATACACCCTCTGAATACTTTGAATCTCCAAAAGGGCAATATAGCTTCTGATTACCTGTCCAATGAACCCCCTCTGAAGGTTATGCGATCACCCTTTCTATATAAACCTTATATGTCCCCATGGCATAACTACAACCCTTGTCCGGAGGGCTCTGGGGTGGGGGTGTCATTATTAAAGAAATAATTTCCGGATCTTTCAATTACTTTGAACAAAATAGTTATGTAAAATTTGGATTGGATAGGTTTGGGGAAATAGTGGGTGTGAGAGGGGGATTAGTTGCCCTCCAATCCCTTTCGCCTATTAAAAAGAGCCCCAGTCCTTTCAATATACAATCGAGCGAGCTCTTTTCGAAGTTTCCGCGACAACAAATAGCCATCTAAAAATTTCTATCGCATGTATTTCGGGTAAATACGAGGTGTGGTGTGGGGTATTCACCCTTTGACCACTCTGAATTCTAAAAAGGACACTAGTACATCTGATTTCCAATCAAATGAGCTCAATTTGGAGTTTTTGTCATCATCCTTTCTATATATACCTAATATGTCCCAGAGAATTACTTATTACCCTTGCCCTGAGGACTGTGGGGGGGGAGGGGTTGTCATCTTCAAAGACATAGTTTCCCAATTTCCAGAGCTTTCAATTATGTTGAACAAAATAGCTCAAAATTTTGATTGAATGTGTTTGAGGAAATGGTGGGCGTGTGGGGGGAAAATTAATTGCCTTTCAATCACCTTCGACTGAATATTAAAAAGGGCACTAGCCCTTTCAATTTTCAATTGAATGAGCTTTTTTCGAAATTTCTATGAGAACAAATGACCATCTCAAAATTTCTATCAGATCCATTTCGGGAAAATATGAGGTGTGTGTGGGGGGGTATCCACCTTCCAGTCACTCTGAATTCCAAAAACAGCACTAAAACTTCTGATTAGCAATCCAATGAGCCCCCTCAGGAGATTTTACGATCACTCTTTCTATATAGACCTTAAATACCTCAGGGCATAACTTACAACCCTTGCCCTGAGGGCTGGGGTTGTAAGTGCATCCTCAAAGACATAATTTCTGGATTTTTCAACCATGTTGAAGAAAATGGCTATCTCAAAGTTTTGATTGAATGTACTTGGGGAAATGGTGGGTGTGGGAGGGGGTTAGTTGCCCTCTGATCACTTTCAATTATTAAAAACGGCACTGGCCCTTTGAATTTCCAATCGAATGAGCTCTTTTCAAAGTTTCTACGACAACCCCTTCGATATCTTCAATACAAAGTGCCCTGTTCTAACCAAATAATACATTCTGCCCATATCGCTCTTTACTTAGGCAGCGCCTGTCATTCCATGGGCAGTTTTTCAAAAGAATCAAGGCGCTCTTCAGATCAATTGCCATCTATACGAAATAATTATTTCAAAATATTTAAAATTTTGGGACGTGACAACTCCCTAACATATTGACATTTTCAAGTTGACAATGGCTTCTGTTGTTTTTACTTATTAGATAATTTACGCTATCAGGACAAAATTCTTCTTCTGAAGTATTTAAATGTTAGTTTTTATAAATAAGTATTATTTTCAAACAAATCAGAATATGTAGACAGGGTTAGTAGCCTATAGGCCTGAAGCCTGGTGAAATCTTGGGACCTTTTTTAGAGTAGGCTATGACAATATTTGGGAGGGTATGATATTATTGTGCATTTGGGACTGCTAGTAAGGAAGCACTATAAAATCCTGAAAACAACTATCCCTAAGTAGGCAAATTATAGCCTATCAACTTTAAAAGTGCTTCATTTTACTTTACCTCCACCTCCCCTAATATGTTAATATATAGCCTAAATTAAACGTTTTTGTGCTTTTTCTGTTTTTTTTTAATTTATTCAATATTGATCCAGTTAATGGGTTTTAATTTAAAACAAAAAAAGTACCATAGGCCCATTGTAAAATGCTTGGTAAATAAGTATTATTTTCAAACAAATCAGAATATTTAGATTTTTTTGGGCTATTTCAGTTATTTACACATTAGGGAGGGTATAAATTGAAGAATTCTTAGGAATGATACAAGTTAGTAGAGCTATCTTTAGGATTTTAAAGCTGGTTCATAATCCTTTGGTGTTTTACTTCTCAACAGCCTCAACTCTTCACTGATACTATACAACAGACAAGAAAAAATTAAATAGCCAAGAAAAACAATGGTAATGTCAGCCAGTGGACAGAAAAGAAGCAAAAATCACAGTAGCAGATATTTTGTCAGGGACTTTTGCCCAGCTGTCTTCAGTGCTAAAAAAAAAGAAAAAAAGAATGAACGCTAAGCTTTTGAAGTAACTCTTTACTGAGCAGAAGAAAGGTTGAATTAAACAAACCAAGTCAGAATAAATGAAAGACTATTCACCAATTAGATTAGACAAAAATTATCTGCTTAGTGATTGACTTTGCTTGTCACTGACCTAATTTTCATTAAAAGTGTAGTCAGATGATCTTAATTTGAACTAAAGAAAAATATTATTTGATACTTTAATTTTAAGTTATTATAAACTGGGTTTATAGGAATATCTCCAGTATCTTTATTTAAAGGAAGATCTCTTTTCATGAATGTTTAATTTCAATTGCCTCACCCTCCTAAAAGAATATGGGAAGCCATTTGCTTCAGGTATTGAAGTTCCCTCATTAAAAAGAACTAAATAATCTGAATTTTCAATGATATGGAGGGCCAAAACAGAATCAGTATCCTCATTTCATTTTAATTTTAGATCATAGAGAAATCTTGTGCTCATGCTATCATTCCCCCAGGAGCCAGCATTTACCTTCCCCCCAGAAAATACCCCACAGGGAATTCCTCCCTCCCCAAAAGAAAATCTCCCCTAGATAATTCCAGATCTTCATTAGAAAGGAAATTGGACTACTCTCCTGTTTAATTCAATTAAATTTGAACTACTCTCCTGCTTGTCAGAGGCAATCCTAAAATCCTATTGCTTTGCCTATAGTAAAGACCTATAAGGGTTCAAAGTACTAGTTTCTGTTCATTTATTTCCCCCTGAGGCATTTCATGTGGGGTGATTGAATAAACTTTGACGTATGCTAAATTAACTGGAAATTGAAAGTTCTAGTGCTTTTCTCTAAGATTTAGCCTGTTTTTTTTTTTTTGTTTTTTTTATAACAAATTGCAAATGAAAGTTCTTAAGCTGAACTGGCCAGCCATGACAACAAACAACAAAGAGAGATAAAAATCAACAAAAAAAAACAACAAACAAGACTGCAGCTAGTAGAGAGAAAAGGTATGAAAGACTAAAATAACACAGATATTTTGCCTATATGTAATTTTTCATCAGTTGCATTGATAATCTCATTGGCTGAAGACACCTAGTTTACATACAGGCAAAATATCTGCATTGTTTTAGTCTTTTATCTCTTTTCTCTCTACTGGCTACAGTCTTGTTTGATTTTTTGTTGTTGAGTTTTATCTCTCATTGTTGTTTGTTGACAAATTGCTACTGGATGAGTTGTTACTGACTGCAGTGTCTCTAAGAAATTCTCATTCTAGTTTAATGGCCATTGTGTTTCAGCAGAAGTTTTGAAAAAATCTTCAGGTAAATACAGAATTAGTTCTGAGAGAGAACAAGGAAAAGGTTGAGGTAGAAATTGATATATAATCCTCAGGACTATATCCAGGATTTTTTTTAGGGGAGGGATATTTTTCAGGGGGGGCTTTGGAACAGACAGGGGTGAAGATATAGTATTTTTATTGGGGTGGGTGGGTAAGAGGAGTGATATTGAATTAGGTCCTATTTAAGTGGTTGTGAAAAAGAGAAACTATTTAACAAACACACCACTTAATGAATTTGAAAACATTACATTCTACACTATAAACACATTAAACAGTCATAAATATAAGTGCTGCTGCTTGGTTTTTGCTAAAGTTGTCAGTAATAAGCTGCTACATAACAGTAGTATAGCATAAACAAGCTTTTGGTTGGGCAAAGGTAAATGCCATATACACTTGGTTTTTTTAGCCAGATTCACCACTAATGCTATGGTACATGCCCCCCTTCAATTCTGCCCAACCCCACACCCAGTGCAAGACATTCAATCTCATAATTGACCCAAGCTCTATTCTAATAGCCCTGGGAATTATGCTATTCATTTGCTTGTAATTTTGAATGTTTTTGGACTATAAAATTTTATTTGTTGTGCTAAACTTTTAATATATATAATTTCTTAGCATATTCTCATTAAGAGAAATATGTAGTAAAGCAAAAATAGTTAGAAGTCAGCATAGTATTATAGAAAGAGGTAGTCACCATATTTGTGGGTTAGTATGTGAATCCAAAACGTAAGGAATATGATGTTATCAGTGTTTATTAGAAATTTAAATGACAAATAAGAGAATTAGAGTTTCAATAAATACTGGACATAAAAATTAAAACAATTAAATAAGACCTGGAGCAGACTCCCCTCTACCAAATTCCATGACCAAACTACAACCAATTTGACCTATCTAGTTATAGTATGGATGTCATTATAAAAAGCACTAATCCTATTTTCTTTTTCAGTGATTTCTTTTTCATTCAGGAAATTAAATTCATTGTATATCTACCTTCTTATTCTTCAATGATTCCATTTATTTTATTCCATTTATTTCCACTTTTGAAAGTTATAAAACAAGAGAATCTAGTCTTGAACTTATAAATTTTAGGAATTAAAAGTATGTTAAATATCAGAGGAAAAAATTACCCAAGGAAATGTGGCTTAACAGAAAGCATTGAATATTTTCCAATTTTGCAATTAGCTAGGCTCAAATTTTTACTTAATGATAAGGTTTTAAAGGCAACATATTTGGAAAAATATTAATGTGAAATATCTTACAAATTGTAATGAACTCCTATTTTTCTTGTTTTCTTTATGTTGAAAACAAGTATGGATTAATTAAAAAACAATTATTTGCTTGAAGTAAAGAGCAAACTTCACACTTAAAATTAGTAACAGCTTTAAAGCTACTTAATAAGTTATAGTTCATTAACCATCTCCTGTTGAAGATGGCCTTCATCATTGACAGTGTCTGACTGTTCTGCTATTATGATCCATTACTTAGTTTATCAGTTATCATAGTGTTTCAAACCACTTCTTTACTTGTATTTGGTGGTTTTATAAATAAATCAAAGATGAAATATGTATGATATAAGAAATGTTGCTGAATACAGTTATTTAAAAATGTAAGGTGGTTAGGGTAGCATTTCTTAGGTTTAAATGCAGAAAAAAATTGCTTAATAATGGTAAATTTATCTTTTATTTGTTATATATATATATTTTTTTTTTTACAAAATGGATGTCCAAAATCAGACACTGTCCAAGTGCTGAGGTATTATCCTAGGCACAAGATTACCAAAGGGATAAACTAGACAGTTAATCAAATTTCTGATACTCATGGTGAAGGGGCATTACCTTTTTTAAGCCCAGGAAAAACAGAATTATTAAAAAATTTCAATAAAAGCTAAAAGTGTTGCTTAAAAAGAATTGCTCAACTGATCTTGTAGCTACAGGGCAGTTCTAAAACATCAATTTGACCCTATGTTTCCTAAGGAACACCTTATTTTATAATTTTACCTTATTTTACCAATTTTAACTTTCGCAGTAATTTTACAACACTAAGTGGATTGTTTTACTTACATGAATAGCATTATTAATAAAGATGGTAGATGAAATAAAGATATAAAAAGAAAGTCTGGTGGAGAGGCATGTGAACTAAGACTATAAATAAGAAGGAGCATCTTAAAAGCCATGATAATGACAGTAGTCAAGCATGGCTCTGACATACCAGAACATCAAAAAGGCATAGGAAGATTTCTTGAGGAATTTCCAGAGAAATTATCTTATTTTTATCAATAAATAACCTGCACAAAAAAGCAGTTTGATTCCATTTTAAAAGGCCAGAATATGAAAAATGTCAAGATGGCAAAAATGACAAAAATTGTGCTTCTTGGCCATCCACTTAGGGCTGAACTCAAAGTAGGTCTTCCTTTAATGGGTTTGGAACAGATCAAAAGGAAGGATTCATAGGGAATGCGGATGCAGAAAGTAAGATAAACTTTGAGAATAAAGAAGGGTTGATTTTATGCTTCAAGTTTGAATGTCTAAGAAAGCTATTTTATGTCTTAAAAAAAAGACAAGACAAAGTCAGAATTCTGAAAGTCTGTTGGATAGGTAAATTAAAAAAAAATTGATTGATTTTATGCACCAAGTTTGGATGTCTAGAAAAGCTATTTTATATCTTAAAAAAAGACAGGATAAAGTCATAATTTTTGAAAGTCTGATCGACAAGTAAAATTAAAAAAATAGTTATTTTTTAATTGATTTTATGTATCAATTTTGGATACCTGGAAAAGACATATTATGTTTTTAAAAAAAGATAAGATAATGTCAAAATTCTGGAAAGTCTGACAAGCAAGTACTTATGTACTGACTACAAATTTATGAATATTTCTCAAAAACAATTTTTCATATTATGTTTTAATTTTGATCATTGTAGTGAAATTGAATTTATTTTTTATTCTGGATATTTAGCTTACTCTTCAACTACTAGCTATAATGTAATTGTACATGTTCTAGAATATATAATATCATGTTTTAAGTGTTAGAACAATGTCACATTCTCAGAATGGCTTGACATTTACTTTTCATGTTTACTTCTGTATGGCTGTAAGCCCAAATCTTGTAAGGGCTGTATATTTCAAACCATATAAAGAGACATTTTTCACTATTTAGTAAAAGAAAACTAAAAAAATATGTTTTAATATAATTTTAAAACTCTAATCCTCTTTATGCAAATCTTCCCTTGATTAATATGGAGTTTTCTCAATTAAGTTGCTTGGTTGCAGGTGCATACAAAACTTAATGCTTTATTTTATGTTCTTTCTGAATATACTAACTTACTTTGCAAAGTTTATTTGAACCAAGAATGTGATACTTTGCTCTTTATAATTTGCAAGCAGAAATTGGTCACCAAAATTATAAATATCTTTTTTTAAAACAATCACAAATACTTACTTATCTCATTCCTGAAAGTACATTCCTTCACTTAGTCCCCTCTCCTCCCTGATGGCTAAATTTAAAACCCACTTTAAATATTGAAACTATTTTTTAGGAATCATGCAATTCTCTCCTTTTGCCAAATCACTAGTATTAGCTGTAAAATAAAAGAAGAAGAAAATAGTCATGCTATTGAAAAAGGTAGCTTGAATATATATAGCAGACCATATATTTACCCTGGTAAAGTGAAGCAAAAAACTTCTAGGAATGAAATAAGTAAGTATTTATGATCGTTTTAATGTAGTTTCAAAATCTTTGGTAGCCTTTTTCTAATGAGGACCGAGGTGTTACTTTAAGGGCTCAAAATAAAATTTTGTAGAGGAAGTATATTTGGAAATAGCATGAAAAGACACATTGAGTAGCATGTTAATTTTTACATAGCAAAATAGGCTAATAGAAAGAGCTCCATACTTACCTTTCCCTTAAACAAACACACCACTTAATGAATAACAATAAATCAACTAACAATAAAATGAATAAACAATAAAGGCACATTAAACAGTCATAAATATAAGTACTGATGCTTGGCTGTTGCTAAAGTTGTCAGTAATAAGCAGCTGCAGACAACAGTAGTATAGCATAAAGACGCTTTTGGTTGGGCAAAGATAAATGTCATATATGCTTGGGGTTTTTCAGCCAGATTCACCACTAATGCTGTAGTGCATGCTCCCCTTCGATTCTGTCAACCCCCACGCCCAGTGGAAGACATTCAATCTCATAATTCACCCAAGCTCTATTCTAGCTTTAGCGTTCAAACTTTAAACTTTTTGATTGGATCTATAGGAATGGGAAACATCAATGTAGTATAAATTTTACAAAGTATACCTTATGACACTTTATCTTCTGTTTATATTTGTATGAACAGAACTGGATATTTGATGCCTTTAAGAGTTTTTATAAACCTGTGAAGTGTTGCTCTCAGTCTCACCCCAAATAAAAGTTAATAACCTCACAACCCCCTTGTAATAAACTATAATTTGGGCTTGATTGTCAGTTTTATCATTTAAACTTAATTATTTCATCAGTCTCATTTATTGATGCATGCTTGTTCAATATAGTCTTATTTGATTCATTTGTACGTTTGTACACATATTTTAATGGTTCTAAAATGAAAGAGTTTTCTTATGCACGTGTGTACAAATTTTTAGAATAATCTGTTGTTACAATTGTTAGAAAATATAGACTACAAAGACATAGCCATTAAAAGATAAAGCATAAGAAATATGGCCTTTTGGCTTTGGTCACAGAATTATTCTAATGTTATATGTGTTGTTTCAGGGATTTTAATTCTCTTGAAGATATTGACAAATTGTCACCAAGAGAGCTCATACTTGGGGTGATTCATTGCCTAAAGCAGCTTAAAGCAGAAGGCAGTAACAGTATCCCTACTGATGTTTCCACAAGTTTGCCAGAAAAGTACAAGTTGTCAACATCTTTGGTGTCTATTATACAAGTATGCCTTTATCTAATTTTTTTAATTTCCTTTTTTTTACCATATCGTTAGTCTCGTTTGTATCATATTGTCTGTATGTAATAATAAAGAGTATAGGGATTGATGAAGAAAGGGGAATTCAGTTTTTCTGCGAATAAAAATAGGGAAAATATTCCCACCATATAACACTAGAGTAGTAAACTAAAAAGATACCTGTAAAAACAGTAATAAAATGTAAGTTTTTGTAACATTTCTTTGTTGCTTTTACTTCTCATTGGGCTGCAGATCAAAGAGAATTTTTGCCCCCTCCCCCTCCAAAAAGTGTTTGCATCCTCTGTTAATTACCATGTTTTCTAGCCTAGCCTTGGAGTGCCATTTAGAGGCCCCCTAGATTCTTTTACCCCATTCCCTTCCCTACCCACTTTGTATTTTAAGCATTTTTTTTTGGTATTTTTATTGAAAAAAAAAAGAAAATCTTCCGTCTCCTAGATTTTGAAGAATTCTTCTTTAGGTATCTTCTTTTAAAAAGATAAAAACAATCCTTGCCACATTCCCATATTTTTGTGAATTGGTACCCCCGGCCTATATTATTAACAATAAAAAAATGATTTAAAAAATGTATACTTTCAGGAACTTTGAGTAGATACAAATAAACTCAGAGTTTGATTTGAATATGAATTTTGATAAACGAACAATGAGCTTGTTTCAATTTTTCTACATGTGTTGGGTAGCCCTGTGCTGTGATCGGTGCTACGTCTTTTTGGTTTATATCAATGTTGAAGGGCCAACTCTTTTGTCACTTTTCATACTCATTGGTACCATGGTATGCGCCTTTAGTTAAATTTCTAAATTGATCTTGGGAGTATGTAATTTTGGGATACCTAATGCTTGAAAGGTCTCTGTAAGCATAGGCGTCTTCTGAAATTTTCTTGGAATATGCAGTGTTTTTAGAAACTTGCTAGAATTAAAAAAAAAGTTTAAATTCCTAAAAACTTACCTCTTCGTATTTGTTAGAAATCTCGTGTGTCTCCATCAGGATCAGATGGCCTATTTGAATCTTGTATTATCTGAGAGTGTTATTTTTACATTGATGAAGATTTATAAATTTATTTATCAATGATTAGATTTACCAGGGAAATAATGGTCTAGAGTAAGTTTCTGGATCTAGTATTTCTCAAGTGTCATCTTATTGTCAATCGTGGCTTACAATCTAGCTAAACCTGAAGAATGAGTTTAGAGGGGCAAAATATCTATTGTATTTATCAGTAGTTATATAATTATCAATTGACTTTAATTTGAGGAGTGAGTTTTAAAATATTAATTGATACGTCTACTTGACGCCCTATGATTTTTGACTGGCCCTGAAGGATTTTTATCCTTTTTTTTCTAGAATTTACTTCTAATTTTATCTGTGGAAGGAATAACAGGAATTATGTATCCGTGCTCACTTTCCTATTATAGGAGTAACAGGAAAGTACAGGAAAGGCATTATGGAGTGGATTAAAGTGACATGAAATGCAGGCCATGTGAAAAATTTCCAAAAATGTGGAAGATACAGCTATATAGCAAAATAATAATATATTAAATTGGCCTATTGAGATTGAGAAATTGAGAGGAGAGAGTTGAAATGGGACACTTGAAAATGGGAGTGGGGCTTCAGTTAATCACAAGAGTAGTGTTTAACAGATGGGCAAAATATTTTAAGAATGTATTGAACCATGATGAATTTGAAGGAAATACTATAGGGAGTGAAGCAACATTTATTTAGCAGGGAAGAGTTACAGTGCTTAAAGGAACAAAAAATACAAAAAAGCCTCATGTGCTGATAGTGTGGTACATGAGTTCTGAAATATTGTGGTTGCAAAGTTAGGTTTTTTTTTTGTTAGTCTGTTTGGATGTTAGATATGATTTAACAAAGGGATGTGCGTAGAGATTTTAGGAAAACTTAAATCTCATTGTGAGAGGGATGATAGGAATGAATGTAGTAATCACAGAGGCATTAGGAAGATTTGTGTTGGTACTAAATTACTTAGCATGATGATACTTATCAGAGTAAGGGAAGTTGTATTTAAGATTTTAAAAGAAGAACAAAGAAGTTTTAGGAAGAGAAGAAGATGGATCAACTAGTTTTCCCTCTTAGATTAACAATTCACCAAATTCCTTTGGTGCTATGTTTTATAAATTATGAACAGGCATTTGATTCAAATGAAAAAAAAACTTCAGTGAAGGTCCTATCCTTGCAAGGTGTACTAAATAAGTAATATTAAAGTGATTTGAGCTGTTAAACGAGGATAATATTGGCTCAGTTAATGTTGACAGTGAGGTTATTGGCTGGGGAAGTGTGGAATCAGTTGTTAAGCAGGGTTGTACCTTATCCCCATTTATATGGAATAGTTTGATGGACTTTGTCCAAAGGAGCACAGCAAAAATTATCAAAGAATATGGTATCAAATGAAATGGTAAAACTCTCTCCTAGACTTAAACCAGACAGATATTCTAGTATCCTAGATAAAAACGCTAACAAAAGGAACGAAGTTTTTGAGGTTTTGAGAGTTTGGTCTGAAAATATGCTCAAATTAATTTTAAGAAGAATAAGTTGTTTAGACTAAAAATAAGGAAAGGTGAAGGAAGGATGATTGGTAATGGGAAAATCGGTCAAGTGGATAACTTTATTTACTTGGATAGTATCATTCGAAAAGATGGTAGAGGCAATGAAAATGTTAAATGTAGAATAGTCAAGGATTAGGGTGTTTATCATAGTTGAAAAATGTTTGGAAGAATAGGACGATAGGTTTTTGAACTAAGTTTTGAGTATTAAAAGCCACAGTAATGGTAGTGGTCAGGCATGGCTCGAAACATACGTTCTTTTGAAAGGCTGAGAAATATGTGTTAATTATTTTTCAGGAATGTTGTCTTTTAGGAAGACTGGGGCTTTGTCCAAGGTCATTGATAAATTTAGGAAGTCGTTTTACTGATCATATATGAAACAATTAGTTGTTCAAAAAGCGTAGTCCAATCCTATTTTTTAAGACTGTAATAAAATAAGATTAAGATGACTAGGCCCCCTGCAATGGGTGAAGGAGGTTAGATCGCCAAATGTTGTGGTTTTTACCTTTCTTCTGGGGCCAAATTTATAGCAGGTCATCCCCAGTGGAGGTGGACCGAGGTCATATGAAAGGATTTGACGGAAATTTGAACTTCACAGGCGAGGATAAAAACTACAGCTTTTAATGGACTGGGGTGAAGGAGGCGCGTACGTGGTTGTGTTGGCCCAGGTGGCTCTCTGCAGCAAAGAATTGTTTTAAGAAGCTGCTCATTACAAGAATTTGCTTTTCAGTGTAATTCCGAATGCGAAAATTCTTTAGACCCATCTATAGTGTCTAAAAAGAGAATGTTTGCATAAATTTAAGAAAAGCCCCCCCCCCCCTGTTTGATTTTGTATGCGATTGCACTATAAACTAACATATAATTAGGAGAGATTTGAACTTCTAATCTACAAAAATATGAACTTACTTGTTCTTTATGGTAATGATGTTCATTGATGCGCGTTTATTTTTCGGTTTCTTTTCCTTAAGGAGTGATTATACTTAACCAGTGAATCTTAACGTCCGTAGAGTGCTCATTTGGCTCAGAATTCAATTATCTGGGCATTCTGAAACGAATTGATTCGAAAGGAGTTTTTAAATAGATATAGCCCTATGTCATGACTCTTCCACGCTTTCACGCTCTCACTTTTATTCCTTAAACATTTTTGATTTTTCTGGCTAGCAGGAACCATAAAGTGTTAGGAACATAAAGTATTTCGTAATTCTTATGGGAGAAAAAGTACTAGTCCTTTTGATCATAATGTAATTGTTTGTGTATTATACTTCCAAAATCTTGCTTGTGAAACTTCACGATAAGAATTACAACAATTTTATACAATCAACAGCCACAGAATTACTTGTATACGATTAATGTAAAAGGGGTGTGATTGTCGGCTTGGAAGAATTAATCTTTGAAGATTTGAACCCTAAAAATAGACTAAGTTAAATAGTAAATAAATGTGTAAAAGCCGAATAACCCAAGTGCAGGGTATATTCTTATACCTGAAAAAAGGAAGGATGAATAGTAAGGTAAACATTTGAACAATGATTAGGGTACTAGAAGTCACGGTAACAGCAGTGGACGAGTATGGCTCTGAAATGTAGACGCTTAGAAAGACAGGAAAATTTGGTGGATGTTTTTTCGGAGGAACTGTCTAAGGACGGGTCTAGGCACTCATTTGAATGATGGTAAATAAAGAAATAAGATGTACTAAAAACTGGGTTTGATCCCACTTTTTAGGGCTATAATGAAAGAGAAGTTAGGATTGTTAGGTCATATTATGCAAATGAAGAATAGTAGGTTGCTGAAAATTGCGCTTTTTAGTAATATATGGGTCGGGAGGTTTGATCAGAAAGAATATAAAGGGAATAGGCAGTCCACTGGAGGAAGTAAAAAGTGCAGGTCTGGACAGATTGGGATGGAGAAACAACTGGTGGGTTTGGGCCTCAGGTGGTTTGGTGCTGCTGTGATAAGTTTTTGGTAATTTTAGTAGTTTCAACGAAGTTTGAGCTACCTAAGTGCAATTTTTCCGTGTGAGTAGAATATATCATGCTGCAGACCTTAGAAAATAAAATTCTAGGATAGTGCATAATCTGAGTATAGCTAGTCCCTGTTGTTTGTGGGTAATAAATGTTATTAATATTATTATTATACTCTTCAGCGGGAATCAATGTTATCTTCTATTTGTAATCTTCTATCTATGCATACTTTATATATAGATAATTTATATCTATATATTCTATATGGTATCTATATGTTATCAATATGTATCTTCTATATGTACTCTCTATGGGAAATCAAAGTTATCTTGTATTTCTTTGTGTAATTTTACCCTTAATTGATGAGTAGTGGTGAAATAAGTCGAATTATTTTAGGGGTTCTTGGATCCTTTCTCATTACTGCTCATGCAGTACTGATAATGCCCCACTGACGAATTTATTATTTGTGTCTGAAAAAAGTATAAAATATATTGTACAATATATGTAACATAGTGTGAAATACTTTTTGTAATTTAAATGTTCTAACTTATCATATTTACTTCTTCAAAGACTGTTTAGAGCTTTTTGTCCAAAATTGTAGACAAGAATTTCGTCCGAGCTTCAATTTTGATCTTGCCCCCAAGTCTATAGCTCTGACCATGACCATGACATTCCAATATGGAATGTCAATTTAATGCAGGAAAACCTACGCTCAACCAGCCTTATGTCCTCAGAATTCGTACTATTACATCCCCCTACGTACGCCTAAGAGTTTCGGTAAAATATTATGTTCTTTTGCAGAATATTGGTTATCATGGCAACCTTGGCTACGATACATTTCTCTATGGTAGTGAAAGTGAATTGAAGAAGATTTTGCTATTTTTGCAGGGACTGCTTCCTTCTGACAGAAAAATTGATATAGCTGCTCATGGTATGAAAATAGTCCCTAATGAGCTTTATAGTATCACTCATAGGTCGGGATTATCTTTTTAATATTGTATTTTTTCAAGAAATGAAAAAAATTATCCTGTTTTGCCATTTCGTTGTTCTTTTTGTCGGGATGGCGAGGGACAAAATGCATTTTCCAATATCAAGTGGAGTATATTTTTGTTTTTTCAATGAGAATACCAAAAAAGTCATTTTCAATGAAAATGCTACCAAAAATATATTTCGAAAATCTGATGGAGATTGAGCTTAAAGTATAAGGGGACACAAGCCCCTTGCCGCTCCCCAACTGATGCCACTATTTTTACCCTACCAAGTTACTGACCTAAAACTAGGATGTATGATCGTTACAGCTATACAACCAATATCTGATCTAACCTAAGTGAAAAATCAAGATACCAGTGCAATTGAAAAAGAAATATGAATAAAAATTATCATAAAAAGCTGTATCATGATTACTCCAAGGATATATAGCTAATAGCGATAAAGTCGGCTCTCATTGAAACGGTTGCTTAATTAAGTCTTTGCTATTTTCGTACCTAAACAGTCGCAGCTTCTAGGCTCAAGATCGGAATATATATAAATAATATATATATATATATATATATATATATATATATATATATATATCTATATATATAAAATAAGTTGTTTGTGGGTTATGTCTGTCGAGTGACGTCATTTCATCATGTCGTCATGAAGTTAGTTGTCGTCATGTTTGTTATGACGATGATGTCATTAAAGGTATTTAAGAAAATCATTCAAAGACAAATTTTTAATTGTAAGAAGATCGTGGACGGAAAAATGTTTAATTGTAAAATGACTGAAGAACCTACAATAGCAACAGCCGAGGAAGCTGCTCAAAGAGTCTATGCCAAAAAACTTGCGGCTGATAGAGAAAGTAAGAAAAGAAAGCGTGCCGAGGAATCACAAGAACAGTAAGAAAACAGGCTTGCGGCTGATAGAGAAAGTAAGAACAGATAGCGTGCCGAGGAATCACAATATATATAGCCTATATATATATATATATATTTATATATATATATATATATATATATATATATATATATATATATATATATATATATATATATATATATATATATACTATATATATATATATATATATATATATATATATATATATATATATATATATATATATATATACTATATATATATATATATTATATATATATATATATATATATATGTATATATATATATATATATATATATATATATATACTATATATAAATATATATATATATATATATATATATATATATATATATATATATATATAAATATATATATATATATATATATATATATATATAAATATATATATATATATATATATATATATATATATATATATATATATATATATATATATATATATATATATATATATATATATATATATATATATATATATATATATATATATATATATATATATAAATGAACGGGACACAGGGACACAACTACAACGGGGACGCCGGGTGGCACAGGGGGATATATAAATGATAACGGGGACACAGAGAATGTTCGATTAGCAATCACATGATAGATCTGAATACGGATTTGTTTTTCCCATGGACAATTATGACAGCGAAACATGTTGTATATTCGCAAGTTTTACGTTGTTAAAAACACGTACATATATATATATATATATATATATATATATATATATATATATATATATATATATATATATATATATATATATATATATATATATATATATATATATATATATATAGTATATATATATATATATATATATATATATATATATATATATATATATATATATATATATATATATATATATATATATATATATATATATATATATATATATATATATATATGTATATATATATATATATATATATATATATATATATATATATATATCCACAGGTGTATATTCGCAAGTTTATATTCGTTGTAATATTCGTTGCAAGTAATTATGCAAGCAATATATTCGTTGTAATATTCGTTGCAAGTTATATTCGTTCGCAAGTTTATGCTACAGTTGCATATTCGCAAGTTTTACGTTGTTAAAAACACACACACACACATATATAACTAAATACAACTATATAACACATACAACTATATATAACACATAACTATATATAACTATATACAACTATATATGACACATACAACTAAAAAAGGTAAAATACAAAAGAAGAAAAAAAACTAAAAAAGGTAAAAACTACAAAAAAAACTAAAAAGAAAATACTAAAAAAACTAAAAAAGCTAAAAAACTAAAAAAAAGGTAAAACACTAAATACTAAAGCTAAAAAACTAAAAAAAAGGTAAAAAACTAAATACTAAAAAAGAAAAAAAAAACTAAAAGAAAACTAAAAAAGGTAAAAACAACAAAAAAAATAAAAAGAAAAAAAAACAAAAATTAATAAAAAGAAACTAAAAAAACTAAAAACTGAAAAAGAAAAATAACTAAGAAAAGGAAAAAAACTGAAAAATAATGGAGAAAAAGAAAACTAAAAACCGGGACACAGGGAATATAAATGACGACCGGGACACTCAAAGAGAAATTACAGACTGGGACACTCAAAGATAAATTACAGACCGGGACACCGGGACACAAATGACGACCGGGACACAGGGAATATAAATGACGGCTGGGACGCTCAAAGAGAAATTACAGACTGGGACACTGGGACACAAATGACGACTGGGATACTGGGAATATAAATGACGACCTGGACACAGGGACACAACTACAAGGCGGGTGCCGGGGCACAGGAAGATATATAAATGACGACGGGGACATAGGTAATGTTCGATTAGCAATCACCATCAACAAAGCTCAATGGCAATCATTAGAATAATCAGGTATAGGTCTGAATACGGATTGTTTTTCATGGACAATTTTATGTTGCATGTTCAAGAGTCGGTAAACCTGACAATCTATTTATATGCACAGACAATGGGACATCGAAGAATGTTGTATATTCGCAAGTTTTACGTAGTTAAAAACATATATATATATATATACTAGCTGTTGGGGTGGCGCTTCGCGCCACCCCAACACCTAGTTGGTGGGGCGCTTCGCGCCCCCCAAGCCCCCCCGCGCGCGTAAGTCGTTACGCGCCATATTAGTTACGTGCCATTGTAGTTGTGTCCCTGTGTCCCATCTGTGAATATAGATAGATTCATATATGTGTTTCAAACTACGTAAAAATTGCGAATATACAACATTCTTGGCTTCCCATTGTCTGTGCATGTACAAAGCCGTATGTACTAATAATGACGTCATATGCAAACGCTCTTTTTACAAACAAACAAACATGCATACACACAACTCGTTTTTATATAGATAGATAGATAGATAGATACAATACAAATTTACTGCGTAAAACTTGCGAATATACAACATTCTTCGCTGTCCCATTGTCGCTGCATATAAATAGATTGTCAGGTTTACTGACCCTCGAACATGCAACGTACAATTGTCCATGGGAAAAACAATCAGTATTAAGATCTATACCACATTTTTCTAATGATTGACCTTGAGCTTTGTTAATGGTGATTGCAAATGCTAATAGAATTGGGAATTGCAATCTTTTAAATTGAAAAGGCAGATCCGTTGGAATCATGGGAATGCGAGGAATAAGAACAGCCTCACCCTCAAAAGGCCCTGTCAAGATTGTGGCCTCTATTAGGTTTTCCATTGTTTTTTTTTACGGCAAGTCGCGTGCCATTGCAAAGCTTTGGTGGGTTGATATTTCTTAAAAGTATTATTGGTACGCCTATTTTTAGTTGTAGCACGTGTGGTGGAAACCCTGAAAGATCCACGGAATTTAAAAATTCAGATGGATAATTAACCGCTTCATTTGAAAAGATGTTGCAATTGGGAAACGATTGTCCTTTCAGCGTTGGGAGAAATTTCGCAACGTGCATTCAATTCAGAATTTCTATCATTGATGAAGTACAATTGTAAAAATTTATGATTCTCGCCTGAGAATGGTAGAAGGGACCCTGCTCTATGATAAATTTGCCCTTTTACTTTGAAAGTAGACATAAATTGATCTGGATTTTCGATTTGGGCTCCAAACGACGTCATTTGGAAACATGAGTTATATTTTCTGATTTGTGACAAAAAACGCTTATATTCTGACGTAGTTCCAGTAAGGAAAGTCTTCAATGGCTCTGGTGGTGCAGCCAATAGAGGAAGTTTAACTTTTTCCTGAGGCGCAACACATTCCCATTGTTTCACCATTGAATTTCAAGGCCTTGCAATAGGGACAAATTTTAGACATTGTCTCGATTTGAACACATCTACTCAAGCTATAATCATCGACTGGGTTGTACCTGAATGCCAGGCGATAACTTTCAGGTTGCTCTGATTCCTCGGCACGCTTTCTTTTCTTACTTTCTCTATCAGCAGCAAGCCTGATTTCTTGCTGTTCTTGTGATTCCTCGGCACGCTTTCTTTTCTGACTTTCTCTATCAGCAGCAAGTTTTTTGGCATAGACTCTTTGAGCATCTTCCTCGGCTGTTGCCATTGTAAGTTCATCAGTCATTTTAAAGTTAAACATTAGTAGATTTCTACGTGAACGCATGTCTTAAATATCTTTAATGACGTCACCGTCATAACAAAAATGACGACAACTAACTTCATGACGTCAGTCAACACACAAACATGACGTCACCTGACAGACACATCCACAGACAACTTATTTTTATATAAATACTAGCTGTTGGGGTGGCGCTTCGCGCCACCCCAACACCTAGTTGGTGGGGGCGCTTCGCGTCCCCCCCAAGCCCCCCCGCGCGCGTAAGTCGTTACGCGCCATATTAGTTACGCGCCATTGTAGTTGTGTCCCTATGTCCCACCTGTGAATATAGATAGATATATATATATATATATATATATATATATATATATATATATATATATATATATATATATATATATGTTTTTAACTACGTAAAACTTGCGAATATACAACATTCTTTGCTGTCCCATTGTCTGTGCATATAAATAGATTGTCAGGTTTACCGACTCTTGAACATGCAACATATAATGGTCCATGGGAAAACAATCCGTATTCAGATCTATACCTCATGATTCTAATGATTGCCCTTGAGCTTTGTTGATGGTGATTGCTAATCGACCATTCCCTGAGTCGCCATCGTCATTTATATATCCCCCTGTGCACCCCGGCGTCCCCTTTGTAGTTATGTCCCTGTGTCCCGGTCGTCATTTATATTCCCTGTGTCCCGGTCGTCATTTGTGTCCCGGTGTTCCAGTCTGTGATTTCTCTTTGAGTGTCCCGAGCGTCATTTATATTCCTTGTGTCCCGGTGTCCCGGTCGTCATTTATATCCCCCTGTGCCCCCCGGCGTCCCCATTGTAGTTGTGTCCCTGTGTCCCGGTCGTCATTTATATTCCCTGTGTCCCGGTCGTCATTTGTATCCCGGTGTCCCGGTCTGTATATACATTCGTTTTTTAGTTTTGTTTTTCTCCTTTATTTTTTTCCTTTTTTCTTTTTTTTCTTTTTTAGTTTATTTAGATTTTTAGATTTTTTAGTTTTTTTATTAGTTTTTAGTTTTTTTGTAGTTTTTACCATTTTTTTAGTTTTTTTAGTTTTTTTTTTTACTTATGTCCTGGTCGTCATTTATACTCCCTGTGTCCCGGTCGTCATTTGTGTCTCGGTGCTTTGTTGATTGCTAATTTATATTATATTTATATTTATATTTTTTATATTTATTGATATTTTTTAGTTTTCTTTTTCTCTTATTTTTCAGTTTTTTCCTTTTTTTTAGTTTTTTCTTTTTTAGTTTTTAGTTTTTTTTTTTTTTTAGTTTTTTTTAGTTTTTTTAGTTTTTTAGCTTTTTTAGTTTTTTTATTAGTTTTTAGTTTTTTTTAGTTTTTGCCTTTTTTTAGTTTTTTAGCTTTTTTAATTTTTTTTCTTTTAGTTTTTTTTGTAGTTTTTACCTTTTTTAGTTTTTTTTCTTCTTTTGTATTAGTGTGAAATAATTCAGACGTCATATGCGGACAAACACGACGTCACTCGACAGACAGACAGACAGACATAACCCACAAACAACTTATTTTTATATATATTTATTCATATTTTTTTAGTTTTCTTTTTCTCTTTTATTTTTCAGTTTTTCCCTTTTTTTTAGTTTAATATATGGATTTAATTTAAAGTAATATATGGATTTAATTTAAAGTAATATATGGATTTAATTTAAAGTAATATATGGATTTAATTTAAAGTAATATATGGATTTAATTTAAAGTAATATATGGATTTAATTTAAAGTAATATATGGATTTAATTTAAAGTAATATATGGATTTTGATATATGGATTTAAGTCAAGGGAGAAAAATTGTAAGAATTGATTTGAAACGTCTGTTGTTGTATTTTTAATGTTATCTGTATTCTAAATTTATTTCCTGTAAACGTTTACGAAGTATAGTTTTTGAAATTTTGGATTATGATTTTTGTAATTAGGTATCTCTTCGAATATTGCGCACTTAAATTTATGCTAGACTGATGAATGCCCGGGGTGCTTCCTATTCTAGTTTAGTGTTTTGCTCATTGAATAAGATTTGCTAAAAGTATTGTATTGTAAATGAGATATGCAAAGAAGCGAACCCAATAGTTGTCCGTTAAATTGGGTTTTTGTGCTATTTTATTAAATATTGTGTTTTGTATTGGGCCTAAATTAAGGATTTGTAATTGTTTTCCTCTATTTTTTCAGAAGAGCGTGAGAAGTTGATTAAGCAGGTTCAGAATCAGATAAATGTTCTCGAAGCACCAACAGCAAATGCTTACTGGAAAACTCGAGGTATACTATGTAGTTATGCTTAAGTAAAAATTTATGTTGGAAAAGAATTGCCACGATTAATAAAAAATGAATGCCAAAATTACTATCTTGATATGCACTTCTTAGCACTAAGTGTTGTACCCAATGCTTACAGCACAATAAATATGTTTAAGTAATTGTTTATGTTAGAAAAGAGTAGCCACGATGGTTAAAAAAGTAACAAAGGTTAATATAGTGAAATGTACTTTTTAGCACAAACCATTTTCCATAATAAGTCTAGCATAATAGTTTATCTCTATGGATAGGTTTAAATAATGCCTTAGAATTGACATAAAAAACAATAATAAGAAACTTGTAACACTATAGATTTGTTAGAAAAGAATCATAATGGCTAATAAAAAACAAAAACGAACTTTAGTATTGTGAAATTCACTTTGTAGCACAACAGTTATAGCACCCTTTAAATAATATAGTATGTCATTTATTTTACTTCCAGATAAATGCCTCGTTTGCCCTTAATATAAATTTGCTTTTTGCTACTCTTAATTTTTCTTTTGCCCTTTATATGAATCCACTTTCCGCCGCTCTTTAGATGTATTGATTTTTATAGCTCTAAATTCGATTGAAAAATTTATCAGCTTTTAACATTATATTTTTGCGAAGATTGCTTAAGTGCAAACTGACATAATCTTTTCTCATTACTCGGATGATGGTAGGTTGAGTTTTCAAAAGTCAGTGACGCTTATTTCGTTTTGATTGGTCCGCAGCCCCCTTGCCCACGAAAGAAGTGAGTTTCTGTTTAACTGTTTTGCAGTTAGTTCGTGTTGAATTCACGTTGAGTTCCTTTAGAGTTTGTCTTGAGTTTTGTGGCCTAACTGTACGAGTTGAAAATTAAAGTGAGTTTATTTTTAAACTCACTTAGACTCACGATTGGCTACTTTTTAACCCGAATTAGGTGGGGCAAGGTTGTGAGACTTGAAGGTGTCAGCTGTGTTGAAGATATTTCCCAAAGAGAGGGGGGACATCAAAACAGCGGTTTGACTTTGCCGATGTATGACCGGGTAATCATGGGCTAAAGAGATCTTAGACTTTAAGAGAACGTAGATTTTAGGCGAGGTCTTAATCGTGGCCATAACAGCTTTGTATGTAATATTTGTTAAAGTGTGGTACCCGTATGTACCTTAACTAGTATCACAGCCAAGTTTAAATATTATCATTTGTTAGTAAAGAATTGCTACGTATAATAAAAATTAATAATAAAAGTTATTATTCTGAAATGTGCTAATCATTATGCCCAAATCAATATGCACAGTAGCTTTAAATTTTAAACGCAAATCTGATTTTATCCCTAAAATAAATTTTGTTATTTGGGATTGGCATTTAAACAGAATAATTTTATATTTCAGATTATTGATTTACAACCGCAAATATGCACAGCTGATTTTTCGACTATGGCGATAATGAACCTGTTAGAGTTGTTATCAAATGCTCTTGTTAAACTGATGATTTTTTTTTATATGGTAGAGCTTTCTGGAATTTATTCTCAAGAAAGACTCGCTCTCAAATAATGATTTCTTTTTTTTTGGGGGGGGGATTTTAGGATGCATAAAATGAATTCAATTCCTTTAGGATACGTTTGACTTAATTTCTTATGCCAGATATATATAAAAAAAAAAATCACAAACAAATAACAAAGAAACACAGACAAAGTGATTGCATTACTAAGTTTAGCTTATAGATTTAGTGTATAAAGTCAAGTACTATGGGTCTTATGAAAAGTTTAATTGCATTATTAAATTTAGCAGATAAATTCAGAAATAGCAAACTTCCCTAAACAATAAATTTCTGCTTATTTTTTTTTTTAACTGTGAGTGATCAAAGGCTGATCATATTTTCCATTCAGTTTAAGAATTTATCTTATCATTTATGTACTGTAGTCTTTATGAATAATGCTCTTCTTTTTTGTTTGTTTTTTAAGACGTCATATTTATTTATTATTATTTTCGTATTTTTACTATTATATATATGTTTTTTAAGACCTTTTTGTTTGTTTTTTAAGACGTCATATTTATTTATTATTATGTTCGTATTTTTACTATTATATATATTCATGTATTGTCATTAATTTATTGTTTATTTTATTATTGTTTTTATTTTAATATTTATTATTTTCAGCGTCACTTCTAGCAAATGCAAGCGAGTCGGAAAGACATGCTTTATGGAAAGTTCTCCAGAAAATATCTATTCAAAGAGGAAATAAAAAGGTAATTATTTAATTTCTTGCACTGGCATGCCTGCAGAGAGGAGGTGTTTCCATTTCCTGAGATTTCCTGAGGTCTTGTGCCATATCATGAGAAATTGCAAAACCTTGGCCTAAAAATCTATTTTTTAGTGTATCCCCCCCCCCTCTTTAATAAGAAAAATAGTATCATCTTCTTTTTAGGTATATACTCTATGTTGTCCTATGTAAATAGGATTCTTAGTCACAATATTTAGGCGTTTGCCAGTTTTTACTTATGAAGGATGGTAGACTGCCAAAGACCGTGCTTTTTGGTCATCTGTAGTCTAGCTGTGGTCTAGCAAAGTCCTCAAATGGGATGCGATTGCAATACTCTTAGGTCACTCGGTTCGCTGCGACTGAAGACTGTACTAGCCCAACGGTCAACTGCCTGGAGTAAATCTTTTTCGGGGGGTCCTTAACGCTTGTTAAGGTGAGCCCGCCGGGTTCAAAACACCCATTACTAGCAGGCGTACATAGCGGCAACACCATAGTCGATCCCGAGTGCCTAGACAAGTATGCGCTGGTCCTGACCGAGTTCAAACTAAGGAAATCCAAGGTTCTCTTTCAACTACTGTATTAACTGAAAATGCAGTGCAAGCACGAGACAACCAATAACATTTATAAAAACGCCTAGCAACACCTAAATCACACTTACTTATGCTATATCCTTTTTAGACGACGAATGACTTAAAAACAAGCGCCAAGGCTAGAAAACCTTACTTTTTATACTTTCTCAAAAAACCACATTTTTCCAGCCAGGTACTTTTCTGTGGTTAAATGACGTGCGCCGAACCGGCTAAAACTCGATAAAGATTTATTAATTAGATTTTTGGAGAGGAATGTTTTTTAACATTGAATCAATAATAGTTTATATTCATTTAGATAATATCATTAATTATAATGATATCATTACAGGATGGTATCATAAGAAATAATTCAAAGAAAATTGAAACTTCATAGGCGGGGGGGGGGGTAAAGAGTGTATAATATAAGTAAAAAATGAATTTGATAACCCAACTTTGATGGAATTTGTCATCATTTTAGCCTTATTTGTTATCTTGATGGTAAGACAAGATCACTTTTCGTAAAAAAAAAAACAGCCAAAATTATCATAACCAAAAGAAAGTAAAGTTTGGAATTTTGACAAAAAAAATCTGAAAAGCTAAAACAAAATCTTGATAAATATAAAGGAATGTAATCATATAGGCCCTTCCACTCTTTTTACCATGACGTCATGTTTTCATGTTTGTTGAGTTAACTTTTTTTTCAATTTTCATAGCCTGTATTTATTCTCCTTGTTCGAAAGTTATTCTCTATATAGATTTTAATGTTTCTAGCTTAAATGGTATAGCTAAAAATCTAGCAGAAGGAGTAAGATAATTTACTAACATACATTACTTGATTTTATACGTATACTAGCTGTTGGGGTGGCGCTTCGCGCCACCCCAACACCTAGTTGGTGGGGCGCTTCGCGCCCCCCCAAGCCCCCCCGCGCGCGTAAGTCGTTACGCGCCATATTAGTTACGCGCCATTGTAGTTGTGTCCCTATGTCCCACCTGTGAATATAGATAGATTTATATATGTGTTTCAAACTACGTAAAAATTGCGAATATACAACATTCTTGGCTTTCCCATTGTCTGTCCATATACAAAGCCGTATGTACTAATAATGACGTCATATGCAAACGCTCTTTTTACAAACAAACAAACATGCATACACACAACTCGTTTTTATATAGATAGATAGATAGATAGATACAATACAAATTAACTACGTAAAACTTGTGAATATACAACAGTCTTCGCTGTCCCATTGTCTGTGCGTATAAATAGATTGTCAGGTTGACCGACCCTCAAAGATGCAACATACAATTGTACATTGGTAAAGCAATCTGTATTAAGATCTATACCGCATTTTTCTAGTGATTGCCCTTGAGCTTTGTTGATGGTGGTTGCAAATGCTAATCGAATTGGCAATTGCAATCTTTTAAATTGAAAAAGCAGATCCGTTTGAATCATGGGAATGCGAGGAATAAGAACAGCCTCACCCTCATAAGGCCCTGTCAAGATTGTGGCCTCTATTAGGTTTTCCATTGTTTTTTTTACGGCAAGTCGCGTCCCATTGCAAAGCTTTGGTGGGTTGATATTTCTTAAAAGTATTATTGGTACGCCTATTTTTAGTTGTAGCACGTGTGGTGGAAACCCTGAAGGATCTATGGAATTTAAAAATTCAGATGGATAATTAACCGCTTCATTTGGTTCCAAAATACAAATTAACTGCGTAAAACTTGCGAATATACAACATTCTTCGCTGTCCAATTGTCGCTGCATATAAATAGATTGTCAGGTTTACCGACCCTCGAACATGCAACGTACAATTGTCCATGGGAAAAACAATCAGTATTAAGATCTATACCACATTTTTTCTAATGATTGACCTTGAGCTTTGTTAATGGTGATTGCAAATGCTAATCGAATTGGGAATTGCAATCTTTCAAATTGAAAAGGCAGATCCGTTGGAATCATGGGAATGCGAGGAATAAGAACAGCCTCACCCTCAAAAGGCCCTGTCAAGATTGTGGCCTCTATTAGGTTTTCCATTGTTTTTTTTTTTACGGCAAGTCGAGTGCCATTGCAAAGCTTTGGTGGGTTTATATTTCTTAAAAGTATTATTGGTACGCCTATTTTTAGTTGTAGCACGTGTGGTGGAAACCCTGAAAGATCTATGGAATTTAAAAATTCAGATGGATAATTAACCGCTTCATTTGGTTCCAAAACTGTGTCGACTGACTTGTAAAGGACTGCCTGGTCTCGAATCTTGGTCAAAATAATATTGTTGATTTCGTGGACGTCTATATTTTTGGGTGCGAGAATCGCTCTTTCACTTAGCCATTTATTATTTTTATAATTTTTTAGAATATTCGGAAATACTTTTTCAATCAATTCATTTTTGGACGTCACTAAATTACAGAAATCAGCAGGTAGTTGTATACGTCCTGAAATTGAGTCTACTGGGAGCTTTCCGTTTCCCATTGCCAGCAATTGATCTGAAAATGTTTGACCAGAGTCATCGTTTTGCAATCGGACACGCATATTTGTAGTTAATTTTAATGTTTTTACGTGTGCCCATAAATTAGAATTTTTCAGGCAAGCATTCATTTCGTCTGCAGGAGTTGATCTAGGTATTATAGGTAATGTTTGCCTGAAATCTTCCGCAAGCAATATTAATGTGCTGCCAAAGGGTTTCGACTTCCCTCGCAAATCTTTCAAGCATTGATCCAGAGCCTCGAGCGATTTTTTGTGTGCCATTGTGCACTCATCCCAAATAATAAGTTTGCATTGCTGCAATACTTTACCCATCCCAGATGATTTGGAAATATTGCACGTGGGAGTTTCTGTAGAATGCAAGTTCAGAGGCAATTTCAAAGCGGAATGAGCAGTTCTTCCACCAGGCAGCAATGTTGCGGCTATTCCGGACGACGCAATTGCCAACGCTATATCATTTTTTGATCGAATTGATGCCAGAATCAGTTTTATCACAAACGTTTTACCAGTACCTCCTGGCGCATCCAAAAAGAAAATTTCTCCAACGTTGTTATCGACACAATGCATTATCGTATCATAAATGTCTTTTTGTTCCGACGTTAACTTGGAAATGTTATTTTGTACATACGACAATAGATCACTCGTACTGTAACTTTGTTCACGATCCAATTCTACACATGTCGAAACAGCAGCGATACGGTTAGGTGAAGGCATTCCCAAATCCTGAAGAGGTTTGTTTGCCATACGTACGCACAAATCTTCTATAACAACTAAAGTGTAGTTATAAATTTCTGATGTAAAATCAAAAGTCATATCTGACGTCTCTAACTGTTTTCGATGGAGTATATCTTCGGACATTTTTGACTTATATTTTTCCCATAACTCTGTAGGAGCTGATGGAGAGCAAGTTGTTAAAATGATGCCAAACAATGCACGAATTTGACTTGGGGTTGACGTTTCGCACGCGTCATTGATGCAGTTATCCCAGTGTTGGTCATTCTCCAATAAATTCAGAGCTTGGCATGCACTACGGTAAGTGTCATGTTTAGTACCATTTACAGTCCTCAAATACTCAAAGGATGTCGGACCGGGTATATTCACCAAAAGCAGGTGTAGAAAGAAGCATTCATGTTGATTGGGGTGAACGGTGTAGAGTCTTCCTATCGTGGTATCTTTGAAGATGGTAGGTTGGCCGTCGACTGACTTACCCTGTTTTCGACGTTCAAATACTTTATTTTTAGTATTCCACGTGTAATACGAAGGCACTTCAGTATACAGCAGTTTTTTTGCAAAAGAATCATTTTTGCAAAGCGAAAAAAAAGCTGTTAATGTTGTATCCGGTGGATTCAGGACTCTTTGTTGCACGTTGGTTTCCGTGAAATAAACACGTTGACCATTCTGTAAATGTACCGCTAAGTGAACAACAGCTGGACTACGTTCATGTATCGGAAATGAAAGAATTCGCCAAACAGCTTCATTACTGCTTATGTATCTTCCAGCCTGATATTGTACGATTTCATCGAAATCTTTGATTTCGGGCTGCAAGCCAAAAACTGCCATGTCACTGCCTTTGTTGACGTATTTACATATGTATTTGATTGCCTTTACGGAGTTACAGTATTCAACGTTTATGTGTGCATTAAATGTTTTTGATAATAATGGGGAATATGGAACAACCCACTGGTTATCTACTTCGATGGTGGTACCGTTACGCTTCTTTATTATTGCTGTTTTACCGCCATCTTCAGTAGATCTTCTTCTATATTGTGGGTAACCATCATTGCCAGTAATTGTGTTTGATACTAAAAGTCGAGGATATTGCTTTGTGCACCTTCCTTTGGCCATGCATTGTGAATTTTCGTTCAGTGCACCGCAAGGTCCATGTATCATATTTTTTACAATAATATCATGTAACCCCTTATCGACATTTTTATCAGGTATTTCAGCGGAAATCACATCATCAATTTCGTTCGATGTAATTTTTTTATGTAGCCAGATTAGTATATGTGCGTGTGGCAAACCTGGTTTTTGCCATTCCACTGAGTACATCCAGCATCGCACTGACCCAAACACTTCAAGTTTTACAATGTAGTTTATCAGTGATTTCAACTTTTGCCGGAAGACACGGGCCGAAATGTCATGCCTATGAACCGCCGATTGTCCTTGAAGTAAAAGCTGCAGTATCTCGTCCCAAGATTGATTACATGTAAATGTAATAAATAAATCTGGACGACCATAGAGACGAACATCTGCAATAGCATCTTGAGCATATTCATGCATATGACGGGGACTGCCAGCATATGACGAAGGTAAAATTGTTAATCTTCCAACGTTTGTGGTATTACCGTCATTTATAACTGCATCTCGCAAATGAATGTATTGTTCAGAGCGGAGCTTGGTCTGATTCAGGCGGATATATAGCAAACGTTCTGATTCAATTTTAGCATACATATCAACGACGAATTGGTGAAACAATTCACGGCATTTTAAAATATAATTTTCTTCATCCTGCCGAATCATTAGTCTATAGGAATAATAATGCATTGCACTGCATTTCTTATTCATTTCTTTGTTAGTGGCTGGATTCATCAATTTAATATTAAAGTGATAGCCGTCGGCTCCATCCCAAAAAATGATAGGATATTGTAGGGCATCGTAGCATCGATGAGTTTCAGCAATTCTTAACAACTGAGCGTTTCGCTTATGAAGAATAATATCTCGAGGTAAAAACTGATCACCGACCATAACGATTGCCACTTCGTCGATAGTTGGAGCATTGTATCTACGCACATGTTGGCCAGGAGGCGTTTTGTCAGCGGAAATACCAATTTTATGCGTATCAGTAGGCATCAAATCGATGGCTGTTTTGAACAGACGCACTGAATTATTATTTTCGTGGAAAAGTTGTTGCAATTGGGAAACGATTGTCCTTTCAACGTTGGGAGAAATTTCGCAACGTGCATTCAATTCAGAATTTCTATCACTGATGAAGTACAATTGTAAAAATTTATGATTCTCGCCTGAGAATGGTAGAAGGGACCCTGCTCTATGATAAATTTGCCCTTTTACTTTGAAAGTAGACATAAATTGATCTGGATTTTCGATTTGGGCTCCAAACGACGTCATTTGGAAACATGAGTTGTATTTTCTGAATTTTGACAAAAAACGCTTAGATTCTGACGTAGTTCCAGTAAGGAAAGTCTTCAATGGCTCTGGTGGTGCAGCCAATAGAGGAAGTTTAACTTTTCCTTAGGCGCAACACATTCCCATTGTTTCACCATTGAATTTCAAGGCCTTGCAATAGGGACAAATTTTAGACATTGTCCTGATTTGAACACATCTACTCAAGCTGTAATCATCGACTGGGTTGTACCTGAATGCCAGGCAAAACTTTCAGGTTGCTCTGATTCCTCGGCACGCTTTCTTTTCTTACTTTCTCTATCAGCAGCAAGCCTGATTTCTTGCTGTTCTTGTGATTCCTCGGCACGCTTTCTTTTCTTACTTTCTCTATCAGCAGCAAGCCTGATTTCTTGCTGTTCTTGTCATTCCTCGGCACGCCTTCTTTTTTCACTTTCTCTTTTAGCAGCAAGTCTGCTTCCGCGTTGCTCTGGTAGTTCCTCGGCACGCTTTCTGTTCTTTCTTTCTCTATCAGCCTCAAGCCTGTTTCCTTGCTGTTCTTTTGATTCCTCGGCACGCTTTCTGTTGTTTCTTTCTCTATCAGCCTCAAGCCTGTTTCCTTGCTGTTCTTTTGATTCCTCGGCACGCCTTCTTTTTTCACTTTCTCTTTTAGCAGCAAGTCTGCTTTCGCGTTGCTCTGGTAGTTCCTCGGCACGCTTTCTTTTCTGACTTTCTCTATCAGCAGCAAGTTTTTTGGCATAGACTCTTTGAGCATCTTCATCGGCTTTTGCCATGGTAAGTTCATCAGTCATTGTAAATTTAAACATTAATAGATTTCTACGTGAACATATGTCTTAAATATCTTGAATGACGTCACCGTCAAAGCAAAAATGACGACAACTAATTTCATGACGTCAGTCAACACAGAAACATGACGTCACCTGATCCACAGACAGACACACAGACAGACAACTTATTTTTATATATATAGATAGATAGATAGATACGAATCTTGTGCGTTAATTAAGCTGCTAAAAAATTGAATGCGAAGATTCCTTGATTGCCATTGGGGAGATGCACTGTTGTTACCTTATACGCCAAATGGAAAACCTAGGTCAAATTAAGCCTAGAAAAAGACTGGTCACGATAATCGGCAATGGTTATAAAATTGAAAGAGATAAACAAACACAAGAGCTGCTAATCATACTGGGATAAGCAAGCAGAGGAAGTCTAATCTGGTTGACGAAATTGATGGTGAATATCGATCCTGATGGACAAAATCATCTTGTTTCGAATCATCTTGATTGAATCTTGTTTCGGCTCTGAAAAGTACATTTCATTATTAGTTTGTAGACAAGTTTGGAGTTAAGTTATTTGATAGTATTAGGACTATAGACTAGCTTTATAATTTGTATCATAACTTTAAATATTCCGTTGTATACAGAGAAATTATCGGATTTCCGGAGCTCATATTATGGTTGATTTGTTTTTCATTTCGAGTAACACTAAAGCGTGTTTTTATAATTTAAAATTGTATATTATTCACTATTGGTGTTATAGCTGTTGAGACAAATATGTTACCTGATAAATTAATCCATTATTTGTGTGTGCTGTTCAATGACTTTGCGGCTTTCAAAACACTATATGTTTTTATGCTTAAGATTTAAGATGATTTTTATTGTATACTGGAAATTACTGATACCAGACTATGAAAAGTGTTATAAACAAGCTTGTTGTTGTCAGACTATGTACTCATTTTGACTCCCAAATCAGTATTCCTTTTTTTTTATACTGGCCTTTGGGTGTTTTCAGTAAAGCGCTAGTTTTCTATAATCATACAAACATAGGGAAATATTATCATTTGGTTTGTTTGTACTAGTTTTATCGATATATGTTAAATAAACTATGAAGCAATAATTTTTGTTTGTTTAAGTTTCAACTTTGCTCTATACTTCCCTTAGAAAACTTTTCTTTTAAAATAAATCTTTGCCCGTTTTATTTTGGATTTAAGGTTTAACAAATACTGCCGTGATCTATTTTATATACTGGGAGGACCCCCTTCTAATAAAGAATAATTTCTGTTCGTTGTAAGTTTTAATGCTGTTTCTTACTTCCGGTTGTTTTTTTTTTTATTTAATTTGTGGCGGTTTTTAAATAATGATAGAAATTTCCCATACCCCCTTGTAAACTTTTGCTTTCCGTGGAAAGTCCGCCCCACAAAAAATTCTACCCTAGAAAATGCCCAAATATTTCCCAATAACAAATGCTAGGCTATATATGAAACCTTTCTTTGAAGACTATGGGAACCAAAAGAAATAATGAACTGACGAATTCGGATAGCTTGATTTAATTTTTTCCGAAATACTGAAAGAAAATGTAAAACCAAACCACATAATCTAATAGAACTCACAAAACTATGGTCAAAAAATATCCCTTTAAAGACTTGAACCTTTGACGTCCTAATTCCAAGCTATACCGACTGAACTACGAACTCTATTAATCTAATTTAATTCATTGGATTTTTTAGCACCGTAATTACGTAACTTACAGCCCTTTTTCACCAAAAGTATTATTATTAGATCATTCAACTATGCTGAAAAAATTGCTATCTCATAAATATAATTGGTCGACTTAAGGAGAAAGGGGCCTTTGGGTCCTGCTCTCCAATCTTTTTGTCGCTTAAAAAGGGCACTAGCAATTTTAATTTCTGTTCGAATGAGTCATTAAACATATCAGGGCTACCTCTACAAAAAGTGATTTTCTTTGTTGTTCAAGGTTGGGGACTCTAATTACCTTATGCAAGAGTTTTGATCATACTGATTGCAGTGGTGCAACTTTGATTTTGACCTGAAGCCGTTTTCGAGGGGTTTCAGGCTCTTTTCCAAAATCATCTAAAATTGGTTTTCTCAAGAAACTTTCAAACAGTTCGTGGTAACGAACTGTAGTAAGGAGCGACCCGGCTCAATAGTAAACGAAACTAAAAAAAAAAACGGAATTTTGATGCTAAAATATACATCAAAAGAATCGGATTTTCATGCTGATTTTAAATATATAAGTTTCATCAAATTTAGTCTTTGCTATCAAAAGTTACGAGCCTGAGAAAATTTGCCTTATTTTGGAACATAGGGGGAAACACCGCCTAAAAGTCATAGAATCTTAACGAAAATCACACAATCACATTCGGCGTATTAGAGAACCCTACAGAAAAAATTTCAAGTTCCTATCTACTAAAATATGGAAGTTTGTATTTTTGGCCAGAAGACAAATCACGGCTGCGTGTTTATTTTTTTTTTTTTTTATTATTATTATTTTTTTTCCCCAGGGATGATCGTATCGACCAAGTGGTCCTAGAATGTTGCAAGAGGGCTCATTCTAAAGGAAATGAAAAGTTCTAGTGCCCTTTTTAAGTGACCAAAAAAATTGGAGGGCACCTATGCCCCCTCCCACGCTCATTTTTCTCCAAAGTCAACGGATCAAAATTTTGAGATATCCATTTTGTTCCGCATATTCAAAAACCATAATAACAATGTCTTTGGGAATGACTTACTCCCCCACAGTCACTGGGGGAGGGGCTGCAAGTTACAAACTTTGACCACTGTTTACATATAATAATGGTTATTTGGAAGTGTACAGACGTTTTCAGGGAATTTTTTTTTTGTTTTTGGGGTGGGGTTGACGGGAGGGGGCTATGTGGGAGGATCTTTCCTTGGAGAAATATGTCATGGGGAACAGAAATTCAATGAAGAAGGGCACAGGATTTTCTAAAATTACTATAAAAAAACAATGAAAAAATAAACATGAAAAGTTTTTTCAATTGAAAGTAAGGAGTAGCATTGAAACTTAAAACGAACAGAGATTATTACGCATATGAGGGGTTCTAAAAATACTTTAGCATAAAGAGCGAGGTATTTAGGAGGAGATAAATACCTCGCTCTTTATGCTATAGTATTTTTAGTAATTTCAATTATTTATTCTACGGCCTTTCTGATTCAGGGGTCATTCTTAAACAATTAGGACAAAACTTACGATTTAGTGTAAAGAGCGAGGTATTAACGAGTGAGTACAAACCCCCTCATATACATGATAGAAATTTAAGAATATAAAAGTTTGTTAACTAAGTTAATTCTTGAGTTACGTATATTTTTTACTAATAAAAACATTCGTTAAAAATTAAAATTTATAGTTGCCTTTTTATGTAACCGAAACATTGCAGGGCAACTAGGCCTCCTTCCCCACCCCTTATTTCTCAAAATCGTCTGATCAAAACTAAGAGAAAGCCATTTAGCCAAAAAAGGAATTAATATGCAAATTTCATTTTAATAATTTATGTGTGGAGAGCCAAAATCAAACATGCATTAATTCAAAAACTTTCAGAAATTACATTAAAAAAACTAGTTTTTTTTTAACTGAAAGTAAGGAGCGACATTAAAACTTAAAACGAACAGAAATTACTCCGTATATGAAATGGGTTGTCCCCTCCGCAATCCCTCGCTCTTAACGCTAAAGTTTGACTCTTTGCCACAATTCTGCTTTTTAAAACAATTAAAAGCTTGAGCGTAAAGAGCGAGTATAAATTTAAGTATGAATTGTGTTCACCACCTCCGTCATTTTCACAAGCAAACAGATTTCCACGATTAACCGATAAGCCTGCCCTCACCGATGCGATGTGGTGTCTAGTTGCAGAGCAACAGCCAAAAACTTAAGACTCTAGCAAGACTTCTGTAAGGTATACCAGGCAGAAGGTGACCCGGATCTTCTCATTGTTGTAACTGCAGTTCGATCTGCTTCTATTATGCCTGTTGTCCTGGGTGGAGACGTCACAAATCTCCTTATACTCCTGTGTTATCACGCACAGACAGGTTGCCAAGTGATTTACTTTTACTCTGAACCTCGAGCTGAAATCTCAAAGAGTAGAATTTGGGATATAAATGCAACGAAACTCAAACTTGGATCTCGTATGTGTAACACATTCAAATATGTCCACGCCTTCCTTGTGTGCGATTCAACTTTTTGCATCTATGACGTTGGGAAGTCGGCGGGACTATAGCTTCTGATAAAAACGACGGGATTTACGAATCTGCTAAATTTTTACGGACCCACCATCCACCAAGCATGACACTTCAGCAGTTGGCGAAAAAGCAATAATGCTTTTATATAAGTGCCCAGACTCAATTTCAACTCCCAATCAGTTGCGTCAGCTCAAATTTAGATCATGGAGAACCCTGGGATGTAATCTGGACCCTACCCAGTTCGGTTGGGTAATTCGGAATGGACTGTATTGCGCTATTTTTAGTGAACTCCCAGCTGCTCCCAACTCTCTTCTTGCAGTTTTTCACTGTAACTGCAAAACCGATTGCTCAAATATACGATGCACTTGCAAAAGAAAGGGATGAAATGCACCATGGACCTGTGGACCATGCAAGGGAACAAATTTTGCTAACTGTGTTACAACTGAGTTTCTCTGAGTTGATGACCTGGAAGATAGCAAAGATTTGTGAATATTGATATTTCGGTTTTTTATCACAGTATATTATATGTATATTATGTCGGTGAAAAAGTCGAGGATGTTTTAATTGTTAGTTAGAACATTAAATTGGGTGATAGTTGTCATAAATAATTATCTTCGCTGAAGTAAGGATGCTGGGACTTGTATGGACTTGTTGGTCGTATGTTGTAAGTTTTTCATCTTTTATATATTTATGTTTTGCTGAGGACGGCCCTTAGACGGCCCTTAGGGCCGAAATATCCATTCAAATTAGATTTTCGCTGTCTTACGAAAAGAATTCCCTTTTGTTCTTCTTGTTTTTGATAGTTGTCATTCTATATTTTAGGAGCGGCTACTTTCAGCTTAAACTTGGTGTAATACTGGTGGAATGTTTAAATGAAAGTTTTAATTTTACCTTAAACTAAATGTAATTTTCATAATCACCGTGATCTAGTACCCGTTTCTAGACATGAATTTTGTTGTTGTACGCATTTATATGCAAAAAGGATTTTCACGTCCTCAAAATCAACCTCAACCTCAAAAAACCTAATTGGTAGTTTTAAGTTCAAATACAAGTAATTTTCATAATCACCCTGATCTATTGCACTATTCTAGACATCAAGTTTGTTGTTGTACGCCTATAAATGGAAAGGCAGGTAGTCAAAAAATATTTTCTCTTGCAATTTGTTCCCGGTCGATCCCTTTCTGGACTGCTTTACTAGGTTGAAGCTACTGCTGCAAAAATGATAGAAGGCACAAAAACACCCGACAGCGATATGCCCGATACGATACATGCGATACCAACACGTCCGATACCCATACGTGCGATACCGCTACATCTGATACCCACTTCGCCCGATATCATAGCTATCTCAAAATTTTATAGAACGACTTTGGGGGGAGGGGACTAGCTGCCCTACAATATTTTTAGTCACTTAAAAGGACACTAGTAACTTTTATTTCCGTTCGAATGAACCATTAAATATCTCTCTACGATGTTCTAGCCTTTCATTAGCCCTGGTTGGAAAAACTACCCTTCCCCTTTTAAGATTAAAAATACCATTTTTTTGTGTACCTTCATCTAAAAAAAAGACGAGAATCCATGAACATTTTCACTTTTATTTCTCAAAAACTGCCTTGACAATTCAAGGTAACAATTTTTTGTAATTTAAAATATATGGAAAGAAATGGGAAGGCTGCGCTCCAGTATGAATTGCTCCATGTTGCGCTCCACATCTTTACATGAAGTAGTAATGGTAATAACGGTGGTGTCAACTAGCGCGGAAAAATTGGACAATTCCCTCCTGAAAATTGAAAAATTCCGTTTTTGGGGCATATTCACTGAAAGATTCCTTTTTCGGTATTTTTCATTGGAAAAAATAACAAATTTTTCCCTCCCCCGTGTCCTACAATTATAAATACATTTTGCCTATTCCCAAATCTTTGTCAGCTTACGCAACTGGGTAATAATTCTTTGCATAGATATGTATGTAATTGGTTCAAAATGCTGTTTGTATGTTTATTGACTGACTGTTTATTGACTAAGCTGTATTTTAGGGAAAACCGCCGTTGCCACCAAAGCCAACAGATAAGCATGACCAGGAGCTGAAAATGGACAAGAGCCATAAGGAAGAAAAGAAAGTGAAACTATCGAGTTTGAAAAAAGCAATTGAAAACACTGAACTAGAAATAGCTACCCTTTCTGCCAATATTGATAAGGTAAATTCTCAAAATTTTTAAGTACCAGGGACAGTGAAATGAAATCTGATTGTATGAACTGGTTCAGTAAAAAGCTTGCGCAACTATATACCGTATAAAAACTTTACAGAAATTGAGATTTAGTTTTTAGTGGGAAAGATCTCCACATTTTGGTAGTAGCGGGTGGCAAATCTAAAAAAAAGAATGTGTGTAAAATCAGTAAAAAATAAGCTGAAAACCTTCGGCACAAAACATCTTAAGAAAATTTAATTTTCCTTTGAAGGTGTAGTTGTCTTTGAAAATCAACAGGTTGTTAGCGTGTGAATTTTACGACAAAAAATATTGTCAAACTTAATTATTTTGGTTGTGATTATTGATTTTTTATTGATTTTCATAGTTCAACGTGCCAACACTGACGAAAATCTGCTTCTGTGCTAAAAACTTCATAATTTCAAGAAGAGCAAAAAAAAATCTCGGAAGATCGCGGTTTTCTGGTATAGCCAACATAAAATGAACCAAATTAAATTAAAGTAATATACCTGTAAAAAGGGAAAGATAAGATTTGGAATGGAAAATATATTCAAAATGTTGATGGATTTTCTTGATAGTGGGAGGGTATAGCTAAAAAAACTGTGACGTTAACAGAAAAGTAATTAGTGATTAAACTTAAAACGAGCTGAAATATACCCTAATGAGAGGGGAACTGTCACAACCAGTATTCCCCTCCAATAGGCTGAGATGAAATATATTTATAATAAAATATATAGCGCTGAATTTGAATGAGAGCCGAAGTTTTGACTGCGAGGTCGAATCGCTATTGGTGTCAGAATAACTTTCGAATTATCGCTACTTTCGATACTGTAGACCCCACCCAACGTTAATTTGAATGTCACTATAACCAGTGGTATGAAACCATGTGCCGCCCCTCTCCTGTGGTCTTTCACTGCATTGAAAAAAATTGACCTATTTCTTATAGTCTTCTAATTATGAATGGTGTTCTGTCCGTTGGAACTTCGAAGTATTTCTGGCTTTTGTAAGTAATCTCGCCTATATTTAGAGTCTAGTTTTGTTAGGTGTTTCCGCAGAATTAGTTTTCAAATTTAAAAATTATGTTGAAGGTCAAAGTAACTTAAAACCCAAGAAGAAGAAGATGAGCCCTAGGCCTGTGCTCTGTAGGATACAAAAATGTCATTGGGAGATTCAGAGTTTTTTTTTCTACAAATATACAAGATGATTTTAAAAATGTGTAATTTTGCTCTCTTAAGATATAATGATAATTTGTGTCTAAATTTTTTGTTTCGAGTGTCGACGATTTTTGTCCTAAATATTTTCGGAGGTTCATTTAAATAGCCACACAATAAAAAGATTGATTATTTTCGAGATACATTATAATTACATTTATTTGGGATTCGCATGACTATCTGCAAATTCTAAAATTAACTCTGGGTTTGCGACTGAACACAGAAAATTAAGCTAGCAAATAAACAAGCTAAAAACTTGAAAACTTTGCAGTATAATGTTTAAACCGTGAAAATAGACTTAGACCACAGAAATAACTAAAAAACCTACAACGTAAAAGTGTGGTTCAATCCCGCTTTCTAGGGCTATAGAGAGAGAGGGCTATAAGGTTGAGGTGGCTAGGCTATATACTGAGGATGAAGAATGAGAAATTGTCAAAGATTGTCCTTGTTGGCCAACCGTCTAGGGAAAAACGAAAAGCAGTTCTTCCTCGACTGGGATGGGAGGATGCTTTATGTAATTATTTAAGGGAAAATAAGAACCTCTTGAGAGGATGTAAAGAGGAACGCTTTGAATAGATTAACATGGAGGAGGAGTATGTGTAGCTGCGTTGGCTTCAGGGGGCTTGGTGATGCAAGGGGTTGCTAGCAGTAGTACTAGTAATAGTATTATTACGTCATACGAGGACTGGAGGTTGGAGTAAAAAGATGAATTAAACTATAAACCTCATCGAGGTCTCTTTTGATTGGCATTTGTAGTATCTTGTAGGTATTTTTTCTTGTTATTTTTTTGTTTAATGATAAATTTCTCTCTCTTAAAAAAAAAGAATGGAAAGTATCAGTAAAAACAAAAAAAGACAAAATTATTGATTTCAGTTTTCAAGCTCACTTGTGGTTCAAGGTTCAAGGTTCTTTTATTATAACCAATATATACAAAATATTAGGTAACTCAAGGCTGAGAGTATAGCTCGAATGCAATTGAGCTACCTTTAAGAAACACTATATATGCACAAAAATTAAAAATAAATACTTCTCTTAACCAAACTTAACAGAAATAAATAAAAAACAAATCCCGTGCCGTACGATACCACTTCCATCCTCCGCGCACCATCCTGAGACAATTAAATTTACAACTTAAAACCAAGTGAGTCATAAGAAGGCCTCATGGGCGAACCCCGGAGACCAACCCAATACTTAAAAAAAAAAAATAAACATCCTTAAAAAAAAAAAAAAAAAAAAAAAAAAAAAAAAAAAAAAAAAAAAAAAATCATATTATTTAGATTTATAACTTTCAATCAGATTAAACATTAAGATGGTGGACCTTAATCTAAACATTTGAAAGATCTGCTGGAGAGTGCTGTTGCGGCTGAGTTTCAATTCTGGGTCCCATAAACCAACCTGATATCAGTCCCATTGTGCCAGTATAGACCTAGTGGCAGGGTCGTATCCAGGATTTTTTTATTGGGAGGGGGGGGGGGGGGGGGTTGAAACCGCCTAACCCCTGAATGCGGCTTTGCCTAGTGGCATCTCATCAGTCACGTGTTTTTCATCTCGAGTGCTAGGATTCAGGCCACCACTGGAAATATTTTATCTAATGAAATTTTTGTTAATTTGTGCTAATTTGTGTAATTGTGCTAATTTGTTTATTTTTGAATAGCTTACTAGTATGTAAAATGCTGACAATTATAAAACAGTGCTAGACTTTTTATTGAGTTTTTTTTTTTTTTTATCACCGCGCCTTTTATTTTACTAAGTGCAAATATTAACTTACTGTCAAACTTTTAATTTGTCTAAAAGGTATCAAGAGCTATTCTTAGATAGAAAGACTTCAAAACAGGATACGATAATGCCACATTTTACGTCATATCTTCAAGATAAACATTAGAGGTTTTTTTTTAAAGTAAACAATCTAATGGAAAGAATAGCAAATTTTATTGAAAAAATACCCTAAATGTAATCTACACCAAATAGAATTTCTTCCTAGGTATGATTTTTTTTACGATAAAATATGTAGAAACAAATGCCAAAAAAAAACTTGATTTATTTCTAATTTAAGTGACAATTCCTTGGGCTGTATCCAGGATTTTTTTTTCTAGGGGGAGGGGGCTCCAAAAAAAACTTTAAGAAATCCATCAAAATATTTGATGCATCGGGGCGTTACAAAAACAAACAAACATTTGGGGAGGAGTTTCAAACCTCCTAGCCCCCCCCCTCTTGGATACGGCCTTGATGGTTCCTAATATTAGTTGAAATTACAATGTGGAAATTTCTAGCTTTATGATATTAGCCTTTTAGTATAGAGCTTTTTCGTATTTTGTTGCTGGGAATTTTCACCGGGTTTAGGAATAAATTGTCGAGCATAGCTAAGACTCAAGAATAAATCAGTTTTTACGCAAATTTTAGGAAAATAATCCTCATTTTTCATTAACCTTTTAAATTTTGGATTTTTACCGGGGAGTGACCTTCGTATGAAAATACGACTTAGAGATTTATTTTCTTTCGTCACTATTTAAGCTTGAATAAAATGGAATACCCCCTGACCTATGAAAATTCGATTGCATTTTATTATATCACTGTAGTTTTGTAGGACTGGGAGTAATCTTATCAATAAGCTTATAGAATTAGAAATATTTATGATGTAAATCTAAATAATTTTCCACAGCTTAGTCAATTCATTCTGACAACGTGCGTGAAAGATTTCGTCGAAGGTCGAAATACCATGACTCACTTTTCATGCTATCCTCTCTGTTATTTTCGTTTTTGTTGTATATTCTATCTTTTTTAATTTATTGTTATTATTAATTTCTTTCTCGTTTAAAATTTCACTCCTTTTAAATCAAGAATTGCTACTCGTAATTAGGCTATGCACTGTACTTTTTTCTGAATTTCCTTTATTTAATTCCTCATAAAATTTTGTGGAAAAATTTTAAAACATCCAATTTTTTATCTGCAGTAAAATTATATTTTCTCAGCACCGGCTTGGTGCTGTGGTGAGTTGTTAGCAGTAGTTTTAGTAAAATTATAGAGACTTGAAAAAATTATAGAGCTAATGAGCATATCATGCTCATTAGCTTTTGGCGTCTCAAAATAATACGTTAAAAATCTAAAAAGGTTTAAATGTTGTTCTTAAGGTTTGGGTCGATTTATGTTGGGGTTCAACATGCGTGAAAAAATAGGCCTTTAGGTATAACAAAACAGTAGGCTTACATCAGAAATCTGATTCCCCTCTTAATGGCCGGATCTGAGTGTTCCCAATTATAATGCTATCCTCTGTATTATTTTGGTTTTCTTTGTATATTCTGTCTTCTTGATAAAAAGAAGGCTCAAATGGTTCAAATGCTGTTTTTCTTTGTATGTTCTTTGTATATTCTACCTTCTATCGTTTTCAATCTTTATATTCTAACATGTATATTCTATCTTTTTCTTTGTGTATTCTGTCTTCTTTAGTTATTCTTATATTTAATTCTTTTTCGAATGAAGTTCGATACACATTCATGGTTGTGAATACTACGATATTTGATAAAAATCCAGTCTTTCAATGAAACTTCATGAAAGCCATTTAGATGATAATGAGTCAAAACAAATTACAATAATTTTTTTTTTTTTTAGAGTGAAAGTATGAAAGTATACTTTAGTGTGAAAATGCTGATTCCTGAAAGTACATTGAATTATACCAATTATTTGTAGATTGAATATAATGCCAACATTTTTGAAAAGCAATGATAACATAAAAGGTGATTATAAATGAAAAAAGACTAACTTGATTAAGTATTTTTTATGCGGATTTTGTTGCCACGTCCACTTTAAGTACGAGGCTTTTTGTAAATTGGCTATTATGTTAGATGGATATTATAAAGAAAAAGTATCGACTCTTTTGTTCTAGACTGTCAGTTTTCTCTCCTCTAAGTTAGGTTGACCCTCTTAGTGAGAACATGAGACAAATTGGGAAACCCCAAAAAATTAGGTAATTCATAGCCAGGGAAAAAAAAATAAAATACCAATATTTCATTCGAGACATCCGCTCATCTATCCTTAGTGCAAAAGGAGAATACAGGGCGAATAAACGTCCACGAAACACAATAAAAAGCCGAACTTCAACAGCAATATTTCTAGGCCAAAAAAATATGCATTTTAATTTTTTTCACTGTTTTTCTCGTTTTCCTACTGTGATTCTTAATCAGTGTTATTTCAGAATTTATTTGGCCTCGTAAATGCATCAGTTCTGAACGTTTTTGAATTAATACAGTTTTTGATTTTGGCTGTTCGCACATGAATAATTAAAACTCAGTTTGCATATTAATTTTTTTGGCTAAATGGCCTTCTCTTAGTTTTGATCGGGAGATTTCTGACAAAAAAGGGGTGGGAGAGAAGGCCTGGTTGCTCTCTAATCTTTTGGTTACTTAAATTGGCAACTAGAACTTCTAATTCTTTACGAACGTTTTTATTAGTAGAAAATATACGTAACTTACGAATTAACTTACGTAGTGAACTTCTATATCTGTATATTTTTATTACGTATATGAGGGGGTTTGCCTCTCGTTAATACCTCGCTTTTTACACTAAAGCTTAAATTTTGTCCCATTTCTTTAAGAAAGACCCCTGATTCACAAGGGCCGTAGAATAAATATTTGAAATTACTAAAAATACTTTAGCGGAAAGAGTGAAGTATTTTGGAGGAGATGAACCCCACATATGCGTAATAATTTCTGTTCGTTTTAAGTTTTAATGCTGCTCCGTACATTCAGATGAAAAACTTTTCCATATTTATTTTTCATTGTTTTTTAATAGTGCTGCAATATTTTGCGCCCCCTTCATGGAAATTATCTTCGCCCATGACAAATTCCTCTATGGAAAGATCCTTCCACGTGACTCCGTCCCCTCAGCCCCCCCCCTTCCAACCAAAAATATCCCCCTGAACTTTGGGGGAGTAAGTCGTCCACAAAGACATTATTGTTAGGCTTTTGGACTATCCTAAACAAAATGGCTATCTCAAAATTTTGATCCGTTGACTTTGGGAAAAAATGAGTGTGGGAGGGGTCCTAGGTGCCCTTCAATTTTTTCGGTCACTTAAAAAGGGCACTAGCATTTTTAGTTTCCTTCATAATGAGCTCTCTCACGACATTCTAGCACCATTGGGTCGATACGATCACCCCTGGGAAAAAAAAGGAAACAAATAAACACGCACCCATGATTGGTCTTCTGGCAAAAAATACGATTCCACATTTTGTAGGTAGGAGCTTAGTTTAAGGGTTGTTAAAAAGAGGAAAAGAAAAATAATTAATACTGGTTTTGTTCTAGTAGCAATCCCTATAACTATTATTAATTTTGACCGTTATTAAATAATACTACACCACATTATATCAAACGTCATTTTTTGTGCTGCTATTTGGTATAATAGCAGCACAAAGAATTGTCATTCCAAATGTGTGCAAGTCTTTTTATAGTGTCTTGCTAATTTTTAAATTAAGTATTTTTAGTTCTTATAAATTTATATAACCATCCTTCCTCTGCCTTTAAAGTCTCCCTGACCGATAAGTGTATTTCTAGAGTAGAAATATTTTAGGAATATTCAAAATTTCGGCACTATGGTGCAGAAATCTTTGATGAGTATATAATTTTAATAATTTTATTAATTTATATTAATTTTAAAAAGATTTTCCACTAAAGAAGTTTTTCATTCTAAAGTAAAAGGTGAACCAACCATGAACAGAAACGAACAAATAATTTTCAAGCATAAAACAAACAGAAATTGCAACAAATAAGCCAGCCGAACTCGAAACGAGCAGAAACAAAGAGTAGGTCTGGTCCCCCCCCCGTTCATTCTACATACCATGATTTAATTTGCACTTTACTGAAAACAATCCTTATTTTGAGCTATGTGTTTTTATTTCTCATAACAAAAAAAAAGAAGAAAATCCCATCATGTTCTGTTCAGATAAATGAAAAAAACAAGTTTTTAAATGAAAGTAAGGAGCGACATTAAAACTTAAAACGAACAGAAATTACTCCGTATATGAAAGGGGCTTTTCCTTCTCAACGCCCCGCTCTTTACGCTAAAGTTTGACTCTTTCTCTTAACTCTACATTTTAAAAACATTTACATTAATGTTCATATACTGATATTTATTCTAAAAGTCTTAATAGTTTTGGATTTATAAAGTTAAAAAAAGATGAAAAATTTAAGACGCATTTTGTTTTAAGTAATGGGCAGGATATGTCGTAGTCATATCTGTAGTCGTATTGCTCATCTTAGTAGTATTCACATATTCAATACTAGTAGCCGTAGCAGCAGAAGTAATAGTAGGAGCATTGGGCGTAGTATTTGTGACAGTAGTTGTAGTAGTAGTATGCACGCATTGCGTTTTGGTTTGTTCAACGCCCCCCTGAATATGCCCTGAAATTTTCAACTTAATATCCTATACAATTTCTGGAATATTGATGATACGACCTTTTTATCACTTGCATACACTTAGTGTGTTCTGATTTTGTTTAACAACCTCCTAAACATTCCCTGACAGTTTCATCTTCATACCCATGGCCTCAGTATTAGTGATAGAGTAGTAATAGTAGAAGTAGAAGAAGTGGTACTAGTACCAGCATGAACAGAGTGCCTTTTGGTTAATTCAACATCCTTTTCAACATGCCCTGAAAGTTCCAACCTTATGCTCTAAGCTATTATGAAGAAATTGCCCCCACATCCTTTTGGCAACCTGAATACATGTAGTGGGTTTTGATTTAGTTCAACATCTCCCTAACATTCCCTGGAAGTTTCATCTGAATACCCTTAGCCTCAGTAGAAGTAGTAGTCGTAGCAGTAGTAATAGTGGTAACATGCACACAGTGCCTTTTGGTTAATTCAACATCACCCCTAACAGGCCCTGAAAGTTTCAACTTAATTCTCTAAGGCGATCCTAAAATATTGCTTATATGCCCTTTTGACAACCTTTGTGTTTTTGTAGTTGAAACTCCTCCTAAACGTTCCCTGGAAGTTTCATCCCAATACAATTAGCCTCACTAGTAGCAATAATCGTAGCATCAGTAGTAGTAGTAGCAGTAGCTGCAGTAGTAGGAATACACACCTAGTGCCTTTTAGTTAGTTTGAAGTCCACCTCTGAATTCTCTGAAAGTTTCAACTTAACGCTCTAAGACGTTCCTGAAATATTGTTGGTACATTCCTGATATATTGATGGTACATTGTTCCTGACATATGATTATGACGTTCCTGATATATTATGGGTAGCTAATGAGCCCAGATAAAAATTGCTTTTTAAGGAAACAAGATGGTATTTCCACCAAGAAAGCGATTATCTTTAATTCCAGGGGTCGATAAAAATAGAAGCTGAGAAGTCGAAGCTGCTGTCCTTTTCTGGTCAAACGAAAGCAAAGAAAATTGCTGTGGGGTTATACGAAAACTACGATTACAACATGGAGCATTTAAAAGAAAAGCTTCAAGAAATACAAATAAAAAGAGAATCTATGGAAGAGCAATGGAAGGAAGTAAAGCAAAATTTGCTTTTGACCCAAAAGAAGCTGAAGATTAAGAAAGACACTTTGGTGGTACGTTTTCATATTTTGAGAGTTAAGGTAGAAAGTGATGTTACTTTTATTCATAAGACAGACAGGGTTGCTCCTTATCTCCTTTTATTTGTATTTGTGTACTAGGTCCGCCTGTTGACCACAATGAATACTATGGGAGAATTGGCTATTCAACTGAAAGGTGGAAGTACCATAGACTTAGATTACGCAGGTGAGTTTAGGGTCCTAGATAAAATGTCTGTGAAAAGAATTACTTTTTGTTGTTTTGAGAGTCCAGGGTGCGAGAATAGGTATGGAAGTGCAAATACTACTAGTACTAACAACTCACCGCAGCTCCAAGCCGCCTGAGCCCAACGCTGCTACGCACACACCTCCTCTATCAAATTTATCCGAATCTTTCCTCTATACACCCCCCCTCCCCGAAAAAGTTCCAGCCCATTAAGTTCTCCATTAAGATCTCCTCTCGCCCCATTCGGGACGGCCTACTTTTCTGTATGGCCTTAGATGGTTGGCCGAAAATGGCGGTTTTTGGCAGCTTTGTGATCCTTCATTTCCAGAACATGTACTAGCTATAATAATAATTTATTGTTACCCTCTGCATACAATATAAATGCACTAAAAAGGAGTATAAAAAAAAATGAAAAGAAAAACAAAAAGGGCACAGAAAAAAAGAAAAAAAAAGAACCCGCACAATTCTTGACAACTTCAAACACTTTAAAACACTTTTTTATTAAAAATAAGATATCCTCCAATCAGCTACCAAAGGGTTCTTCGTATGAAATTAAGTAATTCTAATGAAGTGATGTGGGAAGTGCGGGTACTTGAGCTGCCTGTCCACAGCAGTTTAAGGCCTATAGGCCGGCTGGTACCAATACACAATGTAACTATTATGAGTCCAAATGGGGGTACTAAGAAAATACTTGCAGAACCTAAAGAACAGCAATCAGGTTTGTTTTTTTACCAGGTCCAGACAAAATTTCCAAACTGGTGACAAAAACATCACATGCGGTGCAAAAAGCACATTATATAGCCGACCAAGGGTTCTCTTATCAAACTGGCCCTTTGTCCTGGCGAGAGGACCATAAGATTTTCTTAGTTTCTCTTTCAAAGAAGTAATTATAAGCTGCATAGTGGATTTTATTGAAGTTCCATACGGAAGACCTAAATACCTAAATGAACTGGAAGATGAGGTTGTGACGGGACCAACTTGGATTGTATCATTGGAGGCGATCTCCAGTCCAAAGGCAAGAAACTCTATTTTGGAAGTAGCAACCGAAAGACCGATTTCTTTCAGTCCGGAGCAAACAACATCAACAACGTTTTGGAGTACCCCAAAATTGTCAGCCAAGATAATATTGTCATCGGCATAAGACAAGTGACGTCCGGCAATATATGGCTCAATTAAGTATGATGGAATCTTTCGAGCAGCTTCTCTTATAGAGTTACTAAATATTGCCGGACTAAGAAGAGAACCTTGCTTAACACCACAGCGCATAAGAATACGATTACTAACAGTACCTTGCCAACGAATCTGGATTGAGGAGTGCTGATACCACTGCCACAGGCAGGTGCAAACAAATGGATTAAGTCCACTTCTAAAAAGAGACATAATTGCTTGGGAGAGGTCGAGGCCGAAGGCCTCCACCGAGTCCGTTGGTTTCTGAATTGAAAAGGGAATAGTTGTGGGAAAAGTCCTTTGGCACAAAAGCCTTCAAAAGCCTTTGGCACAAACGTAGAGATTACGTTTTGCCTTTTTATGCCTTTTTAAGAATCGCTTAAAGAGTTGCATGGTCGTTCTGCACGCCAAGACCTTCCCGAAAACCAAAGTGGCTGTCGCCATGATCACATGTCGTGCTAATTTTAATATAGATAAGCTTCTCAAGAAGCTTGCCAATCGTCGAACATACAGTAATCGGTGCATATGCGTCATAGGATTTCGGGTCTTTATTTTTCTTAAAAATGCACGTTACTAGACCTTCGCATAGCGCATCAGGAATATGCTGCTGGGCGATACAAGCCTGAAATAAAATAGCAAGATGTTCAAATAATTTTACTGTCCCGTACATCAGATATTCGGGTTGCAGGCCGTCTGAAGCCGATGCTTTACCTGGTTTAAGACGGTAAATTAACCTCCCACATTCCTAGAAATCAGGATGAAGCCCTATCTTTCATGCAGCTTACTGTTTGAATTATGTTCAGTCAAATGGGAACCCAAAACTGTCCGTAGACTATTCCTCTGGAAAACTCTGCCGAGCATAATCTCTTCACCTTTGCTTACTCCATGTCTAAGCGACTTAGTCTTCTTAACATTAATTTTCAATCCTATTCTTGCGCCCTGATTTCTCAAAACCTCCGAAAAACCATTCATTTTGCTAATATTTGCCTCATGACTCTCAAATCATGAGTGTTATCAAAATCTATGAAAGTTCTATTTTCTCATTTGATTCAATGTTCGAATGATTCAAAAAGTTGATTGAAATTTGAAATTGATTCAAAAAGTCATAGCCTTTGTCGTGTTCCCTAGGACAAAGCTCGTCAAAATAGTCCATATAAACGAGGATAAAACGCAATCCTACTTAACTTCTGATTCAATTTGAGACCAGCTACTAGCCTAATTGCCTATTTCAATCGGAGCAATGTTATTCTCGTTTATGACACTATCCACTTTAATGTATTTAACTTGTATACCATGCAAGGATAAACTGAGGACTAAAAGGGACTTCTCAATTATTAATCTAAGGGTTAAAATGTGATCTACAGCTTTTTTTCATTTCTGAAAAATTCAATCATAAAAGTAGTTTGCTTCCTATAGAAACCAAGTTAATGCCTCCAAAACTGCCACACTTACTCCTACCACCTTTTTTTTTTATAAAGGTGGGGTTATAAAGGTATGGGGTTTATTTAAAGTTTTTCTAAAATCCCTGGATACTCTCCTCTTTTCAAAAATTATATTCGCTATCTTCAGTAATATATCTGTAAACTCAGTTTTGATATGAATGTTGAGAGGCTTAAATTCTAATGAGACATTAGAGGTGATGTTAGGTAATGAGAAAATTGAATAGGCTTCACTTACCTAGTTGGCGTCATTAGTAATGATGATGAACTCAGGAAATTATATAAATTACTAGCTGTTGAGGTGGCGCTTCGCGCCACCCCAACACCTAGTTGGTGGGGGCGCTTCGCGCCCCCCCCAAGCCCCCCCGCGCGCGTAAGTCGTTACGCGCCATATCAGTTATGCGCCATTGTAGTTGTGTCCCTATGTCCCACCTGTGAATATAGATATATATATATATATATATATATATATATATCTATATATATAAAAATAAGTTGTCTGTCTGTGGATGGATGGATGGATGTGTCAGGTGACGTCACCTGAAAAAACTGGATTAGGTGACGTCAAAACTGAAAAAACTAAAAAAAGGCAAAAACTACAAAAAAAACTAAAAACTAATAAAAAAAATAAAAAAGCAAAAAACTAAAAAAACTATAAAGGTAAAAACCAATAAAAAACTAAAAAAAAAACTGAAAAAACTAAAAATAGGCAAAAACTACAAAAAAAAACTAAAAACTAATAAAAAAAGTAAAAAAGCTAAAAAACTAAAAAAACTAAAAAAACTAAAAAAAGGTAAAAAACTAAAAAAAATAAAAAATAAAAAAAAACTAAAAAAAAGGAAAAAAACTGAAAAATAAGCTAAAATAAAGGTAAAAACCAATAAAAAAATAAAAAAAAAGGAAAAAACTAATAAATGACGACACTCAAAGAGAAAGCGACCAGGACAAAAGGAATGTTCGATTAGCAATCAACAAAGCACCGGGACACAGGGAGTATAAATGACGACCAGGACATAAGTAAAAAAAAAAAACTATCTATATATATAAAAATAAGTTGTCTGTGGATCTGTGGATCGTGGATCAGGTGACGTCACCTGAAAAAACTGGATCAGGTGACGTCAAAACTGAAAAAACTAAAAAAAGGCAAAAACTACAAAAAAAACTAAAAACTAATAAAAAAGCTAAAAAACTAAAAAAACTAAAAAAAAGGCAAAAACTACAAAAAAACTAAAAACTAATAAAAAAAATAAAAAAGCTAAAAAACTAAAAAAACTAAAAAAAGGTAAAAAACTAAAAAAACTAAAAACTAAAAAAAAACTAAAAAAGGTAAAAACTAAAAGAACTAAAAAAGAAAAAAATAAATGACGACACTCAAAGAGAAAGCGACCAGGACAAAAGGAATGTTCGATTAGCAATCAACAAAGCACCGGGACACAGGGAGTATAAATGACGACCAAGACACAAGTAAAAAAAAAAATTAACAAAACTAAAAAGAAGGTAAAAACTACAAAAAAACTAAAAAGAAAAAAAAACTAAAAACTAATAAAAAAACTAAAAAATCTAAAAATCTAAATAAACTAAAAAAGAAAAAAAAAGGAAAAAAATAAAGGAGAAAAACAAAACTAAAAAACGAATGTATATACAGACCGGTACACCGGGATACAAATGACGACCGGGACACAGGGAATATAAATAACGACCGGGACACAGGGACACAACTACAACGAGGACACCGGGGGAAACAGGGGGATATAAATGACGACCGGGACAAAAAAACTAAAAAGAAATAAAAACTAAAAACTAATAAAAAAAACTAAAAAATCTAAAAATCTAAATAAGCTAAAAAAGAAAAAAAAAGGAAAAAAATAAAGGAGAAAAACAAAACTAAAAAACGAATGTATATACAGACCGGGACACCGGGATACAAATGATGACCGGGACCCGGGACACAGGGAATATAAATGACGACCGGGACACAGGGACACAACTACAACGGGGACACCGGGGGAAACAGGGGGATAACCTGACAATCTATTTATATGCAAAGACAATGGGACAGCAAAGAATGTTGTATATTCGCAAGTTTTACGTAGTTAAAACCATATATATATATATATCTATATTCACAGGTGGGACATAGGGACACAACTACAATGGCGCGTAACTATTATGGCGCGTAACGACTTACGCGCGCGGGGGGGCTTGGGGGGGCGCGAAGCGCCCCCACCAACTAGGTGTTGGGGTGGCGCGAAGCGCCACCCCAACAGCTAGTATATATATATATATATATATATATATATATATATATATATATATATATATATATATATATGTATATATGTTTTTAACTACGTAAAACTTGCGAATATACAACATTCTTTGCTGTCCCATTGTCTGTGCATATAAATAGATTGTCAGGTTTGCCGACTCTTGAACATGCAACATATAATGGTCCATGGGAAAACAATCCGTATTCAGATCTATACCTCATGATTCTAATGATTGCCCTTGAGCTTTGTTGATGTTGATTGCTAATCGACCATTCCCTGTGTCGCCATCGTCATTTATGTATCCCCCTGTGCCCCCCGGCGTCCCCTTTGTAGTTTTGTCCCTATGTCCCGGTCGTCATTTATATTCCCTGTGTCCCGGTCGTCATTTGTGTCCCGGTGTCCCAGTCTGTGATTTCTCTTTGAGTGTCCCGGGCGTCATTTATATTCCTTGTGTCCCGGTGTCCCGGTCGTCATTTATATCCCCCTGTGCCCCCCGGCGTCCCCGTTCCAGTTGTGTCCCTGTGTCCCGGTCGTCATTTATATTCCCTGTGTCCCGGTCGTCATTTGTATCCCGGTGTCCCGGTCTGTATATACATTCGTTTTTTAGTTTTGTTTTTCTCCTTTATTTTTCATTTTTTCCTTTTTTATTTTTTTCCTTTTTTAGTTTTTTTAGTTTTTTAGCTTTTTTAGTTTTTTATTAGTTTTTAGTTTTTTTATTAGTTTTTAGTTTTTTTTTCCTTTTAGTTTTTTTGTAGTTTTTACCTTTTTTTTAGTTTTTTTAGTTTTTTTTTTACTTATGTCCTGGTCGTCATTTATACTCCCTGCGTCCCGGTCGTCATTTGTGTCCCGGTGCTTTGTTGATGGTGATTGCTAATCGAACAATCCTTTTGTCCCGGTCGCTTTCTCTTTGATTGTCGTCATTTATATTCCCTATGTGCCGGTGTCCCGGTCGTCATTTGTGTCCCGATGTCCCGGTCTGTAATTTCGTCAGTTAAAAACATGACGTCAGCCGACACAGAAACATGACGTCACCTGATCCACAGACAGACAGACAACTTATTTTTATATATATAGATATACAAAGTAGAATAACAAAAGCACTGGTTGTTGGAAAGAAGTTAAAAGAATAAGAAAATTCTAAGAGATAAGATTATAATGCTACGGCTGTGAAACGTGGCCGCCTTGAAAATTCGAAATGTATGCGAGATATTCTCTGATTAAAAAATAATTCGTCATTGTTTTGAATTGTGTTGCGAGAGCAACACTTTGGTTTTGTCGTGGTTTTTTTTTTTTTGTTCCTAGCACCCCGATTTCAGCTTATTCCTAGAAAGTGGTGAGGGTCTAACCTCTGCGGTTTTTACGGAAAGTGTGGACCTTAGGCCGGATTGATGAATATGACTTTACATTTTGGAAAGCTTCGTAGAACTCTTGCCTGGGGCCAAAAAAGATGGTTTTTGCTTGTCCTTGAGCCAGAGCCTATAGTGTGGGAAGTGAAGAGGAGTTGTATAGCCTATGTCAGAGAGGACTATCTGAAGTTATGCAGCCAAGCTTTCGTTTCATCAAATCATGTTTCTGCTTTCGAGTGGAAAGCTCCGTTCTAGCAGGCAAGCAGGCAGGCACCAGTTTCAAATTGAAGATGGACTAAAATCTATAAGTGTTAAATATATGCGACAGTTACCCTGCCCCACAGCCAATATATCTTTTTTGAGTGATAAATAGAAAAATTTAGAGAAGCAAAAAAGCGGCATTTTCCCACGGGTCCGAAAGTGCTGCCATCTATTGTTTCTACCCATTTCTGTTCGTGATTTAAGCTGAGTTTATCATTCGGTTTTTCGCACTTGGGATTGCGGTAGAGAAATGGTATCAGATATGCCTCTTAAACTTTAAAAGTTCTCTCATTGCTAAAGAAATTAGAGTTTATCCTTTGCTCCTTTCTAAGTGATGACGTTAGAAAGTTGGCCTACGGCAAAAAAGTCAACTTTTGAACTAAGACAGATAGATTTTTTTTTTCGACGGCAGTCGATAGCTTTTGATGAGCTGATCAAAGTATAAGTTAACCATTTTTTTGTACAAAAATTCCTTCATGAGATATACCAGTTTGAAAGTTTAAAGGGGTTGACAACTTCAGTAGTAAGGTACACACTGAAACCAAAAATAGGCCGATACCAATTGTGAGACATATAGGGGAGTTGTAAGCAACAGTCGGCTGTTAGCTCATAATCATCCTCGGCAATGAGGGGTTCGCAACTCTTACTAGTTGGTGTACCTATTTTTTGTTTCTGTTGTATTTGATGGTAAGACCAATTTGGTTCCAGTGGTAAGACATGTAGGGGACTTGTAAGTAATAATCGGCTGTAAGGCTACAATCATCTTTAGCAATGAGGAGTTTGCAACTTTTGCGAGTTGGTGTACCTAGTATGTATTTTAGCATCCTTACAGATTAACAACTTCAGCGTTTAGTCGCAGCGAGGAAACAAAACCAAAGTGTTGCTCTCGCAACACTTTACTCGGCGAAGCCGAGCAAAGGTTGCCGCAACACCTCACGTTGCCCATGCAATGTAAATCTAGTTTTAGTTAGAATTGTTGTTGATAGATATTTAAATTTGCACAAAAGATGACATGGGATGAAGGTGATCAGACTGCTGGTATTGTGAAAGCAACTCAGTTTGGAGTCCTTGAAAGATGTAAACAGCTTGTGGAGGCAGGTTATGATGTAAACAAAAGAGATTTAGAAAATGTAACTTTACTTCACTGGGCATCAATTAACAATAGATTTAAAATTGTGAAATACTACATATCCCAGAATGCAGTAGTTGATGCTGTCGGTGGAGTTGTGAGCTCCACCCCTTTGCATTGGGCAATCAGACAAGGACAGTTGCGAATGGTTGTCTTATTGATGAAGCACGGAGCAGATCCTCAAATCCGAGATGGAGAAGGATATTCAGGAATTCATCTTGCTGCTCAATATGGACACACGTCTATTATTGCCTACCTTCTGGGCAAAGGGGTCCATCCTGATGCACCTGATAAAAACAAAATGACTGCACTTATGTGGGCTGTTTCAAAAGTTAATGGGGTGGATCCATGTCGGCTATTATTGTCGTGTGGTGCGTCGCCATCTATCCAAGATACGCTTTGTGGAAACACTGCTATTCATTGGGCTATAATTGCTGACAATAATACAGCTATACAGTGAATGATAGACTATAATCCAAATATGGACATTCCCAACTACCAGGATGTTACTCCTTTTGCACAGTTAGTTTTGAAGCGACCAAAATGGCTTAATCAAAAAGTTTTTGAACAGTTAGTTGACAAATACCTCCCCAAAGAGGATCGTGGATGTAAAAGAATAAGAATAAAAGATGCAAAGATACCGGAAGCACCTGGAAATTTTGGCTATTACAAACAGATTGAGTACGACAACTATGGATTTCAAAAGGAAAACATTGAAAATGGAAATTGAGCTCATCCTTTGAGAGTATTGAATCTGAGTTCAAAGTGAACACACCTGGATTAAATTGAATATTTTATGAACTTATTAATTCAGTAAGCCCTTTTTAGCTTATGAATTATGAACTATTTCAACACTCGGCTATAAGCTCTCATCGAATAAAAATGAGTTCATTATAATTCAAGGTTTTGCAATAACTGGTTAAGGATAAAGTGACGTGTAACCTTGACCTACATAAGAGGATTATCAAAAGAACTATTTGTGCATGAATTGTAGAAAAAAATATTTATTGAGCTATTATTATTGAACTAATTGAACCAGCGTGATGCCTGTTACCAGTGACGATAATCCTGTCCTTGTTTATTCCCCGGTATTGAATTTTGTACAGAGCAATTTGATAATTGGAGCAGAGGATGACGTGATTAAAAGGCATGGAGTGGAGTTTTTTGACTCTAATTCGGTCAAGGTGGCAAAGACGTTATTGTGGCAGCTTTGTCCGGGTAATGAAGATTGCCCTATTTGGAAGGGAAATAATGCATTGGTTAGCCATTTCAGCGACATAATTACTTTATTAAAATCTCTTGACGAGACTGACACTGATGTTCCGACATTCGTCATAAGAAGTACCCTGCCTCCCTGCCACTGCCTACACCTCTTTATTCTCAAAATTTAATGAGCTCCATCAATTTGTTTTGGGAATGTCTTCAAAACTTGACAATTATGAACTGAGCTTCCCCCAATTACCCAAGCCGGCTTCAGTGCTAGATTCGCATGCAACAGTTATCGTCTCAAAGGTGCCGGACGCCTTATCTGACCCTCTTAAGCGAAAAGCTGCTATAGACCAAATTACTGGACATGAATTAGTACGTAGCGTAAAGCCCATCAATGACAAGTGGTATATTAATATGGACAAGTCTGCTACGGAGGACTTCTGCTCGTCAATCCAGAACATAATCTCCGGTACTACAACAAAAGTGGTTTCCAAGCGGTTTTTTGGTATATCACGTAATATTCCTACCGACGTTGACATTACGGTACTTGGAAGCCAACACGGTATCATAGATGCTAAGAGATTGGGCCTATCGAAGTCTGTGAAAATCGAGTTTTTGGATTCTTTTGCGCAATCTACGTTTTTCAAGCATGGCCTCAGAGTGGGCTATGAAATTTTTCCTGTTTACGAGTTTAAGGACCTACCCAAATGCTGTTTTAAATGCCGATCACTAGACCATCTACAGTACTCCTGTCCCAGCGTTCTCCCGAAATGTGCTCGTTGTGGAGGGCCACCCATATCAACAAAAGATGAGCCATGCATTGCTGATCCCAATTGCGCAAATTGCGGTCAAAAACACCCTTCCTATAGCTTTTCCTTCCCCGTTATTAAGAATGGAATAAAGTGCAAATCCACCTTTCAACCATGAGTGTATCAATCTCAGTCATTTCGTTCAATATAAATGGCACCAAAGATAAGGATTTTGTTATTGATGAGTTGTATGGTTCTTACGACTTGGTATGTTTCCAGGAGCATCTTCTCACTGCTTCAAGTTTGAATTTTTTGCGTCGAAGTCAGCATCATACTGCGTTCCTGAGTCTAGCAAAAGCTACTGGCGGTTGCCCTTCCGGTGGACTAGCCTGTGTCTTTAAACGGGACATTCATCTACCCTCCCCAGTACTCTTCTACTCCGACGATTTTTTTTCGGCTGTGCGTGTTGGCAGTATTGTATTTATAAACTCTTATCTCCCACATGAAGAATACTCGATCAGATCCTTAACTAAATTCGGAAAGGCGGTGGTCTGCTTAAGAATCTTGTGAATCAGGTACTGTTAAACTCTCTACAGTATATAATAATTGGGGACCTAAATACTGATATTAATCGATCTTCTGTAAGAAGTGAGCTGCTTTTTGAGTGTCTTCCTTCATACCGCGTTGTGCCCAAATCCCATAATTTTTCATATGTTCATCATTCTGGAAGCACAAGTGATATTGGCCATATTATTTGCTCGCCTGGTATTATCTCTTCTTCTGCTTCTGTTCATGTTAGTAAGCAAGATACTGACCACATGCCAATTTCAGCGACATTTACAATGGATATTGGTCTATCGGAAACCAATTGCTCGCGAGAAAAATCGAAGTGGTTTGAAAAAAGTAATTGGAGCAAAGCCAATATACCGCACTACATCTCTACCTTGACAACCCTTCTTTCTACCATACGTGTTCCATATCATCTTCTTCAGCGCCAGGTACCTAATAATGGTAAAGCCGATATTGACTGTTATTATAACCAACTTGTGATGTGTATGAAAAGGGCAGAAGAAGCTGCCATACCTCGGCAACGTATTCGTAAAAGAACACAAAAATCTATCTGGTCAATGGACCCTTGTTTAAAGTCGATAAAAAATAAAGCAAAATTATGGCTCCAGATATGGAATGAATGTGGTCGGCCAAGTTCTGGGTGTGTCGCTGATATTAAACGTAAAACTGCCTTCCAACTTCAGCTTGGTATAAACATTATTCTTCGTTTTTTTTTAGTGATTAATTACTCATTGCATTCTGTATATACTCGCCTTCTTACCCCGCCCCCTCTCTAGTACAACGTTTTCGCAACGCCATATAATGCCCATATCTTTTTCTTCCGTAATTAATGCTGTTAAAAGTTTAAAATCTGATTTAATAGATAAAGATGGTATTTCTAAGATGCATATGCCGATTGAATGCATCCCCCTTATATCTCACATTTCAGCTTCTTCTTCAAATGTGTCTATGTACTTCATACGTACCTGAGAGTTTTCTGTGTGGAACTGTTTCGTCAATCTTAAAAAGGGGAAAGTCACCGATTGATTGTTCTTGCTATCGACCTATTACTGTATCTTGTAATATTAGTGAGGTTTTTGAGTATATCCTTCTATCATTTTTGACTAAAAATATTATTGAGGATGAGAACCAATTTCGTTTTTGGAGTGGGGTGGGTTGTCAGCATGCGCATAAGTTTCTGTCTTCTCTGTTGGCTGATAATTCTTCCAAGGGAAATGGTCTTTATATTTGTGCTTTGGATCTTTCGAAAGCGTTTGATAGTGTGGTCCATAGACAGCTCATTTTTTCCTTGTATAATTCTGGGGTCAATCTCTCTATTATAATGCTTCTTAGGTTTCGGTATTTAAATTCGTTTTTTCAATTAGGACCTGCACCAGACACTATTATAAGAATGTGAAGAGGAGTTAGGCAGGGTGGTGTTCTGTCCCCTTCGCTTTTTAAGATTTGTATTTCTAGTGTGCTGTCTAAGATTTCAGGGACATACCTTTCTGGTCTTGTGGATGTTTCTTATCTTGCGTATGCTGACGACTTGCTTCTGATTAGCCGTTCCAAAAAGGGTCTTTCCAAAATGGTCTCTATAGTTTCTGATGCTTTCTCTGATATTAGCCTTTCAATTAATATAGATAAATGTGAGTTTCTTCCCTATAACTGTATTACTGCTACTCCCCTTCACTGTAATAACTTCACTATCCCTCTTGTTAATTATATTCGTTGGCTTGGTATCTCTATTACTAACAATCTTTCGAGCCTAAGTCAGCGTACTGTTTGTGATATAAGTAAAAAGATTCAGATTGGTTATGCAAAAATTGTTGCAAATAGAGGGAAGTATAATAGACGTGCGCTGGCTAAACTTTATTCTACTTTCTGTGATCATTCTGTCCTTTATGCTTCAGGTCTTTCCCCCCTTCTTAATAATGGTAATTTACAAAGAATTCGGATAAATTATTTCAAATTTTGCAAATTTCTTCTGTTTCTTCCATCTTGGACAAAAAACCGACTCTTGTTAAAAAATTCTCAGTTCCTGACATAACTTTAAAGTTGGAGATTCTTCACAGACAACTCCCCAGTACAGCTTATGCGCGCCTATCCCCTCACCAACGTCTTATCCGTTTTCTTCGCTGACTTTGTGTGTGTATTTGTTTTTCTCTGTGTTTTTTTTTAATTTCATTTTTTGTGTGTATCTAATGTTTATTTTTTTTCATATTTCGTTATTTTATGTGTTTATTTAATTTTTCGTATTAACGTAAAAAATTTCTATTGTCATTACTTTTCATTTTTTGTATGTTTTGCTTTTTTTTTGTGTATTTAATTGTTTGTACTCCACATTTTAATACTTTTATAGTGTTGTTGTGGGTAAGAAATAAATTATTATTATACCCGTTTATATACTTGTTTAACGAACAATAAACTGTATAAAGTTTTAATTTGATCCTTCTTTCAGAGGCCACAGTGAAAAAAGCCTAGGTTGCCAAAAACAGGTTGTGCGAATCAGCAAAAACAAATTGTGATCCGATTTGACCGAAAAATCACCGAAAAACTATGGTTTTTGTAATCTGTCTTGAGCGAAGAACAAGACGTCTTCAAGTGGGAGTGAAAAGAGGTCAGGCGAAATAAATTTAAAGAAAATTGGAACCTAATAAATGATAGTAAAGAGTAATGCTCGTAGCTGAGAGGGTTTAGAAGGACTCTGAGAATCTGTGTTAACTTTAGTTGGTTTTGTGGTATGGAGAGATGTCAGTGGTAGCAGTAGATTTATCTCTTCATTTATATTTTAGGGAGATCATGAAAAAGAACAGAAGATTGTTGATAATCTTGCCAACGATATTGCATCCACTAAAAATAAGATCATCATTGCTGAAACACTTCTGCGTACCCTTGAAACCGAACAAGCCAAATTCAGCTCCTCCACAGAAAAAATCCATAAAAGGTAACTTGGGTTATTATTTTTACTTAGTTTCCGATCATTCTTTTGATTCAGGCACGAAGAAGGAACTTGTTTTGGGATGAAAGCATAGCTTTGGAAGTAGTATGAAAATGGGCCATTGAATATCAGTTGCACCAAAACCGTTAATAAACACTGATAATAGAAAATGATGAGAAAAGAACAAAAAAGAAAATAAATACATGGTTATATGCAATGGCCATTTAAGCAGCATAAATCAAAAACCTTCAGAAACATTGAAAACTCTGCAGTCAATGCAAAAAAAAGGAATAAAAAGAAATACTATCTTGCCGGCCAAACGTGGCGTTCGTGTTATAACTACTTGTCGCTTGGCCTTTTACCTCAGTAAACGACGACACTTGATGTAAACATGGCCAAGAAACATACACAGCTTGTATTGGTCTTAGTACGTTGGCCTTCTTGCTGCGACGACTTTTTATTTTATTTTAGATGTTATTTCTTATTTTGCATTGTATCCAACGTTGCGTGGAAGTTCGTATAGGTGGATGAAAGAATGTTATATGCAGAAGAATATAGTGATAATATTCTGACTAAAGAAATAACAGTTTTTAATCATGCTTTTTAGTTGAGTAGCGAATGTTTTAATCAAGTGTCCTCTTGTGGAAGGGAAAGATATTGCTTTTGGTCCCTTTTTAGAATTCTTGAACGGAAAATAAAACTGGGCTGGAATTAGCAAATAGACATTCGTGATCTGGCATTCGGTTAACTAACAATGAAATAAGAAATGAAATGAATTGAATTAATGAAATGAAATAAGAATATTAGGCCCACTGGGAAATTCATTTTAAACAAGTCTATTTAGTTCATTTGTTCTACTTTAAATATTAAAAAGGTAATATAAAAAATCATCCCACGATCTTTGTTTTATTCAGTTTTTTATTTATACATTGTGTATTATATATGTTGCTGTAAAAGACCGAAACAGGAGAATGTCCGAAATTACTTTTTTTTTACTTGGATTCATTTAGTTTTACCAGTCAGCTTTTGTAGTTTTACACAAGGTTTGATGGTGACAGATTAGGCTAGGTTTTTAACCCATCTCTGAGATTTATAACCTAATTTAACCAAACCCACCCTAACCGAACTTTAGCTTTTACCATCAAACCTTGCATAAGACATTCGCCGGTGAATGTCGACGGGTTTCGGGCATTCACCGAATGTTATGTCGAATATCGAACATATCGGTAAGATTTCAGACATTCGTCCGTGAATGTCGACATTTACCTGATTTTGGTCTTTCACTGTAACATATACACTATTTTTATTATTATGCATTCACACATTTGCACATTATTACGTATTTATACAGTATTCTTCTTTACATATTCCTGCTAATTTGTAAATTATTGATGATGATGATGAGGATAATTTATTTAATATACTTAGAAATATACAAAGATATTAACCCCCGACAGAGAGCCGAGCTCGTAAGGTTGGGTGTGTAAGAACAGGACATACACAAAACAAACATCTCGTCATAATAATAATAATAATAGCAAAATTAACTTAATTAACAAAAAAAAATAATAACAACAAAAACCTAGAAAACAAGAAATATCAGAAGGAAAGGGAGAAAAGAAATGCTGGGCAGGAGGGGCATGGGAAGCCATCCCATTGTGGAGACAAAAACTTAACATATAAAGAAAAACTACATAAATTTTTAAAATTCCATCATTAAAGGTAAATAAACAAACATTAAAAAACTACCTTTAAATACTGCTTCTTTAAATACAGCTGATATTTGTGTGATTGATCAACCTGAGTTTTATCATTCAGCTTGTGTTTATTCGCAATGAATGGCATTAGGTACCTAAGTGAAAACCTTGACCTTTCACATTTTGCGAAAGAAATTCGGCATAATCCCACCTACCGACGAGCCGAACGAGGGTATTAACATAGATTTATTGTAGACATAAATTTTAAGATTTTGAATTTGAAAATGCCATAAGGAAATATTTACATCAAGTATACGTTTTAACCCCGACAAATTTAGGAAAAAGAATATCGTTTTTGTTTCCGATGAATTTTCAAGTTTTGAGGGTCGTCGATGTAAAAAATTTCCAAGTATTCTTACTGTTCTATTTTGTAGTACTTCTAATTGTATTAAGTGCGTCCAAAAGGTAGTAAGATAGACAATTGAGCAATAATTCAAATACGAGGCAATTGAAGAGTGGTAAAGTATTTTTAGTATGGAAAATGGAGAAACATTTTCACACGGCACATCGACCCAGTACTTTGAGGAAGTTTAGCCCTTAAATGATCAAAGTGATTGCGAAAAGATAGCAATGGATCAAGAAAAACTCCTAAATAACGATATGACTGAACCCTTCAAATTCTATTCTCAAAAACCTGGAGTTCCTGACAAGAAATCAATTGAGTGGTGCGTTTCGGACGACCAAAAACCATAAATCCAGTAAAATTTGGTGCTATAGTATTGGAAGCAAGCCATCGATTATCTGAAGTTGCAGTTACAATCAAATTTTCAATTAATGTAGTTGAATCCCTCGCTTCAACAGATATAGCTATGTCACTTGCAAATAAAATAGTAATACTAATATTCTCCTGCAAACTTTGCGGGAGTTATTTCTATAAATCAGAAATAAGAGTAGACCTAATACTGAACCTTGAGGGACACCAACATCATTAAGGTTTTTTTAAATTAGACCATGTTCCATCGATATCTACCGCAATTGGACGACCAAAGGCATTATTTTACTAAGTCGAGTCCAATACCTCTTATGCCTGCATTTTCCATTTTGTCAGAAGGAATTTCATGGTTTATTGTGTCAAATGCTTCTTTAAAATTGTAGAAAACAGTAGCTACGTGGAAATCCTTATCTGGACAATCATTTAATTCTAATAAAAGAGCTGCAACTGCTTTTTGTGTCGAATGGCTTGCCCTAAGTCCAAACTGGCATTTGGTGAAAAAAGTTTTCTTATCCAAATAAATAGAAATCCTTTCTTAAAAATTTTTTTGACACTTTAGATAAAGGTGATAAAATTGCAATGGGACGATAATTATTTATGTCAAATTTATCACCTTTTTATGTAATGGAATTACCTGAGTAATTTTCCATCTACTACGAAAACACACCTGAGCTGATACAAAAAATTAAAGATACGAATAAGTGGATCAGAAATCACTCTAGCAATACTTTTAAAAACTTCGTTGATAGTCCATTATATCCCACTGAATTACCATTTTTTATATTTTTAATAGCCTTGTGGAATTCTGCAAGATTAACTGGGGCCAGGGATATGCTCGTACCTCCAGAGGGAGAGAAATAATGTTTATGTATCCTGCGAGAAGAAAAATCTATTTCTGCAGAAATGATAGATTGTCCAACACCAATAAAATAATCAAAACATTTAACTTCTTAAATAAAAATTGTTAAATTGTTAAAGCAACAGTCTGTGATCCTTTAACTTATTCACTATTTATGTCATATAATACCTCTGGATGCCACAGTTGTTTATTTTGTCTAATTTTATCCTCGATCAAACTGCTATTTTCCCGGGAAGAATCAGAATTTTGAAATGAATCTTCATAATAAGTTCTTTCACTTTCTCTATGAGTCCTTACCAAAAGGTTTTTATTATTTTTAATTATATTTTTTCATTAGTATTTTATTTTTCATTAATCAACCTCAAAAGGGACTTATTTACCCAAAGCTTTCTAGGAGCATTATCTTTCCTATTGAAATTCTATACGAGCAAAATTGATCAAGCTTTCCATCAATATATTATAAAACTTATCTAAGGATTGATTTGGATTCTTTCCATTAATTACTGGACTCCATTTAACGTCACCAAGCCCTTTTGTTAAATTTAAAAAAGAATTATGTAAAAAGTCTCCACGCTTTGTTTGACTTTTTTTTTATTATACGGGAAATAAAGGAGAAAAATCAGCCATAATTATGCAGCGATCAGATGAATCATCAGAAATGACATATGTATTAAGGGCGCTGTAAGGTGAAAAAATAGGATCAGTTTCTGAAAATGATCTATCAGTTATCCTGGATGGCATAAAACATACAGGGTTTAATTCAGAGTTAACGGAGATTCTAAAAACTGCCAAGTGTTTCTATCACTTCTATTCTGGTTAGCAGATCCAAGGCTCATTAAATTAATCTTAAAATCTCCCGTAACTAGATAAGGATATTAAGACTAGATAATTTATCCAACAAAGTTACAAACCGATTTATAAAGTCTACCTGACTAGCTGACGGAGTACGATAAATAACTACGATTAGCAGTTTCTGATTATTTGGAAAAAACAATCAACAACACAAGATTCAAAGAGCATTACAATATTCATTGGCAAGAAATCTAGCCTTGCGCGAGCCAGTATGCAATTTTTAACCCAAACAGCAATGCTACCTTTGCTTTTGTCTAATTCGACCGATATGAAAACATTGATAATCTTTAACATGAATACTTTCAATTGAAAACTCGTCTAAAAAAGTTTTACATAGGCCTGAAATATCTGTTTTAGATGCTGATAAAAAAGTTTCAATCGTTCTTGGCAGTCCTCCAGCCTGACAATTCCAAAACGTTATCCTCCTTGTATTAACATTATTCTTTGCCAAACCATTCAAAAATAAATATTGATTTTTGGAATATCTTATATATTGCAATTGTCTTCATTATAATTAGCTACAATATTTTGGAAAACTGAAAGAAACAAAACAGAATCTCGCTCAAATTCATTTAACCTTGGTGATGGAATTCTTCTATCCGTTATCAAATGTTACCACCACGTCAAATACAACCATACCACGCCCCACCAGCCCAGCAAACAAACAAAAGAAAAAAAAGGTAACACAAATAGGAACGACTTTGAAAAGAATAGAAAAATGTCTTCATTCCAGGTTGATATCTTTCAATACTGCTAATCAGAAAGACCTCTCTGCGGGTCAAAGTAAAAAAAAAAGTAAATAAAGAAAAATAATTTAAGAATCTAGAAGAAGGCATATAAAAATAAATAAATACAAACAAAGTGGCTAAGTAAAAACAAGATTAAATATTACATACTTATATGAATTAAATAATAACAACAGAGCGTTCCAACTATCATGCGTAGTAATTTTATATGACAGAATCATCCACTTGTAAAATTTGATGTGCTTCTCCTTGGACTCTCGAAAAGTCGTCGATGTCTAGTATATAATCATTAAATGAGTATTTTGTAGTCGGACCGTCAGGTCTTTCCACAAACAAATATGACTGAATGCCCTTGGATATCTATGCATCATATCAGTGAATTTTTCTTAATTTATCATATTACAGCTTACGTATTTTACGAATTTCGGCTGGAACATCGTCACTAATAAAAAAAGTTCGAATTGTTCCCATGGATTGTTTTACCCTTAAACTTACTAGCATTTTCTATCATAGCTAACTTATCACATTTTTTATTCAGTGTCAACTTCAAAATTTATTGTTTCAAAATTATTTCTGTCGTAGTATGTGATAGTGACGATCTATCTCTGTAAATAAAGCTTTAGTATTATCATTATTCTCGCACACAGCATTCCATATGATAACATTATTTAATAATTTAGTGGCTTCCATTCTCACAATTCGACCCGTACAATCTTCATATTTTCTTCTTAACTTCGTTGTTTCATCAGTACATGTTTTTATATGCAATTTGAGGCGAGACGCATTTTGATCTTTTCTATTTTCAGTTTAGTATTATTAATCTAATTTTTTTTTTAAGTAGTGAATGGTCTTTTTCCAAATTATCGACCCTTGCCATAAGACTCCCTAATTGATTGTTGATATTGCCTAGCTTATTACCGTTTTCTTTTACGACATCGAGAATTATCTTATAGTCTGCAACTGTATTGATAATTCTGGTTTCGAGCTAGAGCTGTACTCCGAGGTGTCTATTGTACTACTCATACCTTCTTGTCTAGTGTTTTTCGTTTGACGACCCATTATGTACTAATAGACTTCATGTATATCCAACTATCCTTGTGATTATATTTTCACATCAATTTGTGCTCAGAGGTCTTAAATGAACTGACATTGAATGAACTGACGAGAGCATTGAATGAACTGAGGTTGAATTGAGGACTCTGACGAGAAAAATTGCCTACGGATTGATCTGGGTACTCGTCTGACTGGCCGTATTTCAAACAGTAGGCTATACGAAAAATGTAGTTAAATCCCCCTTTCTAGGGCTATAATGAAAGAAAGGTTGAGATGGCTAGGGCACATTGTGTGGATGAAGGATGACAGATTGCCGGAGATTTTCCTTTTCGGCCAACCGTCTAGGGCTAAACGGAAAGCAGGTATTCTTCGTATTGGGTGAGAGGACGTCATAGAGAAAGATTTAAAGGAAATGGGAATTTCCCGGGAGAGTGTAAAAAGGGAGGCTGTGAATAGATTGGGATGGAGGAGGAGCTTGCGTAGCTGTTTTTCCCTCAGGTGGTTTGGTGCTGCGGTGAGTTGTTAGTAGAATCTTTTTTTCAAAGATTTTCGAAACGCGTTTGATTTTATGCTGCGACTTTGATGCTAGTTAACGTTATCTGTTCAATTTGTTTTCCTTTTGAAGTAACTAAAATATTCAAGGTAAATTTTTTTTAAGAAGATGTGTTTTCGAAGTTTTATATAATTTTGGAGTCATTACAAAAACAATTTCAAGTAAGGCCGGATACACAATGCTTGTGGGGAGAGGGGAGGCGCGAACGAAAATTAGGCTCCCAAATTGGTATTTTTCGCCTTCTGTAATTGGTGCAAATTTCGACCTTCAGGGGGGGGGGAGCAAATACCTCTCTGCTTACCTGGATCTGCCCCTAATTTCTACTGGCTCTTGTGTATCCAAAGTTAATTTATTCTTATTTAATTTCGGTCTAAACTGGAGGCTAAACTTTATAATGCGGCAACATTGCGGTGGCATTTATAGCTTCTTTTTTTTCTGTTTAACCTTCCATGGTGTCGAAGGATAATGGCGACCGAAATCCAAATATATAATGCTGACACCAAATGTGTAAAAATCGTCAAGTTTAATATTAATCAAAGGTTGACACCTGATTGTGTAATCAAAAGTTCTACAGTTCAGCGGAACTTTTGATTGGCATGCTTAGCTACACAAAAGGGAGTGGAGAGGGAGGGGGCAATAAATACCATCGTGATTGTCCGAAGAGCCCCGTCATCTTGAACAGCTGGAAAATTATATACCTGGAAGTCTACTCCTTGGTAGTTTCCAAGCTGCCCCTCCCTCTACATTTTTTTGTGTGTGCATGCTTTTCACCAGTGGTTCTATCAAAGCAGCGGCCGTAGAAAATAGATCGAAGGACCATTTGAATCTGATCGTTTGACCTTAGTACCTTCCTTTAAGTAAACAAAAAATTGTACCTCAATAAATCTTGTGGCATAGAGCAAGCATTCTGATCCAAAAAGGGGGGATTTAGGAGACTTAAATGAAGGTAAGGAATGAAGTTAAGACTGGAAGCAAAGTGAAATTAATGTAACGAAGGTATGATGGATGAATTATCATCTCTGGACTCAAATGAAAATAGGTATATGAATTTTTGTCAAAGATCTGAAGAAACACAGATATCTTTGGTGTCTGTGATATCTATGCCAATACTCTCTGTGTTGAATTTCTCACTATGCCGATGATGGTCTTAAAGAGGCATTTTGCTCTAGCTCTAAGTTTTTCTTGATATTTAGAAGTCATTACACGAAGAAAATATTGGAATTCAACAGAACGTTAGAAAAGCAGAATGAAGAAGCTAGAAAAGTCCTTGAAGATATACGTGTAGTTCAAAGATGTCTTAATAACACAGCTGGCAAGCTTGGTAGAGGATTTTCGGAAGCGGAAGAACACCTATTTCAAGTAGGTTTTAAACATTATAGTTTTTTTTTGTATTTCCGGTTTATATTATTTTGTCATTCTTGTCACATTATTAGGTCGTTATTATGTCATTGCTACCGTATTCACGGTAGCACGGTAGCTCGAAATCTGATTAATGTTGACATTTACCGGTGAATGTCCCAGATTCATTTGCTTGGATTCAGTTACTTAAGCGAGTCGTCTTTTTCAGTCTTATGCAAGCTATGATGGTAAAAGTTAAAGTTAGGTTAGATTACGTTAGTTTAGGTTAGGTTAAATTAGGACATAAAAATATCAGAAATGGGTTAAAAGCCTAAACTAAATTAATTCAACCTAACCAAATCTAATCTAAACTAACCTGTCATCATCAAACGTTGCATTAAATTGAAAAAGTTGAATCCCAACGCTGACTATATCCAAGGGGAAAAAAAGAAGGTTTTTCGGGCATTCAAAGGTGAATATCGATTCACGAATCTCTAACATTCGGGGTAACTACATCATAATCAATATGCCCTGAAATTTTCAACCTAATACTCTTATGCAGTTTCTGAGATATTGATGATACGCCCTTTTGACAGCTTGCATACACATAGAGTGTTGCAATTTGATTCAAGATTCCCTTCAAAATCCTAAATATTTCTCCCTATAAACCGTAGCCTTAGTAATAGTATGAATGGTAGCAGTAGAAGTCTTAGTAGTAGTACGCATATATCACGCTTTGGTTGGTTTGAAATCCGCTTCAATATAAACTGAAAGTTTCAACTGAGTACTCTGAGTCATGCACCCTTTTGGCGCTCATTTTTGATTTTGTTTTAGTTCTGCCTCCCTAAATATTCTTCGAAAGTTTCACCCTAATACCCTTGGCCTGAGTAGAAGTAGTAATAGTATCAATAGTCACGACGTAGGCAATAATGCTCCTAAACCAATGAATCAACATAAAGTAACATGCACATAATGCCCTTCGGTTAGTTCAATATCTTCCTCAAGTTTCAACTTAATGCTCTAATGAAATATTGCTGATACGCTCTTTTGACACTCCACGTGCACTTAGTGTGTTTTGATTCAGTTCAAAGTCCACTAACCATTCCCTGAAAGCTTTACTTCAAAACCTTAGCAGTAGTCAGTAGTAGCAATTGTTGTAGCAGCAGTAATAGCATTAGTAGCAGTATACAAATAGTAGATTTTTTTCAACATCCTCCTCAACATACGCTGGAAGTTTCAATTTGATACCCGAAGGCTTAGTGCCAAAGCAGTTCCTGGAACATTGCTGATACGTTCTTATGACAGCCTGCATGCGCATAGGGTGTTTTGATTCAGATTAACATTGTCCCGAAATTCCCTGAACTTTTCACCTTAATACCCTTAGCTTTAGCAGTAGTAGTAGTAATAGTAGTAACAGTAGTAGTTTTAGCATGCAAATATTGCCTTTTGGTTACTACAGCATCCCCCACAACAAGCCCTGTAAGTTTAAATTAATACTCCAAACCGTTTCTAAGATATTGCGGATGCGCCCTTTTGACAAACTGTATCCACACAGTGTGGTTTGATTTAGCTCAACTTACCCTTTTTTATGCCCAGAAATTTTCAACTTTATACCCTTAGCTTTAGCAGTAGTAGTCAAAGTGGTAGTAGTGGGACCATTAGTACTAGGCCAAGTAGTAGTAGTTTTAGTAGAATTAGTAGCAGTAGTACTAACTGCAGTAGCAGCAGTACTAGCAGAAGTAATAGTATGCACGTATTGCCTTTTGGTCGGTTGTGATCGCCCTTCAGCTTAATGCTCTAACCCATCCCTGAAATATTGATGATACGCTTTTTTGACAATCTGTTTGCATATAGCGTGTTTTTATTTGTTATGCTTTCACCTCAACATTTCTTGTTATTTGCACCTTAATATCCACAGCCTTTGTAATAGTCGTAATAGAAGTATTAGTTGTAGTAGCAGTAGTGGTAGTGGTGGTAGTAGCAATAGTGAGTAGCAGTAGCAATAGTATTGATGGGGGTGTTAGCAGTAGCATTAGTAGTAATAGTGGACGTAGTAGTTGTAGTAGTAGTAGTAGTAGCATTAATAATAATAGTAGCATACATATATTGACTTTTTTTTCAATTGATTACCTCCCTCATTTCTCGAAAGTTCCAACTTATATCTAAGTTATTCCTGAGCTACGCCCTTTTGACAACCCACAAGCACATAATGTGTTTTCATTTAGTTTAACACTCCTCTCAACATTCTCTGAAAACATCATCTGATTGCCCCTGACCTTTTGGGCCCCTAGGCTCAGAGTAAACAATGGGCTAACTGCATAACTTACAGCCTTTGCCCCAAGGACTGTGGGAGAGGGGCAGGGTTGAAAATCCCAGAGACAAAATTATTGTATCTTTCAACTATACTGAACAAAATGGCTATCTGAAAATTTTGATTGGATCTTTTAGGGGAAAAAGTGGTTGTGGCAGGGGGGTTGGGTGCCCTCCAATCACTTTTGAATCTGAAGAACCTTCCATTTCCAATAAAAGGAGCTTTCAAAGTTTCTATGACAACTTCTTCCATGCCAAGTGTATAAAAAATATATAATAATAATACGCAGAGTCACCTCGCTATCTACTTAGTTAGCGCTAATGCGCTGCCTGTGATTAATGATTTTATTTATTGAATGACTTAGGTTATTACTTTGAAATATATCTACCTGTCTAAGATTCAATTTGACTTCATTTAATTCGATTATTTAATTCAATGATGAGATGTTTGGTTCAAGCGATTCTACACGGGTAAAATAGGAGTCGGAAAAACTACTAGTTCAACTGACAAAGCGGCTCAAAAATGCACAAAAATGTGCCTATAGTACTTTTTTCTAATCTCTGGCCTAATGTAAAGCAGAATTTTAATGAAGGAATAAAAAAAGCTATCATGCTTATTTGGTTTTTTCAGTGAATTTATGATTTTGCTAAACAACGCTAGTTATTTAAATCTCAGAGACAAGATTGCGTCTCTTCTCTTGTTATTTCTCTTGTTTCTCATCGTTTCTTTCTCTTATAATTTCTCTGCCCTTACCGATTTTTGAGTTTCGTATTGTTTTCTTATACTTTTTGGAGCTAACTGTAGGTAACGGTTTATCTTCGGAGTTACCAAACAAACTCAGGTCAGGACCAACAACAGTCTCTTACGGAAAAGGTTCGTTGCAATCGTCTGGAGACGTAAAAATCAAACTATTCACCAATATTCGTGTTAATTAGATATTCAGGGGATATTTCCTTGAGTCCTACTTGTTACGAACTTATTGAGGCGGGGTCAAGGGGAGCGAGAAAACAATACATACGTCAAAAGGATCTACTTATAAATTTAAATTATAAATAAAGCAAGCATCACAGAAGGAATGTGGATCTAATAAATGCAAACAAACAACAGCTAATTTATGTGTCCACTGATTACGCATCACATACATGGTAAACTGATAAGAAGTTTTTTCCCTCTATCAAAGAATCATTCAAAGACAAATTCCAAAAAGAAAGTCTTTCAAATAAAAATAAATATCCAAATTAAAACTTAAAATGAACAGAAATAAAATCCTAAAACAATTCAATATTAGAGCAGAAATTGCTGTCAAAGAATAAATGTAATCGAAAACGACCAGAAATTAAAATAATGATCACATTAAAAATAAAGACAATAGATTAGACACTTGAATTAATTATCAATTATTTATTCAAGTAGAAACTTGAAACTATTGATTAGAAACTTGAATGTCTAGTGATCGAGATATTGGCCTTATGTCAGTCCATTTTCTGCCAAAATTTTTTACCTTCTTAAGCAGAGCCTGGGTATATACAGTCATATACGTTCTTATATTCTGTATTGAAGAGTTTGGAGACACACCACCATGTATCACTACATTTTCTTTGGCTCCTCCTTTGCGCGTACGCAATGACGAATTTCTAGTGACGGCTAATCATATTTGCGGTAGGATACGTTAGGGATACGTTCTTATATTCTGTATTGAAGAGTTTGGAGACACACCACCATGTATCACTACATTTTCTTTGGCTCCTCCTTTGCGCGTACGCAATGACGAATTTCTAGTGACGGCTAATCATATGTGCGGTGGGAATGCAAGCAAGCTGTAGTTCACTCCTCTGACCAGGTCCTTATTCACCTTAGTCGGCATAGGAAATTCTTTCTCGCTTCCATAATCAAACGTATAAACTATATAATAAACCATAAATAATAAATTTTGTTAAAATTACGTTAAAGTTTAGAAACTAAAATGTTTATTTAAACAAAGATAATATGTCGGTTGTCATATTTCTTTAAAATCTCGTTGCATTTTAAATTTTTGTTTTAGACAGCCTTGAAGATATCCAATGCCAAGCCTTGCTACAAGTATTTTACTGAACTTCACTACACAATGGATGAAATTGTATCATACGTTCAGGAAAAGGGCGTAGTCGATCGGGAGATTGATTCTTTAGAAGGAGAGGTCAGTATTATTTCCTTTATTTTTGGTTGATTGTTTTTCTAATTTTTTTTCAAAACTTTTTTCCCTATTCTTCTTCTTGTCTCTTATGTTTTTGTTATGCTTGGTATATTTCTAATTTTTATACAGGTTCACTTTAAATAACTTTTCTCTTTTCTAAAGTGTTTAAAACTTTTTGTTTGATTCTTTGTATAATAATTTAGATTCTAGTTACTTTTCATTTTTACACAAACATAGAACATGTTGTTACTGTATTTCATTACAGCTACTGTGACGAAGCTTCGAATAACTCGGATAATCCCCCTCCTGTGCTAAAACGTGTCACTCTTAGTGCCAAATCGAATTACCCAAGCCTGATTTTGTGCAATTCCAGATCACTGACGAATAAAGTGGGCGATTTAGAACTTGTCTTACGCATCAACTCGACACCACTAGCAATACTTACCGAATGTTGGGGTATTACTGCTGAAACAGGTGTTGTAAAAGGTTATCTGAACTTCTTCAATACCAGGCGTGACAGAGACGACACACGACGTGGAGGTGGAGTAGGCATCTATTGTCGTGAAGACTTGCCATGCAGGTAACATAATAACCCTTCAGATTCCTGTCATGAAACAATCTGGCTGTGGTGCAGACCAAGAGGTTTACCAAGAACTTCCTCGTGTATCATTCTAGCAGCAGTATACTATCTGGAAGGTGCTCGCAACAGACGTGAATTGGTGACGTTTCTGCAGCATCAAGTTGACAACCTCCGGAAACAATTCAGTAATCCAGCTTTAATCGTTGGCGGAGACTTTAAGTTAACAAAAAAAAAGTGGATTTCACATGTGGAAGCATACTAGACCTCATACTAGCGAATCTTGAGGCGTTTTATGAAACACCAGTTTCCCTAGGACCACTCGCTAAGTCAGACCATAACGTTCTCTGGTGGAAACCAAAGAGCAGAAATCATATACCGAAACCAAAAAAGGTAAAAATAGTTTACAGACCCCTCAGTGATAGCTCCATCCAAGCATTTGGCAAGTGGGTCGCTAACTTAGACTTCGATCCAATGTGTGTTATAGCAAATATTGATGAAAAAGTCGAGACGTTATAGTCGATTCTGCAGCAAATGTAACATGAACTTTTTCCCGTTAAAGAACGCACGATATGTGAGACGAACAAGCCGTGGTTAGATACTAATATAAAAAAAATATATCAAAGAACGATGTAAACTCAAAGAACATGCTGCAGGTGACACACTGAATGCAAACAAGATAAGAAACAAAGTCGTTTTATCCCTCCGAGCTTCCCGAAAAAGATATGTACAGGAAAAAATAGTACCGCTCCTCAAGTCACATTCTCACAAGTGGCATGACGCAGTAAAACAGCTTAGTGGGAAAAAGAAAGGAAACGAAATACGAATCAATAACCCAGATGGTAGTCTGATAATAGTTTTCGAAGTCAACTAATTCATTACTCAGATTTGTACCCACCCAACCGTAAATGACGAACAAATGTGTGACACCATTAACAACAGTAGTACAGATGAAATCGTAGAGGTGTCAGAAACGGGAGTTCACTATACAATCGGACGACTACGTAACAACTGTGCCTCATACCCAGGTGAACTCCCCGTGAAATTACTGAAAGAGTACTCACCTTTCTTAGTCAAGCCTGTCGTATCAGTGATAAACCAATGTTTCTCAGAACAATCATTTCCGAAGATGCGGAAAGCTGCATATGTCCGTGTTATACCGAAAGTCAAGACACCCCAGTCCTGTGACTAACTGAGACCAATATCGATTACTCCTAACTTGGCAAAAGTAGCTGAGGATTTTATCTACCGTTCTTTCTTAGAACAAATCGCTCTAGCGATCGATTCGCACCAATATGCTTGCATACGAGGCAGTAGCACGGCAATGTATCTAGTGCGAATGTATCACTAAACCGTCCAGTGGTTGGACACTTCTAATAGTACTGTCGACGTATTTTTAGCGGACTATCGAAAAGCATTCGACCTTATCAAAGACATGACCGCATTAACGAATCTGAAAGAAATGGGAGCTAAAAAACAAATACTACTATTAGTGAAAGAATTTTTTACAGAGGAGACGGCAGTCAGTTTACTCTTTGTTTGCAGAAGATACTTGCTCTGAGTGGTCAGAACTAACCTGTGGATGCCCCCAAGGAACGAAATTAGCTGCTCTTTTATTTCTTGCCGTCATCAACCCCATCCTTGCAGAATTTAAAGAGCGTTTCTAGTTTGTTGATAACTTGTCTGCACTTCTCAAATATATAGTCGAAAATGCAGTAGCAAAGCAGCAATCTGACCCGAATTTCTTCACAGACTTCATCAACCAGTGTAAGTCGAATAGCCTACAAGTTAATGAACAAAAATAAAAGGTTTTACGATTTAATGCACTCAAGCGAGAAATCACTATCCCAGATACTGTGTTTCCAATTGTTTCCTCTGCAGCAATCCTAGGCGTAACATTTATAAGACTGCTCGTTTAAACTGCATGTAGACAATATTGTGCACAAAGGTCACTACTCAATCCAGAGTTTAACAAGTATGCGCAGGTTAGGCTTCTCTGATCGTCAGCTCCTGTTGGCGTATACAACCTACATTAGGCCTTTCCTCGAGTATTGCTGTCTGGTTTTGGATCCCCAAACTCAGAACACAGCTTACATGGCTGATGAACTAGAACATGTTCAAAAAACGCGCTACTAGGATAATATTCGGACCCAGTTTCAGCAGCTACGAAAGTGCCCTTGAGCTCTTGAATTTGCCAACCTTATGTGTTCGAAGACATGAGCTAATAATGAAATTTGGAAGATCACTATTGACAAAAGAGAAGCACCGATTCATACTTCCACCATCCGCATTAATTAGCAGACATACTAGGCATTATAACAAACTAGAATCAGTCAAGGGCCGTACGAACAGATTCGCAGACTCCTTTGTACCATATTTCGTAAGTGTATTTAACTGGTGACCATTTTGTGATTTTAAAAGTAGCGTAATTTAGCGTTCATTTTTGAGTGCTACGATAGCTGTTTCATTAAACAAATACGAATATTGTAAATGCACTTAGAGTTTAAATATCCAATAGTTGAAGTAGTTTTTGCAGATGTGATAAAGCCTTTGGTAGCTCATGCCCCATTCAGAATGAGATTTCACTAATGCCAAAATATAGCTAGCGCTAATTTAAGCCAACCGCAATATTTCGTGGAATTTTTCAGCCAATCAGAAAATACCACGAGGAAGCTAATTGCCTAAAATTAGTGCTAGTTAAATCACTGTATTAGTAAAATCTCATTTTGAGTGGGATATTAGACTATGGAACGGTTTTAGATTATACGAAAGACATAAATTATAGGTTAGGTTAGATTAATTACGAGGTTTATTCTAAAAAAAAAAAAAAAACAACTTCACCCTTCTTTAGCTTTCGCTTGTACAGAGTCTATCAATCCCTTGAACCCATATAATATCATTAGATAAGGAAAAAAAAGAAAGGGAAGAGAAGAGAAGAGAAGAAAAATAATCAAGAGAAAAAAAAAAAATCATGTCCTTAGCCAGTTCCTGGTCGCAACAACCCTTCCTACCACTAATTTATTCCGTTTACCAAAATACCTAAAATCTGCTTCCATGCAACAGAAAAGCCATTATTTTTTTTATGTGAAACTTGAAAGCAAATTAACTTCAATCTAACTACTCTTGAGAGCAAACTAACTTCAATTTAACTACCCTTTACAGCACCACTGGCATCGAGGTTGTTCAAGACTTCACCTAAGGTAAGGTAAAGGTAAAGGATACGGCATTAGACTTTACAGTCCGTACCGGCGGTGCTGATCTCCGTTTCTTGGCCCTTCAGCCAGGAAGTGCAATGGGGGGTTGGGGGCCAGCCAACCTGTGCTTTCGCACACCCTTCCTGTTTACCTTCCCCAGATTTCTCCAGGTACCCATTTAGAGCTGGGTTGACTCTGGCTAAGCTTACAGAGTCACGCCACTGACCCCCGTCCCAAACTGAAGAATTAGGTACACTGTGATTCGAACCCGCGTCCTCTCAGACAAGGGATCCTGAATCCAGCGCACCAACCCACTCGGCCAGGGCTTCACCTACCTGGGCTCCATAATTTCTTCAAATGGCTCGCTTCTCTCCGAGCTGCAAGCGAGACTATCCAGAGTATCTTCTGTCATGGGCAGACTGAATCGTGACCTCTGGCGAAAACCGAACATCAGTCGTACAACAAAACTGCAGATCTTCAACGCTCTAGTCGGCTCTGTTATGCTTTACGGAGCTGAAACATGGCAAGCATCAGCTGCAACCCTCAAAAAAATTGACGTATTTCATGCGATGAGCCTGAGGAGGATCGAGGGCCTACGATGGTCCGACTTTGTCAGCACTGAGAAGCTTCTGTGGCTCACAAAGCAGTCTTGGTTTTTGACTCAAGCAGCCGAGTGAACCTTACGGTGGCTCGAGCACCTGCTTCGATTGCCACAACATCTACCCGCAAAGACGATCTACGACTTGGACCCTGTCAAAGTCGGTTAGAAGCGACCTCGCGGCCAACCGAAGAAACGTTGGTCCCACAGCCTGTCGGATTACAGGGTGAATATGGCGCATCACCGGTATTACTCGCACCGTGCGCTGCAAAACAAAAATTACAAAGAAGAGAGAAACGATGACAGACGTTTCGCATAACCGTGCGTTACGCTATAAAAAGGTATAATATCGAAACAGAGAAGATACAGAAGTTTATCATAAGTTCTTAGGAAAGTGTGTGTCCTTGAAGTGATCATAGAAAAATGTTTTCTTTAATTATTATTTTAAAACCCCAACAAACTGTAAAATGTTGGAAATGTTAGGTAATACTAAAGGTGAAATCAAATACTAAAGATGTCGTAGCGGATTTTTTTTTTAATTTAGAGGCTAAACTTTAGAGTTTTTGCTAAAACAGAAAAACTGTCATTTTTTAGTCGGGATAAGCTTAAATTTTCAACTATCGTTTTTCAGTTTTCTGCCATTCCACCTTGGGCTTAATTTTGCCATTCCACCCAAGGTGCTAAATTGAATCCCTTTAATTTCTTGATTTTTAGCAATTTTTGGAATGTCAATCTATTCTGGAGTGTCTGGGCAGAATATTCATACAAAATATTTTACTCGCTGAAATATAATATTGAAGAAGTGAAAGTACCAAGGATATTAAAAAGGACCCCTGTCTATTTATTTTTTAAAACCACAGTTTTTAAAGATTTTCCATTAGGTTGCTTCAAAACTATGAAGTTTTCTGGGTAGAACCGTATATTTGCCAGTTTCGCTATGTTTAACTGTGAAAAAAACTAATCATTTTTGTCTAACAATGCTTTCATCTGCAAATATTCAAAGATATGTATCCCAATGTTTCCAAAAGACAACTACATCTTCAAAACAAAGCTATGCCTTTCAAGGAAACCAGCTTTCCTTCAAAGGAGAGCTGTTTGGTGCTATATACGACCACTTTCAACCTATTTTTTTGTTGATTATGAACCACATCTTTTTTCTTTTTTTTTATATTTTACATCTATCAAAAAGTGCATAATTGCATATGGTGGGTTTTTTCATTAAAACATTTCTGATTTTTCATATTTTTTGTTTAAATACAAAGAGTGGAAGTTTCCACTTGACCTATTCAATCAATCAGATTTAAGTTTCGCTGCCCTCGGTACTTCAAGCTTATTCGAATTGGCTGCTGTCATACTTCAAGCTTATTCTAATTGGCTGCTGTCATAGAGTCAGTATACTAAAGAAGTTCATACTAATTTTCCACTTACTTGCTTTCTAGCACTGAACTAAAAGCACTGAGTGCTTTCTGGTGCTTGGAAAGATTTTGAACTTTTTTGATTTCTTCCAAAAAATGAAGTTGATGACTTAAAAGAGGTAATAAAATTTTCAAAGAGGTAGAAATATTTTATTTCTAGAAAACATTTCTAGAGGTAGAAATGTTTTATTTCTAAGCTCTATAGTTACTTTTATCATTCGAGAGATGAGCCCGCTGAACTCATATAATCTTATGAAAGAAGATAATTTTCTCTAAGGTTATATAATGAAAATGCCTTTTATATATTAAAACTACTGTTTTAATGTGCGTAGCTTTGTTTTATTGTTGATAAAACTATTTTTATCTTTTTTTCATTTCATTCTTCATTAACCTTAGAGTGCAGTGAAAATATCATTAGATTTAGGTTTTATTAATTTTATAAAAGGTCTTATTAGGGCAGAAGGCCACTGGACTTTACTGACTTTGGAGTTACCCCAAAAATATTCTTGGCGTTTCACTTGAGAACGAACTTAACCCAATATATTCTCTCTAAATTTCTGACAGATTTCGTCGAATCAAAACTTAAGTTGTGGAATATTGCCTGTTTTTCTCTAAACATATTTTTTGCCCCCCCCCCCAAAAAAAAAACAGTATCTTATCAAATAAGCAATAATTGTGATAGCAACGAGCAGTAAATGTTCGTAAATTTTTTCTTGAAAACGGCACGACAATTTTTTCCTGAAAATTGGCATACTACCTTTTTTCGCCTCGAAAAAAACGATTCAGATAGGTTATGACTTTGGGAAAATTCTTTTGCGCCTCAAAACCCCCTTAATATTTCTCATAAATTGTGCGTTGAGTGAAATTTGAGACCTCTTAAGGTTGACAGCCAGAAGCAAAAGTAGGTTGACATCCCAGATGATTCTGAGGTTTTGATTGCTATGAAGTGAGTTTCGGATTCTTAATTGCCCTGTCATAACATGCTACACATTTCCTATATTAGGTATAAGAATTATAGGTATAGTTATAGGTATAAAAATTACCTATACCAGGTATAGGAATAAAAAATACATATGCCTACATATATAAAACTACTGCTAATTTGATAAGATTGCTCATAATAGGATATTTTTTTTCGCTTTCTGGCGTGAAAAGCGACCTCGATTGGACACAACTTTGGGAAAATTTGTTGAGTTTTAATTATGGAAGAAAAAAAAACTGTATGAATGACTTCACAAATACCAAGACGTCCAATCAGATGTAGTTTTAGAGGAGAACAGGGGGACCTGCCCGGGGTTCAAAAATTTTAGGGGTGTAAAATTTAAAATAAATAGCATAACGGTCGTAATCATTTTGTAATTTTTAAATTTGGTTTACTATAATAAAGTAGGGTGCAGTTAGTACGTGAAGATAATTGATAAATTGTTAATTAATTAATTAAATTAATTTAAAAATAATTAAAATTCATTCAAAACAAGTATGCTGATAAATGAAAATATTGTTAAAGTTTGGCCAGAAAGTTCAGATTTTTCCCGGGTACAAAAGAGGCCAGAACCGCTACTGTGTGAACCGCTTTAGCGTCCAATACCCTAATGGTTTTACTTTTTAATCTTTATCACCAAGCGGAGCTCTTTTTTCAGCGAAGCTCAAATCTTTCTCTCTTTTTTTCAATTGGTTGTTTTTTAGATATTTTCATGTTTATTTATTTTATTTTATTTGTTTTTCAGGTCCACTTCGAGAGAAGGAAAAATGTAAAAGAAAAATTTGCGAAAATATGTAATGACATTCAGAATTTAAAACAATAATGTTTTTCAAGATAGTTTACGAGCTTGAGTGATTCCATTACCTGTGATAATTTGCCATTTTTGTGTTTTCAAATTTATCAAACTCATGTGCATTCTCCCAAATTCTTTTTTATTTCTTCTTCGAAATTATTAATTGTTTCTTATCAAATGCAAATAAAATTGCTTTGTTGACAGAAGTTCCCAAATTAGATGTTTTCTATGCATCTTTTCGAATGTCAAAATTTTCAAAGACATAAACAATGATAAGGTCTAGTTATAAAATAGCTGAATTATTTACCAAATAATCAGATACATTCTCTTTGCGGAACGATGATTAGAGCTTGGATCTTTTTCGGGGCTGTTACCCTTGTGCTAGGTAGGTTTATTTTTTTCTTATTTTTTATTTCATTTTCACTGAAACATGCCTTGTTAGGTCCTTTTTGGCCAGTAAATAGCCAAGGAGTCTGGATAATTATTAAATCTAGATTAGACAATAGGTTTAAAACCGGAAATGCCTTCTTGGCTTCGGCCTAAAGGGAAGTTGAAAGACCCAACAAAAACGAAGAATTTCATAAAAAAGGTCACTAATCATAAATACAAACGGATTTTCATTTCTTACTCAAATCTCTCCAAGGTTAATTATTTACACTGTAAGGACTGCAAGTCTGGCAGTCTTTCTGGATAAACTAGTATAAGGCTAGTAAAATTAAATAAAATTAATTAAGTTGAAATAATTAAAATAAATTAAAATCATTAAATTGTAATTAAAATAAAATAATTAAGTTGAAATTAAGTTAAAATCAACTGAATAAATTTTAAAATGGGTATATCTCCAACTCGATCTAATTATAGCCCAAAGGAAAAGAAAACGAAAAAAATAGGTGAAAAATATCTTGATGTAAATCAGTTAACTGACAAATAGCGAATTAAGTTTTCCTATTCACTGACACAAATTTGACTCCTAGTTAAAACGGGAGACCAGTTTTGCCACTGGTCTCGAATTTCCCTGAATGAAAATTGGCTTCTCCGAAGTCCCCTGAATATTAACATTAGCAAAGGCATAATGCGACAACACGGAATGAAAATCGTCAGATTTTGTTGACGTCAATTTTTGGGAAATTTCTGAGCACCCAATATTCTTTTGGAGAAACACTGGAGAATTCAGAGATAGTATATGCACTGGGAAAGACCCCTCCGTTCAAAGGCTTGTTATGTCATGCAGCATTACGACTGCAGATGATTGCTCGTGTCTGTATCGGCGTGGTTGCCATTGTGCTGTGAAGTTTTTTTTGTGCCATATTTATTTGTAATAGACGTATATCAGTAAACCCAGCTCTCAGGTAAGGAAGTAAATGAGTAAATGATTGAAGTAAATATTAACAAAAATTTTACTTCAAAGCTATTGCTCTAATATTTACTGAAAACTCTCTAGATTATAATATTAATTTTTATCTTGCATCAAAGCTAAGGAACTTACTATGTTGCCCATCTAGTGCTCCAGTAATTTTGTTTAGGCTATTTTTCAGTGAAAAAACAAAAAAACAAAAAAAAAACAGAACTGACCTGAAGCTTGACAAAAAAAGTTGTATTGGCTCGCTTATTAAGTCACTACTGCGTAAATTGTTAATAAATCTAAAAGCTCGATATCTTAGATAGCCATTTCCCCCCTCCAAACTCTCGCTAGGTTAAAGTTGTGAATTAAAATAAAGTAGTTGCGGGCATCAAACCACGGCTAATTGTAAAATAAAAGCCAAGACAGATAGTCCGAATGAGTAAGAGGCAAAATCTGGCATAAGCTCTTTTTATGATTGTATAAGAATGATGTCATTTCACTTGTTGATAGATAAGTCTGTCATCCATCCGTCCGTACATCATTCCTAGAGCAAAACTAAGGTAGATAGTCATAGAACTAAGGGATGAAAGATTAGATTAATTTTGGGTTGATGCATGACGTCGTCTGGACTCTTATGCAAAATGGGGGACTGAATTTGCTTGAACTCATAGGCGAAGATGTGACCTAAGCCTAACAGGCCTGGACGCTTCTAGTCTTCACGCCTTGAAATGCTGCTGTTATGACGGTAGCAAAGTTTTAGCATTTCCATTTTATTGGTATTCGATCGTCACAAATTCGCTGTGCTAAAAAATAATACGGCTACGAATCCTAATGAATACTGAAAAATCATCGCAGTATCAACACAGCTGCACTTAGAGTCCTTGGACTCTAAGTGCAAGGACTCTAAGTCCTTGGACTCTTCTCACACCCTTCATCTCCACTCTTAGTGACTCATTGCTTGACTCTTTTCTACCTCCCCTAAAGCTCATCTCTCGTTTAAATCCTTTGTAATACATTCCTTCCACTCGAGTTGAGGACGTCCGGCTTCATTTGGCCCTAGCTAAGATGACAAAAAGCTCGATTTGTGCCAATCTGGCATAAAAATTATAGGTATTGCTAAATGAAATAAGATTTTGATTTTTTATCAGATTTCCTTTTTTTTCAACATCAGGTAGTCCTGTTTCACATTCTCAAAGAGGAGAAGTTGGAAACGCTGTCCGCACTCATTCTCTACCGAAATTTGATCCCAATGATGTTTACTTTTATCTGTGGACAAAGTAAGTTTTGAATTTTATTAATTTGTGTGATACGAAACAAGCATCGGGTATCAACATGATACTTGGCAAAAGTATCGATATACTGGTAAGGTACTTAAAAGTATCGATCCAAGCATTGCTAATAGAATCTACGTGTCTGAAACATTTGGGCCAGAAACTATCCTGCCAAACAAGCCTTTGTCTCACTATAAAATAAAAAAATAATTTTTTTTAACTACAAGTAAGGAGCGACATTAAAACTTAAGACGAACAGAAATTATTCTATAAATGAAAGGGGTTGTCCCATCCTCAATGCCCTCCTGTTTACGTTAAAGTTTGACTCTTTGTCACAACTCTACTTTTTAAAACAATAAAAAACTTTAGCGTAAAGAGGAGGGAACAACCCATTTCATATACGGAATAATTTCTGTTCGTTTGAAGTTTTAATTCTACTAATTACTTCCAGGTGAAAATTTTTTATTTTACTTATTTCGTCATTGTTTTTTTTTTATAAATAATGCTTGAACATCCCGCGCCCCCTTCATAGAAATTCTCTTCCCTCATGATAAATTCCTCCTGGAAAGATTCTCCCACGTAACCTCCTCCCCCCGACCTACCTCCACTTCAACGCGAAAAAGTCCCCTGAAAACGTCTGTACACTTCATAATAACCATTATTATATGTAAGCACTGGTCAAAGTTTGTAACTTGCAGCCGCCCCCCATGGGGACTACGGGGAGTGCATCGTCCCCAAAGACATAGTTATTATCTTATTTGATTATGCTGAAAAAAATGCTTTCTCAAAATTTTGATCCGTTGATGGAATAAAATGAGCGTTGGAGGGGGCCTAAGTGTCCTTCAATTCTTTTGATCACTTAAAAAGGGCACTAGAACTTTTAATTCCCGTTAGAAAAAGCCCTCTTGCGACATTCTAGGATCAATAGGTTGATACGATCACCCCTGAAAAAAAAAAACTAAACACGCACCCGTGATCGGTCTTCTGGAAAAAAATACGAATTTCCAGTTTTGTAGATAGTAGCCTGAAAGTTCTACAGTGGGGTTCTCTGAGACGCTGAATGCGATGGTGTGATTTTCGTTAAGATTCTATGACTTTTAGGGGAGTGTTTCCTCCTATTTCCTAAAATAGGGAAAATTTTCTCGTATCTCTTGATTGGTAAGACTAATTTGGGTGAAACTTATATATTTAAAATCAGCATAAAAATCTAATTCTTTTGATATATCTATTAGCATCAAAATTTCGTTTTTTAGACTTTTGTTTACTATTGAGCCGCGTCGCTCCTTACTACAGTTCGTTACCACGAACTGTTTGATATAGTACTTTTCATTGAAATTGTGATGAATGATTAAGAAAACAAAGAGATTAATTTATAATAAGAGTAGTTCAAAAATGTTTGTATTTATGAGTTTGGTAATTTATACAACTAAAGAATAGATACTTTTTGTTGAATGGTTTGAGAGAAATAGGCCAAAAACGTGGGAGGTGCTGACAGCTACTCGAGTTGAAACAAAAACTGCCAGATGTGACAAGGTTTAAGTTTAAGCAGAACACAAGTTAAGTTAATATAAGTTTAAGTTATACAATATGATTTTAAATAAGTTTAATATAATATAAGTTTAAGTTAAGCGGGTTGAAAATAAAATGCGTGCTGGAGCCGAATGACAGAGCCTCGTCTGGATAAAGGATATAGTGATAGCAAGCAGGCGAGGACCGGAGGCCAAAAATGCCAAGCGTAGGTTATGGGATGAGCGGGGAAGGGTTATAAAACACCCATGAGGTAGGTGTTTTTCTTGCCAACAGGTTTGTTAAGAAGACCATTTTGGTTAGTTTTTATAATTCGTTTACTGTTAAAGATATCCTGCTTTTCCAAGTCTATTTTAGTTTATTTTTTGGTTTATCTTGATTAGTCAATTTTACATTACAACGCTACGAGAAATTAGCCTAACGGCTGTCTGAACCTCTCAGGCTTGGGTGGCTTGACTGACGCTCGTCTCTTCTAGCACTTTTGTTTTTGCTCATGAGACATATATATTGTTGCTGAAAAATAGCCAAATATTGCGGAAGAAAAGTCATGTGAACTATGTTGGCAACTGAAATTCAAATTTTATAAATGTAGGTCAACATCCTCTATAAACCGAATAAACTTTGTTATTTATTTTTGTTTTGGGACTATGGAAATAAAAACTAACAAGAAAATAATTTATTATATAGTGATCGCTTTAAATATCTTATGCTTCCTTTGGTTTGACAAATGAAATGCCTTGCAAAGCCGCACTTAGGTGGGGTTTCAAAATAAGCCAGGGGCATGAAACAAATGAGGAAGACATTGATTCGATTGAATTTGTTTGCCTTTCAAGAAATTTGGAGTCACCTCTTTTCACTCAGATTGGATAAGAGGGGGTATCTATGGTTGGTCCACAAGGCCCTTCCAAGACAAACTATGACCTAAAATTAAGTTTTTGATAATTTTGCAACCGAACGACTGAAAACAATATAGGAAAGAGCGGCCACTCGCGAATTACTTTAAAACTAATAAAATGAGGCCTATTTCCTTCGTTCAGCTATTGATTTTTTGCTAGAATGTATAAGGGTTGAATTTTCTAACAAAATGTAAAATGGCTGAATTCTTGGTAAATTATTCCAAGACTATTTTAACAGTGAAAATCTCAAAATTGGGGCAAAGCCCCGAATCTTCTCTCCATGCCTCTCAGACTGTTGCCGGAGATCTAACTGTGTTGTGGTTACATGTAACTATGTAACATGTGAGAATGCACATGCTTTTAAGGTGCATATTTGCGGCGCATTTTAGTATACACGTACTTTTGAGGTGCATATTTGCAGTGCATTTAAGAATGAATATGCTCTTGAGGTGCATATTTGCGGCGCATTTTGGAATATACATACTTTTGAGAAGCACATATGCGGTGCATTTGAGAATGCACATGAAAACGCAAAAGCATTTAAGGTGTAACATTTATCTGAAAACAAACTGTATTTTGGCTAAATGTGTGAAATTGCAAAATGACCTAAAACAGCAATAAAGCCAGATCTAGAAGCTCTCTGCTCAGCAAACTTCTTTTTGAATGTCAAAATTTTCGAAAGACATAAACAAATGGCAAAGAATTGTTTACTGCGAAATTTAAAATCAAGTAAATGTGGACATCAAGCCATGGCTGATTATAGAAAAAGCCAAGACAAATAGTCCGAGTGGTGAAAGCCAAATCTGGCATAAGCCCTTTTTAGGATTGTAAAAATGATGTCAGTTCATTTTTTGGTAAATAAGTACATCTATCATCCGTCTATACGTCATTCCTAGGGCAGAATTAAGGTAGATAGTCATAGAACTAAGAGTGAAGTGCACTATCTGATACTCATAAAAGGCAATATATAAAAAAAAGAAAAATTGAAAATTGTTTCATAAGTTAATAATAAAAGAACTGAGGTATATGTTCCCAAAATAGTCTTCTGTTTGGAAAACGACTCTTTTTTGATAAAATTTTAGGTTAAATCCTGTGTTTGATTTTTTACAAGATGTTATTTTATTAAGATAACTCCTATCTGTCAAATAAAAAGATTATCTTGAACACTTCCAGGAATAGTGTAATTGGAATATTTGGCCACATGTCAGAAATAGGACTTGAAATGCGTATGTCACCTTATCTCGCACAAACATTTTGTCACAAAAAATATAGGCATAAACTTCTTTTCGAATTTCAAAATAGATTAAATCCATAGAATATAAGACACAAAAGTATTATTTATGTTTTTCTTGTGTGTCTATAGAGTTCACCGTTTAAAGTTGATTCTCAGTTATGATTTTTTTTTCTATTTAAATTGATTTTTTTTCAATTTCTTTTTGGAATATAGGGATAATCCAAGCTCTTATGAAAGCATTCGTCCCGGCCAAACTGCATCGAACTTCAACAATGGCAGACAGACTAAAGTTATAGCTCATGGGTGGAATCAAAATGGTCTTAGTGGATTTGTCAAAGATATGAAAGACGGTATGTATCTCCAATCTAAAACCTTTAACATGGCACAGTTACGTACACAAGACTTTCTTTCACATGGAGAGGTAGGGGAGGTGCTGCAACTTTGAAGCAAAATACATGGCTAGGTAAATTGTAGGTTAAGAAACAAAAGCTAAATAATAAAAGTATCATGATTTTGGGATAAGGGCATGGGCCCTAAAAGCTGAAACCCATGGCGGCCTGTGTATGCCTTCAACGGCGGTACTATAAAATCAAAAAAACATATCGGTATGTTGTTCAGTTATTAGTGCTAATACGGAGGAAGAAATCCTTAGGAATAGGCAATTATTTAAGACTAGAAAAAAAAATGCAAAGGGTAGGTATTAAATTGTAAGCTTTAAACTATGTCTTCTAAACGCGCCCCTTTTCTTCGAAATTAAAAATTAAAAACGCCCTTTTGTGATAAGTACTTTGCGAAAAAGAAAACAAAAAACTTCTATAGTGTGGACCAGAGGAGCTATTTGTGAGGACCAGAGAGAAATAGTTGGTCCTCTTTCTCCAAATATTATCCCCTCATCTCAAAGTTCCCCCGGAAGTTAACTTGACCCCGTAAGACAAAACTGTGTATACTTAGCAAGCTACGTATAATATTTGTCAGATTATAGTATACCAGATATGCTAAATGTCTGGTATACCAGACAAATACATTAAAGTCAAATAAAGTGATACATTAAAGTTATGTACTAGAATAACACTGCTGCTTTTAAGGTATGGACTTTGTCTTAAAGAGCACAGAAAAGGTAATGGGTTTAGATTGTGCTGAGGATTTAAGCATCCTAGACGAAAGTGTGAGCAAAATTAATGAACTTTTAGAGGTTTTGCGATTTTAGGGTGCTAGAATAGTTTTGAAAATTAATCTTAAGAAGTCTAAGTCACTAAGGCTAGGAATAAGTGAAGATGAAAAGGTGACATGGGTTAACGAAAAGATTGATCAGGTAGACAGCTTCACTTACCTTGGTCTTATTTTTAGTAAAGGCTGCTGGGGCAGTGAAGATGTTAAAAGTAAAATTACCAAGGTTTGTTTCTTTACAGTAAAAAAAGGTTTGGAAAAATAGGAAGATAAGTCTGTAAACCAAGATTGGAATATTGGAAGCTACAGTGATGACAGTGGTCAAATATGGTTCTGAAGCATAGGCGCTCTGATAGTGGATGAAGATTTGCTAGATGTTTTCCGGAGAAATTGCATACGGATTGTTTAGGGTATCCGGCTGACTGACCGTATTTCAAACAGTAGGCTGTACGAAAAGTGTGGATCAATCCCGTTTTTAGGGGCATGTTCTGCGAATAAAGGATGACAGATTGCCGAAGATTTTCCTTCTCGGGCAACCGTCTAGGGCTAAACGTAAAGCAGGTCGTCCAAGGTTGGGGTGGGAGGATGTCATAAAGAAAGATTTAAAGGAAACGTGAACTTCCTGGGAGGGCGTAAAAAGGGAGGCTTTGAATAGATCGGGATGGAGGAGAAGCGTGCGCAGCTCCGTTGCCCTCAGGCGGCTTGTGTTGCAGTGAGTTATGAGTAGTATTATTTTAGTGAAACCTATTGTTACCTAGGGTGTAATTTTGTCAAAATCCTGGCGGGGAGGGTAAAGTCGGAGTCGATTTTCCCAAGTCAAGTGAAAATAACCAAGTGAAAAATGATTCATATAGTACTATAAAGGCGAAGGTATACTAAAGAAAATCGATTTATTTCTGTAGATACTTTAGTTATGTAGGCCTATCTTGGTTTTGGCGAGATTTTGGAAGACGCTAAAGATAGGGAGGGGGGACAAATAGGGGTCTCGAGGGGCATTTGCCACCGTGCCTCATTGCAAATTGTGCCTGCGTTGACTGATGGTAATCGTTATATTGGGATTTACTTGGTTGCAGATATTGCTGTGACTACGACTGTATCCACAATTGTTGTTTGGACGGGGGCTATTAAAAAAACTTTTTTTCGGGGGAATGGTTTATGGGTATTTTTACCTTCACTTCCAAGGGCAAATTACGAGTCAAGAAATAGTTTTTTTTAGAAATAGTCTCCTGATCCTGCACTAGTTCCGAATCATTTGGGGGGGGGGTCAAATCCGGTAACAACCTTGCTTGGATACTCATTTGGCTATAACCATGATAATATAGTTATTATCATGCTTACGTATTTAACCATGATAATATCGCTTACGTTTAGGTGAAAAAAAAAGATCTCTCTTCTGAGCTCAAACTCTCTTGTAAGTATCCAGATTGCTCTCTGGGGAAATTATTACCTCTCTATGGTGTTTGTTGCATCACATTATCAGATTAGCTATTATTTGGTGGGAAGCTACCGACATCATTAATTGTTTTGTGTAAAATAATGTTGACTTAGTAGGTCATTTCCGCGTCTGCTGTTTTACTTTTTTTCCACCGTTCTTTTTTTTAGTCGTTTTTTTTAGTCTTTTTTTTTCATAAGTCGTGTAGTTTGCGTTTTTGCACATAAACTATAGATAGTTTGTGTCTATTTATAGCTTTGGAATTGTATTTACCAGAAAAATTCGAAAGAAACAATTTCTTGAGTACCTCTCGTAAAGGTTTATGTCTGACACCAAAAAAAAAAAAAAAAAACTTTGACTGCAAATATATAGTTAACTATAAAAAAAAACATTCTATATCAATGCAGATATGGAAAAATAAAGAATGGAGAAATCTACAAAAAGAATCCCTAATATTACTTAATAATTACTTATGATTAAAAAATGTCAGTTTTAAAAAAGACTTTTTTAAGAAGGAACCCCCTCACATAACCCTTAAGAATCGCATGAGCGGTATTTCTGATTGCCCTAACACAATTTTTTTATATATCTTGTCGCAAGATAACGAATATGTCTAAGTGTTATTGAGTCAAATCTGATAACACTTTTCTGTATCTGATTTTTCCAAAAAATATTCTAGCTTTTCTCAGCCAAGGAGATTATAATGTCATCAGCATTGACTGGGGAGTTGACGCCGCATCAATCGACTACTTTACTTCCGCATATGCTGTTGTTAACGTTGGATCTTATGCTGCGTCTCTTATCGACTCACTTGTTGCAAGTGGTGCGAACATTAAGGACTTTCATATTATTGGATTCAGTTTGGGTGCACATGTTGCTGGTGCCACCGGTGCTGCTGTTAGTGGCTCCGTGTCGAGGATTTCAGGTGCTTACTTCTATTTTAGACCGTTTTTGCTGAATAATGTCATGAATTCTTTAGTTTTTTTTTTTTTTTTTTTTTTTTTTTTTTTTTTTTTTTTTTTTTTTGACGTAGCGAGTCACTGATTAATATGAAGAATTAAACCAGGAGAAACATTTATAGTCTGTAAGACTAACAGTTAGTCTGTAACTGTTACAGACTAACAGTTACAGCTGTACAGTAGCTGTAACTACAGTGTAGCTAGCTGTGGTTTTTTGCCCTTGAATTTTAAATCTTTTGTAAAGTTTTTATCACCTCTCGGGCGAATTTTTTTTAATAAGGTTTATTCTTGTCTTGGATAGATGGAATGTCTATTTGAAAATTATAAACCCAAACGTTTTGATATATTAAGAAATATCAACTAAGAAAATAATGATAGTAAAAGACAATGGCGTTAAATCAAGAAGAATTAGGGGGAGGGGGTAAAATGTATTTTTCAATATTGTGGGATGGCGCTAATTCGTCATTTATTAATTTTATTTAGTGAAATTACCCTTAAAAATGTATATTTCAAAAACTTTTTTGAGGGGGGAATCTGGGGGACCACAGGCTTCTCCCATTGATTTCACTGGCAAAATAGAAATTAAAAAAGGAAACAAAAACAGTTCTTTCCCTTAATTATAGTACTTCTCTAATGCAGTAAATACTCACTTAAATGAGAGTATACACTTAAATGATTGTCTAGCACCAAGGAAAAACAGTCGCATGTTATATCCACAGAGTACATGAGGCAGGGCCGAGCCGTGATTAATTCATATCATCAATTCAGGTCGTAATTTTAATCAGAGTTACCACCATCCTTAGGTCTCTAGATGCTTTGGGTCTTTTCATACGAAAGAAAATATTGGAAGTCCTTTATGTACTTTTTCCCTTCCATCGTTGATATCCATGTAAAGGGTTTAGGTTATCCACTTGCCAACAAAGAAAAATGTTTCAAAAGTTTAATTGTGATCAGAAAATGATGGCATTTGGCATAAATTTGAGGTTTGTTGAATATTGTTAGGGGAAACACTGCAATACAGCAGAACTCCATAGGAAAAAAAAGAATTAACTAAATGATTCTAATAATAATAAAAAAAATTCATCTTTAAATGGGTAAATACAATCAGAATATGTCTATCCTCCTCAGTTTTTGGATATTTATCTTCATTTTATTCTGCTTTGTAAGAATTTTGAAATTTTAGTCTGTTTAAAAATATAATTAATTATTTACGGAAATTCCTGATGAAGATATTTATGTTGAGCTTGAAGATTTAAGATTTCACTTGCGTTTAAACTTTTTGTTGAGAATTTCAAAGACTTAAAAAAAAAAAAAACAGACAAAAACTATGTGAAAACTGGCAGTACGAACAAAAACTTAAATTTTTGAATTTGACTGGAACGTCGACTTTGAAAAGCTTCTGAAGCAGTTAGAATTTCTTTTCACGATTTTACTTTGCTATTTCATGGGGAACTATTTATAATTATATAGTGTCTACTAGCGTTCAAAATTTTGCTTGTTCAAAATGTGAAAGGTATAAAAATTGCAAAAAAAGCTTGTGAAAACTAGGGATACGAAAAAACTGATTTTCAGTTTTGAAATTCAAAATTGAAGTTTTCAAGTTTAACCTGTAAAAGTGCATTAAAAACTTTCTGAAGTATTTAGAATTTTCTGGACGACTTTACTTTGCTGTGTGATAAGGAACTGTCTTAACCTCCCAATTTCTTGCAACTTAGAGCAAATTGTTTCTTAAATTGTTTCCATTGATTTGAAAAATATTGAAAATGGAAAGTTTAATTCGTCGCTGTCAGTTCAAGATCTATTGTCGAAAAATCTGATGAACCCGGGGTTGGATACAGAATTAAGATATAGAGAGGGGGAAGGGCTAAGATAAAATTTGGCTGCCGTATTGGTAATTTCGTCCCTATAACCCTGTTATTAATACAATTAATTAATATTATATCCACCTAGAAAAATTATTTAATTGTACTTTGTTGTTGTTATTTAGTGAAATAAAAATGAAGACAAGGATTTGTTTTTTGCAGAAAATATAATTTAATAATTAATGCCATCATAGGTTAACGCTGCTGCTGGGCTTAAACTCCTCCCCTTTCATAACTGAAAATGTTAAAAACAATGTAAAATATGAGGGTTTTTGCTGCATATTTGCTGAAGAGACTCCGCGGCCCCTCCTGGTTTAGATTATGGATGGGACTTCGATTATTATCGTTGGCGTTCAAAAAAAAAGATAAATCTATACCCAACAAAGAAAACAATGAAAGCTATCGTTGAAACTTTTGTCATGTTGCTATTATTGCAACATGAAGACTTTTATAGTTTTCATCAAAATTTAGCCAGAAGAAAACTGAAAATTTGTGCAAAAATGTAACATAAGACTTGATTCGTACGAACTGTTGTTGATTTAATTATTTTTTTTTGAAAATTAGCCTATGATTTAATTATTTTCTGTTGAGAAATTTTCGTCGTAAAACTACAGAGACAGTACTTCTAATTTATGTAAAATTAACAAAATAATTAATGTGAGCTAAAAAAAAAAATTCAAATTGTTATCGTCGCGAATGCTTCTGGGCTATCTGTCCTTTGCACACATGACTGACATCAAGCACAAAGTATCAAAACCTACTTATGACTTGGCGGAGAGTCAAGGAAGAAAACTTTTTTAGCTTTTGCAGACACTGTAAAACTTTTGATGGCACTGCACTTTCTTCTTATCCAATCATTTTCCTTTTCTTCACACCTTTAACATGTAAATCTTCAAACCTCTGGCTGGGGGCCTAATACAACAAATATATGCAACAAATAGAGTACAAGTTCAAATTGTGCAGGATTTTGTTCTTTTCCTTGTTTAATAAATGAATATTCGTACATGGTTGTCACGTAAACTTTGTTTCTGTCGAGACACTTTTATAGCAATTCTTTGGTTTGATTTAAGATATTTTTGATGATTTTGTTATTTTTAAATAGAATAACTGAAATGTGAGTGGGGTTTTAAGCATTTAAGCCTTGTTTGAACGTATTTTAGGCAGATTGCAGATCAGGCTAAAAACTTAAACGCAAAATTGACGCTTTTTAACCAAAAATGACATTTCTTTCGTCTTCGGTTTTTTTTCGGAAATGTTTGACAAGATCAATTACACAGGTCAAGTTAATTTTTAACTTTAAGACAAAATTTAATATTGAGAATAAAAAAATAACAATTCAAAATTGACAAACTGAACAAAAAACATAAAAAACTAAATAAAATGAATTAGCAAATTAGAATAAATTTAATGTAAAATTGGTTCTAAAAATTAATTATAAAATTAATATCAATGCTTTAGCAGTAAAATGTTTAAATTTCAACTTAAAATTCTTCTATTTTTAAGTTTTAACTTTAAGATTTCTTGTTTCGTTAGGTCTTGATCCTGCGTACCCTGCATTCAGTATGGATAATACAGATCGTCGCCTTGATACCAGTGACGCTGATTTTGTCGACGTAATGCATACAAATACTGGAACCCTTGCGGAAGGAGGTCTATCTTTTCCTGATCCGCTTGGTCATGTTGATTTCTTCCCTAATGGTGGCCATGAACAACCTGGCTGTTTTGACAATATAAGTGATATCATTGACATGATCTGTAAGTATTTTTTTTTACAGAGTTATTGTAAAAGAGTAGATGCTCAAATAATTTTTGGTAGTGTCTCATTTAGTTCTACTACCTTGTTCAATCTGGATACCCCGGCTATTCTGATTGTGTAAGTGATATACTCATCAAGTCCGCATCATATATAAGTTGCTTGATATAAAACAATTGTAAAAGAACAGATACCTGAAATATATTTATTTTGAATTAACACAACCTGTATAATCTTGAAGAACATGAGTAGCCCTGCTATTTTGACAGTGTCACCGACATAATTGGCCTGATTCTTAAATTGTATCCCACACTTGCAAAAGAGAAGATAATAAATTAATTTTTCTTATCACTGATATCATTTACACAATTTGTCAATTTTTTCATAAAGCGATTATAGAAAAGTGTGTGGATTAGGACTACTGGTACAATCTAGGACGTCGACAATCTGGCGCATATTACAATTGTAAAAGAGTGAACACTCGATTAATTTTGGTTGATAACGTTTAAATTGGATAAATGTTAAATGCTGTCATTCCTTTTGAGCTTAGCACAAAAGTTAATTTTGTCTAAACATCTCACTTTTGTCAAAAGAAATTTCAAAACGTCCGAATTAATTGGAGTACCAGCACAAAGTTAATATTTCCTGTATAGTCAAGATATTTTTTTTTTTATAGATTTGACAAATACCAAAAGCTTCTGTTCTTTTGAGTCGACCGCAATGATTAATTTTGTCAAAACGACACTTGTTAAAAGGAAAGCCAAATGTCCGGATAAATAAAAATGCTAGCACAAAGCTAGTATTGGCTATGTATTCAAGATTTTTTTTTTTTTAAATTTGGCAAATGCCAACTGGTTCCATTTCTTTTGAGCTCAATACAACATTCTAGCGCAAGATACCTATCTATTAACAACCCATTGCGGCATCAAACCGCCTAAGGCCAACACAGCTACGCATAGTCCTCCTTTATCCCAGTCTATTCAATGCTTCACTTTTTACAACCTCCCAAGAAGTTCTCATTTCCCCTTAATCTTTCCTTGTGACTTCCTCCCACCTATTTCGGGGATGACCTGCTTTTCGTTTGGCACAAGACAGTTGGCCGACAGGCCAACTGTCATTTGCTCTGGGACAGGACCCGCTTCCCCCAAACCTCGGTTCCCCCCCCTACAGACCCCAGTTTGCCCCCACCCCTCCTTGCCTAAAATTTTGTTTCTTCAAAAACCTTGTCAAAACTAAGATAAGCCTGCATAATCCAAGCACTCACAGAAATGGGTCAGTTTTCTTAAGCATATATTTACCTTTATGGCACTATATGGCTTGTTTTTTCAGTGATCACTTTCGTTTTATTTGATTTGGAAAAATTGGCTCCAGCTTGACCCCCCTCCCTAGGATTTTAAGGAAATTTTGTCGTGACTGCAGGAAAGGATAAGAGAAAGGACATAATCCAGAAACCAGGCTAGTATGAGGGTTTAAATGAATGCTTGAAGCTGAATGAGGGTGAATCCTCGAATGTCTCTTTTGATGAGGTTAAAGGATAAACTTCAACTAGAGATTTAATGGAGAAGGTTTACTCGTTAGTTTTTTCGTCTCAAGTAGTTTAACTCTGCAATGAATTTATGGTAATATCCCTTTGGAGTAGAAGAAATTCTTGTAATTATTGAGCCTGACATTAAGGTCTTCTCATTATTCTTATAGCTGGATGCTCTCATGGTCGTGCCCCAAAGTATTATATTGAATCTATCAGATCTAGCGCTTTTCAAGCGAAGAAATGTAGCTCTTACGATGAATATTTGGCTGGAAGCTGCAGTTCAAATGCTGGGGCCGCTATGGGATATGGAGTATCCACAGGGTAAGATTCCTTAAATTTGTTGTATGCTTTTTTACTTGTCAGTCAGGACAAACATAAAATAACTTATAAAGCACCAAATATAGTAAGAATAAAATCTGATTGTTTGAATTGAAATTAAAACTTACACAATCATATATATCTTTAAAAATAAGGAAAAATTTGGAATTTAATCTTCAATAACGAAGACCTCTATTTGCGGTTATGCAGTTGTTGGTAGTGTTAAGGGTAAAGAAAAATATATGGGGAAAAATTAGTAAAAACTAGTAAAAAAAAGCCATCGTCAAACACCAAAAGAAGGTTTAGATTTTTTTTTTGAAGGTAAAGTTGTCATTTGAAATCAACAGTTCTTTATTGTTTCAATCTTAAGGACGAAAGACGCTGTCAGATTTAACTAATTAGTTTTGCTTATTTTTTCATGCTTCAATGTTGCAACGCTGATAAAAATGGGGTACTGCCCTAAAAACTTCATAATTTTGAAATAATTTTCGGGATTTTGCTGTTGTTGACGGTGACAAGATAGATATTAACTATAAAAGACAAATGACACAAAACAAAAATGACTTTTTCAACAAAACGAATGTTGAATTAAAGTTTTGTGGAAGAACTCACGCATCCAGAGAAGCTAGCTGATTCAAAGAAATATATAAAACTCAGAAAAAAAAAGCAATTTAAAAGTCTACTGAGAGTGGAGAGTGCAATGAAAAAAATAAAATCAACAAAAAATCACATTTTGGTAACTTATAAGGTTTTTGTGAAATGAAGTCAAAGGAATCGGCCCTCTCAAATTAGCTCACACATAAACTTAGACACTAGGAAGCCCATAAAAAAAAACTATTGGCAATCATTCAACTATTCAAATAAATCAGTTATTGGCAAAAAACGCTTAATAATTCAATAAGGGAATTACAATTGTATTTCAAAATAAAAAATCTGTGTATGATTAATCACTATGTCTATGAATTCCACAATTGTTAGAATCGTTTGACAAATAGTAACGAATTTTATGCGTAGTTTTCATAAATCCATGCTGTTTCCTCCAACCTCTGGGGAAGAGTTGAAAATATCAAACGTTCTTTCGTTGGGTGGATAAGGAAGGCTACCAACTTTGTATTGTGGGCGTTAATTTGTCTATTAACATTTCTATTTACATTTCATTATTTTTAACATTTCAATAGTCTATTAAATATTGACTATTAACAAGCACCAAAACTGAATATCTTTTCTATTCTTTTTTTTATGAAAAATTTTGTGAGAAAAAAGATATTTCTCAAGCTGTTATATCTGATTCAAGCTGTTATATGCTTCTTAAGGTCTTTTTATCTTGAGAACTAAGAGCCATTTTTACAGAAAAAATCCAAGTGAATGGAAAAAGAAATTATCTAGATTTCGGATTTATTCTAGCTTTTTTGTGCGTGATTGTGTTGAAATTAAAGCCAAACAAGCATTTTATCTTTTATTGGGTTTATTTTATTTTATTGGTTTATCAATAATCTTATTTTTAAGTCTATCAATAAGCCTTGAATTCTGGTTAAATTTGCAAGCTTTAGCAAGTTTTAAACGATTTAATAAAATAAATACAGTTAGGAATTATGGATCTAATTTCTAATTATATTGATAATAGGGTACAGAAATGATTAGGAAACTAGATAGATACAATACAGAAGTAAAGTTTAAGATATAGGTTATTGTCTATATATATAGACTATAACTTAACAATAATAGACAATAGATAGACGAAATCGTCTATCTATAGACGAATAGATAGACAAAATCTTCTAATGGACAATATATATAGAAATATAAGGTTATTGTCTATTGTCATGATGAATCAAATCTGGCAGAATAATTTTGCAAAATATTGTACTTAATATGAATTCGTTGACTCAGTCTTCCATTGAATTATTGCTAAGCTTAACAAAGTGTTATATTCGTGTAGAAATAAAGTATGGGGGTCTTGAAAGATTGTAATAAAGTCATCGAGAGCATACCCATGTTTAAAAGAAATATACAGAGCGGGAAATTTGAAGTTTTTTTTTATTTTTTTGTGTCATTGCCTTAAATTTAAATATCTTTAGAACTTTTTATCTTATTACTGGCTGAGATACCGTAAAAAAATTTAACCTAGACTGTTAATGTTACCATGCGTTTCTGCGCCATCTATTTAATAGCATGATGCCATGAGTTTTTGTAGTATCTATTTCAGTGTTCATAGAAACACACTCCGCAAATTAGGACAACTCACGTCTGCTTGAACACGAACAGTTTATCTTCTTAATTTCACTGAATATGGCTTTCAATACGGAGTGTTAAATTAAAAATACTTCATTCATAAACAAGATCCTTTTATTTTTCCTTTGAAACCATAACTTATGAAAAATAAAAGTATATTAATTTTATATAAAAAAAAGATATCGCAGGCAGTTTTGCCTTCATCTATTCAGTGGAACAGCAACCTGGATCTTCATTTTTTAAATTACCTCAAAACATAACGAACTATCAAAATAGCCGACAATGTGGCTCTTTTAATGCCTCTCTCCATTTCTTTGGCCGTCCTAGGCCTTGAACAGCCTTCTGCTGCCTTGGTCCTTAATCCGGCTTATGTATTTTGCCCTAATAAAAACACACTATTTTGTTCATAAATATAAAAAATACCACAGTTGCTTCTACCCTTAGCTATTTAATAAAAGTTTTAATAAGACAATGAGCTTTGAAAGAATTAAATATAACCTGAAGAGTTAGATATTCTTTCTAAGTAGTGAAATACCTTTTTAATTTTAAAGTAATTTCAATTTCCTGTGAAAGATTAATTTGTGATTTAGACAACCCTGAACTTGACTTATCCAGGTAAGTTCAGTTATTATTCAGGAAAATAATTAATGAAAATTTTTGATAAATTATTATATCATTTAAGTCAGAGTCCAGCTTTGAAATCAACCTGTAATACTTGAATAATTTGGAAAAGCAGGATAGACAGTATCCGATGTCAGAGCTATAAGTGTCCAATTTCTCCGCCATCTATTTAAGATACAGAAAAAATGTAGTAGAAGCTCCCGATTTTTGGGAATAATTAGAAAACAATAATTTCATTTGATGAAATTGAGCATGCTCAATTGGAATCCTAATCGGCAAAACTTACCTCAGATGCTTATTTTAGTCTATTATGCATTGATTCATTCCTCGCGAAACCAAACATTTAAGGTACAAAAAAAATTGAAATATTAACTTAAGCTAAATGAAAATATTAACTTTGAATTACCTGAACAGTTGCCGTAAAATAGGTTGTGCCTATACAAAGCTAAGAGATACTTTGTGTGTGGGGAAACTTAGTAGAGGGATAGCTATTACTGTTGACTTCTCATTGAACTGTCTAAAGTCAAATCTTGTGAGCGCTATCTTGCGGTAGAGTTCCCAGAGGCTAGTAGTTTTTGTCCCTTTCATGGTTTACTTGCCCACTCATCTGGAAACGCTGGCATCTGAGTGGTGATTTGCTCAAGTTTGTTGACGCCTTTCATATTTTAAGTGCGATATAAGACACAGAATCTCGTAACTTCTTTTGTCTGGTATCCCCCAGGAAGTCTTTAAGGAAGACTTTATACATGTATTCACAGCCCGGAAGCTACAACCAATACTGACCACATAATGGCTGATTTTAAACTGTGTGACACCATTCATATAAATGGTGATCACAGTCTAAGCGGTCATTTGGATGTTTGTTTTAAAATTAGGATAAACCCTGTCAACTGAAGCATCAAAGTGGCCGCAGGACTAAGGTCGAGTGGTGGAAGACCAACGCTCATCTTTGAAGAAAACTTTGTGACGCAATCCCGATTAGAATAAAAGGGCCCTACCAGTTACTTTCACATGGTGTGACCGATTCTACAGCATTGGAAACTTTTTAATATAATAAAATAAAACAAAAATTAATAAAATAAAACGGAGAAAGATCTTCCAGGGTCGTTACTGGCGCATAGGATGTCAAATCTACATGTCAGTTGTTGAATCTTTTTTTTTTTACAAGGACAAGTAACAAGCTTGTTGCCCGACCTTGTGGCAGCGAGTCTCGACCCAACCCCCCTCCGTTCCTGTATTGCTAAGGAAAGCATTAATTCACTCTGCTTCCTCAGGGTACATTAAACATTTACTCTGCGACAATTAGCCACACGATGAAAGCTGCCTATTAAGCTTCTGACCGCTTAAAGCCAGTTTAAACCAGTTTTTACCGTTTTAAAGCAGGGATCGTTAAGTTAGGTTGGTATCACTCGCTCCTGGTGAAGCAAGCTTAAGTGTGGGCTAGTTTCTGGCAATCGTTATAACATAACTGTAACAAACAAGATAACAACGTGTATCCTATATTAGTGATTAACATAGATCAGTACTTGAATGAGGCCTTAAACCTACTCATACATACAATCACACAGGTCAAAGAGCATAGCCATACACAATCAACCATAAAGAATAATCCATGGACAGGCAGTCATGTCGTCAATAAGTATAAGTCGTCATTTACCAAACAATAAAAACAATAAAGACAAATAATTCAGAGGCAACAAGCCAACACAAGGGCTCATCAGGAGAATATATATATATATATATATATATATATATATATATATATATATATATATATATATATATATATATATATATATATATATATATATATATGTATATATATATATATACATATATATATATATATATATACATTATATAAATATATATATATACATATATATACATTATATAAATATATATATATATATATATATATATATATATATATATATATATATATATATATATATATATATATATATATATATATATATATATATATATATATATATATATATATATATATATATAGTACGGGGTAGCCTTCTATCTATGGATTTTCATTGTTGCTTGTCTTCTTACCGCAGACAATTTGAGACAATTTGCTGTCTTTTCATAGTGACTTTAAAAATCGTTTCTTTCTTTACAGGGCTCGTGGCAATTTTTATCTGCAAACTAATGATAATTCTCCATATGCTCAGGGATAAGGTATGTTCATCGTCATTATTGTTTCGTTTTTCCTTATCGTATAAGAAGGCGATTTACGTTAACAGGCAGTAAAAATTTGTATAGAAGAAATTACTAATAAGAGTTATCATAAAAAGAGTCTTTTGACATTGGTTAAAGCACCAATTTTTATTTAAAAAATTATCTTAATTTGTCTATGGAAATCTTATTTATATAAAAAAGTTGAAATACATATACAACTCGCTTTCTTTATAGACATAACATCACGGATGTATTTGAATGAGGTTGTACCCACACATGGTCCCAGTGGTGGCAATTCAGGGATATTGGGAGGGAGGCAAGGATTCAGATTTTTTTATGAAAATAGAAAGGAAAGTTTTTTTTTTAATCTAGAAGGAGGGCGCTATCTTTTTTTTAAGATTAAACTGTAAAAAGAGTATTTTTATAGGTATGGAGGAATGCCCCCTCCCAAAAATCCGCTCTTGCATGATTGTATTGTGCATATGTGTAATATCGGGTAAGAATTTTAATTAAGATAGTGAAAATCAAAGCTATCCTAATTAAAAGTCTTATTTTTTATTGTGTACTTTCATTTCATTTTAATTATGGATGTGTCTTCATCATATAGGCATGGACATGTTAACCTTAGAATTTTCGTTCGTTTTAACCAGAAAGGGGGTACTTGGGATTCAAGCCTTGGGATTTCCAAAGTGGGGTGTAAGTTGGCAATCGTCTGAAAAAGACTTTACACTTTTATGTTATTTCTTCTCGAATGTAATAAAATTAGTCAATTTTTAGTCTTAAAGGAGACTGGAAAGGGAGGAATGACTAGTGTAAAACTTCGTCGCTGCTGGTAATCCTGGAGGCTAATGAAATTAGACATTCTTATACCTTAATGCTGACAAAGCTAGAAAAAGAACTATAAGCTTATACTGAAAAGGAAACTATGTTCTTAGTTTCTTTCACCATAAATTTTTCCACAGCTGTACTGTCTCATCTTTAGAGGGTGTTCAGAATAAACACCCGGAATTTTATTCTATAGGAGGGGGGCACTGTGTTTGACAGCTCCCCTCCCCTCCCCCCAAAAAAATGATAAGTTTCCGACTCATACAAAGTAAAAAAATGTGTGAATGGCAGAAAAAAGTTTTAGTACTTCTTAATTAAATGAAACGCACCCAAAAATTGAAGTTAGGTTAATCCTATTCAAATATAACCTTCATATAACCTTTTGGTTTATATAATAATATAATTTCGGCTATATGTTTGCACATTAGGGGGGGTGTATAAAGTATTTGGACAGTGCCCCTAGCCTAGGGTAGCCTAACCTAGACTAACCCCCACTCCCCTAATGTGCAAATATATAGCCCAAATTACACAAGTCCAATGCATTTATCACCTTTCACTTGTCTTTGTTGCTATGAAACCGGTTTTCTGAGATCTAACCTTAATTTAATTGTTGAGTATGTCTCGTTTAATTAATAATACCTCTATTTTTATTGCCATGTGGCAGTTACAGATGGTAGAATCTATAAAAAGCACGTAGATATGAGCAATAGCTTTTCCAATAAGCTATTAAGCATCTCTCTTCGATGGCGTTGTAGCCAGCTGTTCCTGCTAATGTGGCAGTAGCCAACTGGTGAACAGACGACTTATGAAACTTACTAAGAGGGCTGGGAGGAGGTGTATGCGAGAGGAGGAATTTTGAACCTCTAGTTAAGGATTTTGGACCATAAATATTACAATAGTACATTTTTATACTTCCAAGATTTTCATTTGAGGAATGGCACCAAAAGTGCCGTTTTTGATTTCATTTGGCGTTGAAGATGGTGAAAATTAGAAAAAGCGCTTAGATATGACAATAGTTTTCAAATAAGACATTAAACATCTCTTTATGATGTTCTGGTAAACTACTGGCCATGGTAAAAAAAAAGAGACAAAAAAAAGAGAAAGAGACACATGAGTGCTGCCGATACAAAAAGGTAATTTCCTTGTTGTTCAAGGTGGACTACTGTAATTCTCCTATACCTGGTTTCTGACTATGCTGATTGCAATGGTTTACTTTTCATTTCAATATGGAGGGGTGTCAACTCGCTTTTGGAGGGGTTTCAGGCTCTTTTTCGAAATCACTATAAACTTGTTTTCGCAATCTACTTTTACTTTTAAAATTAAGTGAAATAATAGTCGGTACCAGAACTCGGATTTATTGTGCCTAAGCTGCACCAATAGAGCGTTGGAAATGATCATTCGAATATATTTTTCATCTAACGTCAGCAAACGCTACATTTAATGCTTAGACTTCTTTCTCCTGCCTGAATGTTTATTTGATATTTAAAAAAGCGTTCATCTTCATAACCTCTGCAATATCTCTCCTCTAATTTGGCAGTCATCTGCCTCCATTTGGTGAACCTTAAGAATGTTGTCGTCAGTAGTTGCGGTTTTTGGACATTCAGAATGTTTATCGCCTCCTGAGATCTTACAGTATGTTCATATTCAGCTGCTCTGAATTTGACTGTGGCTAATAATGGTAATGATTCCCCTTACACAGAATTTATCTCATCTTTGATTTGTGTAGTCCTATTACCTTTCAAAAAAAAATGTTTTATGGCAGATCAATAATCAATTTTATCTATTTTCACAAAAATACTCAAATCGACTCTGGGCGTCAAATATGGCTGAAACTTTAGTGGTAACTAATTAAAGGATGTGTATTTACGTTCCCTGACTTTTATTGAAAATGGGTGTCATATTCACTTCAAGCTCAAAAAATTTTTAGACATAGTACACGCCATCAGTATTCCCATTGTCTTTGGTATCTTTCCCACAAAATGCCTGATTTCCTAATTATAATTGATTTCATAATTTCCTAATAAAATCTCCTAATATTCAAAAAAAAACAGCCATAAAAAGAAAATTATTTAGTCTAAAATTTCATAAAACAATGAGTGTATGAAGCGTGATAAGAAGCGTGTTAATTAAATAAAGAGCATGTTAATTTAACGTTGGACTCCAGGATTTACTAGCTTCCATGTCTGTTGTTGAAAAGCTACACGCCGAATTATATGCTAGGGCTAAATGAAAGCACATAAAACGATGTTTCTTATACTGAGAGGTAGCGTTTTTCTTTCTTTTTTGTTTACTCAGTTTTATTTTGTAATTTTTTTCTTGTTTCTTTTTGCAGGTTCACCCCCAAAGAAGAAAAAATGTAAAAGAAAACGTCACAAAAATCTGCAATGGCGCAAAGGATTTAAGACAATAATCGCTATTTTCTTGTGTTGTTCTATAACTCGTGATAACGCACCAATTCCCCAATTGTGAAAATAAGGTGTTTTAGGAATGTATGAAAAAGAAAGGACCCGTTGTCATCCACTTTATGGTGTTTAAGGAAACCATGTAGTATCTGTTATGTGACCTTGAAACATTGGAGGGTTCTATTGATAATATCTCATTTGGGAGCTATAATGCAGAGTGGCTGATAAGTGCGTTTGGGAGTGAATGCTATTGTGCTATGAAGTGGCTGTGAAAATTAATCAGCGGTATTTAATGTTGTTTTTTTGGGGCGGAGGGAGGGCAATAAGTCTCCCTGTATTACACCCTTTATATTTTGGAAATATATTTTTGGTATTTTCACTGAAAAAATGCTTTTTTTTGGTATAATTTATTTCAAAAACCAACAATATAACTGTTCAAGGTCGTATCAAAGATTTCCTGTGTGTGTGTGTGGGGGGGTATTTTTATCGGTGGAGGGGTAAAAAACGCATCAAAATTTGTTTACATGTATTTTGTTGCTTCTTTGCCAGTTGTACAGAAAAATTTAGGGAGGGATTCAAACACCCTAACTCATCCCCCTGGATACACTATTGCTACCAGCATAGATTTTCAAAAGTTAATTTTGCTGTTTTCCCTACATTAGTTTCAATTGATATCCCTGATCGGGTATGTATGGAACACACAAAAAATGTAAACAAAATATTTATTATAGGCCAATTTTTACGTAAATGTGATTATGTTAATAAGATGCTAATTTTTTTATATTAATGTTAGCTATTATTTTGTTTGTCATTACGGCGTGCTAGCTTCTTTTGTAATAATCATCAAGCAATAAAATTTTCGTTTATTGAATTATCTTTTCTTGATTCCCTTTTTTTGAAATCACTGACTGATTGAGAAATAAATTGTCGGTCTCTAGAAATATAATTATTGATTGTTTTATCTAATACAAATAAACGTTTCTTTTTTGACAGATGTTTGAAATTAGATTTTTTTTACGCATCTTTTGAAATTTCCAAATTGTCATACGACAAATTTAATGATAAGATTTAGCTATAAAAATATGCTCATTATTCATTAGGTAATGAGATGAAATCTAAATGCGGAACGATGATCAGAGTTTGGATTTTTTTCGGTCTTGTTAATCTTGCGCTAGGTAGGTTTTCCTCTTCCCTTTATTTTTGTTATTTTTTTCTGTAAGCTGGGCGATTGAATTGAAGTTCAATTATTTTTACATCTGATAAAAAATAATATTCGCCTCTATAATCTTACGTAAAATATGAATTGTTTTTTTCCAAGAGAAAATTACCTCTCAAAATTTCATTTGTATTACCAGTGCATTACTTAATATCTGAAAAAAAATTATTGAAAACCTCATTGGCATGTTACTTGTACTACTACGACTAGCGACTGCTGCACCAAGCCACCTAAGGCTAAGACAGCAATGGAAGCTCCTACACCGCCCCAATGTTTTCAAAACTCCACTCTTAACCCCATAGATTCTCTAAATTCCCCCCTTAAGACCTCTTCCCAGCCTGTTTGGGGACCACCTATTTTTTTTACCCTAGACCCTTTAGACCTTTATTTTTAATCCTAGATTACGGAAGATGTGTCGTTGCTCCGCTGCAAAAAAATATAGAAGCAAATTGAACGGCGTATAACCGGTTGAAGTTGCACGTTCTATTTAATATTGTCAACAACTTCTCGCTGTGGCAATAATATTTATATTGGTTATAACGTCCGAACAACCGAAAATTTTGCGATACATGGAAATGCCCAGTAAGCTACGAAAAAAAAACCCCAACAAAACATTCTCTAGCCCCCTTCTCCCTTTTAGACCGTCTGAGTGTCTTAAACAATACTTTTATGAGCGAGAATTGAAACTTTGAGGAGTCGGGGGGGGGCAGTGCCAACTTTAAGTAGTTTCTCGTTTGAGCCACTACTTGGATCAGTTTACATTTTTGTTTTTATAGAACTATGTTTATACCTATTTTTCAATCATACCTAATTTTTCAGCCACAACAATTTTATTTAATTCCCACAATAAAATTTCCAACCTTATAATGCTACAATTAAGAATATTTCCACTGTATCTATTTACAGAATTTATTTTAGGGAAGCGAAAGTCGGCTTCCTCAATGGGTTGTTTGAAAACGGGCTACTATCAAAATCGTGTTCTACATCACATTGGCTCTTCGAATTTCCGTGGGCTCATTTCCTTCAGAAGCTATCCCCACGTTCAATATAGCTTACTGTAATCAATTATAATTAATTAATTAATTAGTGCAATCATTGTGCTCTTCTGAACACCATTCAGACAGTAAAAACTAATTTTGCGTGGACGATTTGAAATTGAAATAAAGATCATAAAGACCAAAATTTCCCTCTCTATACTCCCAATAATTAAAATTAAAGTTGAAAAAAAATAATTAGTGTTAAAAATCGTGCAGTTCCATAGCATCTTTTAAAATAGGTAGGTTTAAAGCATAAGATTTAAAGCATCATTTAAACCTAATGCTATGGATAAATTAAAATATATTTGATTTATCCTAATAGATAAATACATCAATAATTTTTCTAGATAGAAAAGAACGCATTGCAGCTCTTTGAGGTCTGAAACATTATAAGCAACGATTAATCTAGTAGGTTGAAATTAGCGCTATTAAACACAATTTCAATTATTATCATTGTCTTTTGAACGCCAAAAATTACAAAAGTCAAATGCAAAAAGTCTCTTTTTTAAAAATCAAATGCAATAAGTCTATAGAACGCAGGGTACATGTTTGTTATTGCAAAGGAAACTTATTTTCATTCGACATGCTATTTGTGAGCTTTGAAATATGTACGTTTATAGTCTATATATTTGTACCATTCTATATTTATATTATAGTACGGTGACAAAACTAGATGCATCCAGGATATTTTTTTTTGGGGGGGGGGGGTAGGAGGGGGTGCAAAAGGGTTTATTTTCCCGATTTTTACAAAAAACTAAAAACGCATCAAAAATTTGTTTATATTTGTTTTTATTATGTTTTTGCGAGTTGGACAGTCATTTTGGGGAGCGGAGGTTCAAACCCACTACCCCCTTGGACACAGCCTTGCCCCTTGGATTTTGTAAAGTGTCAGTAGATAACGAAATAGGGAAAAGCTGTTGAGTACCGTGAACTGCCGGAATGGATCTGCGGCCCAAAGTAGCTCCAACTTAACCTATGTCAAAAGAATATATTTTTTAATCTGATTTTCACCGTGTCAATTAAATTTATTTTAAATGTGCCCGTAAAAATAAATATTTACGTTTTGTCGCTGTTACGCCAAAGGGTCTCTAAATCTACTTAAATAGTTGCCAAAAATAAATTCCCGAGCTGCATTCAGAGGGTAAATCAGCATGGTAATTAATGATCAATCGCACATCAATCCTCTGACGTACATTATCTACTGATTCACCTTTCGAGAACAGTTTGGCCTATAGTTTTTGACGATTCCCCCAAACGTGTAAATATACCAGGTACGGCCTTAGTGACGACAACTTAGAGTCGTCATATTTATATATTTTGTCATCCACTGGGCCTTAAAAAAAGAACAAGCTAGACATTTCATCAAATGACTGATACAGTTACCTTACTGCGACATATATATCTATATACATAAACATTGTACGTAAGGATAAAGTCTATCCAAAACCTTTATAAAGAGAATGTTTTTGGTTATTATCATCTATTGTCTTTTTTATTTTAAATTGACCCATAAATTCCTGACCTATGCTGAGCGTTTCAATAAGTATTCCCAAGACTTTCTTTGGAAGGGGAGGGGGTTTTTCAAACCCCTTCTAATGTACTAGGGGAGAAGATTAAAACCTAAGATGTTGTTTTGCAGGGGAAGTCTTATTTTACTTTTGTTTAGCTCTAACCTTGTTTTCAGGATTTGTGCTCCTCCCCCATCCCCCGCGCGCCTTAAAAAATAAAATATTAAAAGTCACAAAAATTGCTCGGATATGTATTTGATTCCTTTTATATCAAGATTTTTTTTTGAATATAGGTAGTCCTGTTTCACATTCTCAAAGAGTAGAAGTTGGAAACGCTGCACGCATTCACTCGGTACCGAAGTTTAACCCCAATAATGTCTTCTTTTATCTCTGGACAAGGTAAGCTATGTTTACAAAACTCGAGCCTTCCAAAATTCAGCCCAAGTAAATTCTCGAGGAAAATTAAATGAAAGAAAATTCAACCCACGCTGCAACCCTCAAGCCTCGTAAAAGTCAACGGAGTAAAAATTAAACAAAATGAAAATTCAACCTAAGACAAAAATTTAAATTAAAGATAACTCAAGCCTTCTAAAATTCAACCAATCGCCCTGGAAAAAATTAACAAAAGAATATGGAGCCCAGCCAAAGAAACTCAAACCTCACCTGGTAGTAATTGTCCAAATGAAAATTCAATCACAAAATTTAAATCACACAAAAGTCAAGCTTCACAAGATTCAACCCGTTCAAAATTTAACCTGGAGGAAATCACCCAGTAAAAACATGCCTGTGCCAAATTTTACCTGCTTTTACCTGCGCCAAATTTTAAACATGAAAAATTCAAATTACAAAAGAATTCCAACTGCTGATAAATAAAGGATTTTATTTAGTGACTAAACTGTAGAGAGTATTTTACTATCTAAAAAATAGAGAAAACATTTTTAGAAAGCAAAAAAAAAAAAATTAAAAAGAACAAAGCAATAGATAAACAAGAAACAGGAAATATTCGATTACAAAATTTAGATGTAGGAGAAAAGAACGAAAATGTCTACAAGAGAAGAAAAAAAAGGAGAAAAACTTTATTCAATAGTCATTTTGTTTTAATCAAATATGGGAAAATCACGTGCTAATTCTCTTTAGCATTCCAAATAACGATAATGTTGAATATTTCAGAGTCAGAGAACTGTTGTAATTTGATTGAATTTGCATTCTACCGTTTTCATAAAGTTTACAATAAAAAAGATGAAAAAGAAACTTTTTTTTCATCATCACAATCACAAGCTGTACAATTGCTTTTAGTGATTTAAAATAAAAATAAACTCAATATGTAACTATCAGCGATGATTTGCTTTAGTTTTTATTTAGGAGAAGTTTTTGTAATCAGAAGATCAGCATGATCAGTAAAAATCTAAAGGGTTCAAGGCTTAACAGCATGGGAGAATGTAGGCCTTCATGTCAAGGCCTTTCTGTCAAGTTTTCCTATTTTATCTACATCATTGGGAGGAGAAAGGTATTACCGACCATGACTCGAGAAGTATATTCATTTAATTTATGGATATTTAAATTTACTAAGAGTGGCCAGTAATCAGGTCCATGCGAAATTCAACCCTTATTCATGTTGCTGAATTGCAACTACGCGGGTACATAATATACTTAGGTATTATATATTTGAGCGAGCTATTAAAATGCACATTTTCTACGCTGTGGTTTGAAAGCATTATTTGATTTACCAGACGCTGGTCTAGGTTGAGTTTCTTAGAGAGCAGTCTCCAATAAATCTTCAAAGATTGAATGCAAAAAAGAGAGATTTTCGGGGATGAGACCATTAACTGGAGGGGCATGATTCCCCTCCAGTTACTTTCGCTTTTTTTCATAACTAGCGATATATACCTTGGTAACGACAAGATATTGGAAGCGAAAAACATTTTTCGGTGTAAGGACTGTAGAACAAAAAAAAAACTTTCTCTTAGGTTTGGCTATGATTGTACTTACTTCTCCGTTTTACATATTTTATATCAATTTTTTTTCTGAGATCTGCTGTCTTCTTCACAATGCTCCTGTTTTATGAGTGGCAGAAGGGAGAGAGGGGACTGTAGGACTTTCATTGTACGCGGAACGATACCAGTTTTTTATGGTGTGAATAAATTAAACAAGATGGATCATTCAGACACAAAAAGGAGACACTCTGGGTCATTCAAATAATAACCATTTAGGGATTATCTCTTTTACCTTCGGGCAAAGTTTATTCGACTGTTGTTCTACGGATATCTGCATATACTGTGTAAGCCTTTTTCATAAAACATAAAAAAAACAAAAAAATTTGATATCTAGACGAAAAACAACCAAAACTTGAAACATTAATTGTCTTCTCTTGTGCATATTGTATGTGTCATATATGTTTTTAAGCCAAGCTGATTTAAGTATAGATCTATGAATCTTAAGATATGGAGAATGTCGGGCAAACCAATAGAAAAGGAAAGATTAATAAGAAATCTCTATTCATCGCGTATGTGTTGATCATCTCCTAGCTATGGTGTGTTTGACTATGCACAGATGTGAGGTCATAAGAATGCTCTGCTTAAAACTCTGCGTAGGTCCATTCTATGCTGGAGCGCCACCTCAATTGCGCCGGATGGGCATCGCCTCTTTTCTCCATTTGAAGAATGTACCTTTCTGTAGAGTCCCTTGGCATCTGTTGGGATAACCACACAGAAAAGTGTCTTTTATCTGGTTACGTTTCATCTCAAGATTTGATAGTCCTTTGAGATCTCGTAATGAAACGATGTAAAAGACCAGCGACAAATCTTACTTAGAGGCACCTGGTGCCAACAATTTAGGAATAAGAAAAAATTTCACCCTGATATTTGTTAGTTTATGTTAAATTTTCAAAGGAATACTTAAGTAAAAATTTCTTTCAAGGGAAGTTTTAAGTAAAAAGTGAATATAAATAAATTGTTTATTATCATTTGATTCTATTGTATTTATCTTCTTTTTATTTAGGGACAATCCAAGCTCTTATGAAAACATTCATCCTGGTCACTTTGGATTGAACTTTGACAATGGTAGAAAGACTAAAGTTATAGCTCACGGATGGAATCAAAATGGCCTAGACATGTTTGTCATTGAAATGAAAGACGGTTTGTAGTTTTAACTTAATCTAAAATCATATTCGCTGTTTTAAATGCCTTACAGCACCCAAAAACAAAATTTGAGGTGGTTACGTACTCATAAATTTCATATAAAAATTCACAGCAATGGTCGAATATATTTCTGGGATATTTTATGATTTTTCAGTCCAACTTAAGTTAAGCCCCCAATACTCTAAGCATGGATTAATACCAAAAGTACCCAACAATTGAACATTATTATTATACTTAGGAAATTAGGACGTTTCTATTGGCAGACGACTCTTAAATCTAAATCTTTCCTCTTTATCCTTTTCTCTTTTTTTGGGAGGGGGGGGGGGGGGTTGCAAATATATAAATAACAAATAAGATTATAAAATTCTAATAGATTAAAAAACACACAAAATTACCCTGAATCAGTGAAGACAAGTTTAAAAGTGGCATAATCATATCCTCAGTTTAACCAAAGTTTATTGTAGTAGTCAAATGGGTCATCAGATACTTGAACATTGTTCATTGGGGCCAAGGCCGTATATACGATGGTAGGAGGGTAGGGTATTTGTCCATCCCCCCGAAATGTTTGTCCGACTCGTAAAAACTGACGAAAATGAATATATGCGTTTTTTTTAAGTTTTTTGCAACCCCCCTACCTCCCCGAAAAAAAAAATCCTGGATACGGCCTTGATTGGGGCTTTATTGAAAACGGTTATTATTTCGAACAGTGTATTTTTATTTAAAATAATATTAAAAATAAAGAATAGAAAAATCAAAAATATTATCATAACAACCAAGAATACTGAAAAGAGCTAATTAAAGTAGATTAGCTGTTTTATATACAACGATATTTTTCCCTGGAATTCTTAGGTATTTTGAAGTTATTAGCGGTTGAAGTTTAGAGCGGTTCGATATAAAAAAAAAAGAATATTTTGCTCTAAGAATCAATACAACCACCTTTTTCTTCAGACCTTCATTGTTCATTTCAAATCCTCTCTATCCCGCAAGTCAAAATTTTAAGTTTTCATGATTCCCTTTCCAATGTTTCCTAAAATTTTCAGGTGTGCCCCTTAAGCTGTTAATTTATACCTTTATCAATGCCTAAGGTATTAAAGATTTGCCCACCTTGAAAATCTGGATGCAATATGACGTTTGACTTAGTTCGGGTTCCTCTTCAACATTCCCTAAAAGTTTCAAGCAAACACCGAGAGCTGTTCGTGTGATCTGGTACATATGCCCTTTTAAGAAAATGGATGCACGCAGTGTTTTGATTTACTTCAACAACCCCCAAACGTGGATGCACGTAGTGTCTTTTGATTTACTTCAACAACCCCCTCAACATTGCCTATGAGATACACCTTTCTCACAAACCAAATGTTTTTATTTAGCTCTGCATCCAATTCAACTACCCTAAAATTTCGAAAATAATGCCCTTAGCTGTCTTTTAGGTATTGCAGATACGCCCTTTTGACGACTGGGGCGTATGTTGTTTCTTTTAGTTTAGTTCAACAACCCTCTCAGCATTCCCCTTTTTCTGATTCTTAAGACCCTTGTTCGTTTTTCATATACTCAAGACCCTTAACACCTGATAACCTTTGAAAAACTCAACACCCTTAGTCATTCCTGAGATATTACAAATGGGTCTCTTTCACAACCTGGTTCACAGAGTCTCTTTATTTCGTCAAAAACTTCCTTTAATATTCCCTGAAAGTTTAAAGTTAAGACCCTTACCTTTTCCCGAGACATTGCAGATGTGACTTCTTTATAACCTGAATTAGCTGTGTCTTTTATTTACTTCAACGTCCTCCCCAGAATTCCTTGAATGTTGCTATCTTTCCTCTATTTATGCATTTTGTGTGAATAATCTAGCCTATCCTTTTTTCATCAGAGTGAAAAATGATGATGGTCTTTTCCTGGTCGTCGTTCTATTTTGAATCTATATCCAAAAAGTCCTTTTTTTCAGGATACGAGTTTTTGAAAAGGAACCCAACAAGACAAAAAGATTAATCCTTGATAGAATTTTAAGAAGCTTTTATAAACCAATGTAGATGGGGTTCCTGGGGTTTTTAAACTAACAGAAGATCTTCAAACTTTTAAACCCTTTGTTAGTCGAAGTTAGAGAATTGAAAAGAGACGGATGTCTAAGTAAAATCTACTAGCCATATAACTTCCCTAAGCATCCTAAGAGTTGGTACTAGTTTAAGAGAATCAATCGTTATTTTAGACAAAACTGTTTCAAAGAGCTTCCCAATCTTTTATTAGCTTATCTGTTTTATCTCGATGTCAATTTCCATTTTTTTTTTTGCTTAGATTCGTCTTTTTCAGAGTAAATCAAACAACTGGAAACTCTGATATGAAACTAAAGCTTTTATAAATGAAACTGGTACTGGGGTATACGTTCGAAACTAGTATAAGATCTTTGCTTTTCTAAACCATTTCATCGGTTGAAGTTGATCAATTTTTACCTGGCCGATATCCAGCGGAGTCTGAAGGCCCATTCACAGTGACATTTTACTGATACCAGTGTTTTGGTAGCGCTGATATGAGCCGGTCAGAATTTTTCATAGAATTTTTCTGGCAATCAGAAGGTTTCAACAAAAATGTAAATTGGCTCAAACTAGCGCTAGTTAAATCTCGGCATTAGCTCAATCTTATGCTCCACTAATTAGATCCACAAGGCCAAAAAACTTTCTTAGTACTCGTATATAGAAATAGGCTTATTGTAAGCAGACTAATCATTATTAGTGACAAAAAGTTTTATAGAAGAGATGGAAGCATTCCGATATGTTATTAGTTTATGCTCTTGAAGCTTGTAGACTTGAAACTTGACGACAAATTATTGAAGATGTGGTTGTATCTTTAAATTTTACTTGACCGTTATGAAACAGTTAAAATTTAAAATTTGTTTTAATTTTCAGTTGGTAACTATAGGAATCACCAAAATACTCTTGAAAAGTTCCAAGGCTCTTTAAAATTTCAAGTACATTTCCCTATTCATTTTTCTAATCAAAAAAATTTAATTCAGCTCTTCTCAGCCAAGGAGATTATAATGTCATCAGCATTGATTGGGGAATAGACGCTGCGTCATTCGACTACTTTTCTTCTGCTTATGCTGTTGTCGACGTTGGAGCTTACGCTGCGTCTCTCGTCGATTCACTTGTAGCAAATGGTGCAAATATTAAGGATTTTCATGTCATTGGTTTTAGTCTTGGTGCACATGTTGCTGGTGCTGTCGGTGCCGCTGTCAGTGGCTCTGTGTCAAGAATTTCAGGTAATTATTTCTTTTTTGTTTCTTAATTACAGGACAGGTGCAGGTTGAAACATGTATTTCTCTTCTGGTAATCAATTGTGCCTTAAGGCCATTCAATCCCATAAAAACCATTTTGTGAGCTATGACATGACCATCCAATCAGTTCTAAATAGTTTGGCCGTACAGAATAAAAAAAACTTTAGAGGTTTTGCATCCTCTTAAGACATTCAAAAAAAGTGAGCTGGAGCACTATGAAGCATTAGACACACAATTAGGCAGTAATGACTTGCGTATGGACACGAATTTTTTATTCAGAGAGTTTTTTACTCAGAGAAGCTGCAAAGCAGCTATAAGGAGATAGACTCTTGAGGGGGATTGGCACAATTGGCGTAGAAAGATGAGAGCCAAAGAAATAAAGGAAGTAAATTCTGAAGCTTATCTCGTACTGATCAAGCATCTTTTTTACCTAAAAAGGTCTTAGATTTCAAAGCTTGTTTAAGAGATTACAAGATAATGTCCACATCTTCTTTACCGCTAAACAAAAGAAAGAAAAAGACAAAGTAATTGTTCGAAAGGTCCAAAAAATTAAATCCCCTTAAAAAAACCTATTTTTTCATTCACCATTTATGGATAGTGTGATCTCAGAACGAATGTAGCAATAGTATAAAATTGTTAGTATAATTGTAATATAATGTTAATATAGATTGCTTTCTAATCTTATGGTTAGCCTTTCGGAAGATCTTTATTAGTTGTTTTTGTGTTGTCTCTGTAATTTACTTTTCAGTCACATTAAATTCTTAATTAAATAAACAGACTTTCGGCTCAGAACTAGAACATATGTATGCAATGAAGTTATAAATTTAATCTGAGTTAAATACAGTTTTTGTGTAAGAAAAAGATATTTTATTTTTTATTTTGTCAATTTAAATCGGAATAATGAGAGTGTAAGTACAATCAGGAAAGTTGTAATCATAGTTCTTAGACGTACTAGCTTAGTCCTAGTTTTTATTTTCTTATGGCTTTAAGTCGCTTTCTAACCATAATACTTTCACTTGATAAACACAAAATAAACACATTTTGTACCGGACGAACACTTTTTTGGGCTTAGAGCTGATATATGTAGCTATTGTAAAATTATATGTTGAATCTGTCCATGTAACAAGGTTACCAGTTACTTTTGTCTAATACATTTTGTTTCAAACAGTTTCTTACAAGAATTTGGGCTTTGAATATAAGATTTTTACTACTGAGGAATTTTTTTTTATGTATGTTGAAAATTAGTCGTATTTTTGTAAAGCACACTGAATATACTTAATAACAACTTTTTCGGAATTATAATAAATTTAAAAAAAAATACAATACTAGGGGTGTTAAAAACTAAACCGTTTTTAACATTCTTCATCATTTAGTAATAAAAGAATTTTTTAATAATATGACTGTAGCAATTTCAGGGCAGGGTACCATTTTCATGGGTCAATCTTGACGAATCATTAAGTGAATTCGTATTATTTTCAAGCAAATGTAATCTTGTTTGAAAGACTGAGGAACAAGGTAGACACATTTTGGCCAAACAATAACACTTTTTAAGGCCTGTAGGACGTCTTAAAAATGAAAACGTTGGAAATACACAGCGATTGTATAATTATGTAAATGTTTTCGTTAGGACTGGATCCCGCCTTACCCTCATTCAGCTTTACAAATACTGATCGTTGCCTTGATCCAAGTGACGCTGATTTCATTGATGTAATTCACACGAATTCAGGACCACTTTTTGAAGGAGGTTTGTCGTTTCTTGATCCAATCGGTCATACTGATTTCTTCGTGAATGGTGGCCGAGTCCAACCAGGCTGTTTCGATAATGTAAGAAGTATCAATGACTTGATCTGTAAGTATCTAGCATGATTATTGTTATTACATGCAAACTCGACAAATGGTATTACATTCAAGTTCAAGTTCAAGTTCCTTTTATTACCAATATCCATCCATTTATAAACAAAAAATATCCCAAAGGGCTCAATGGCCCGTTATTTGGGAAAAAAAAAACCAACAAAACAAAACATAAATAACTATTAATTACATTCACACTTAAAATATATTTAGAGTCTACTCACCAATCCTCACCCGAGTACAACCGGTCTCCGCACCACCTACTTACAAAAAATAAATAAATAAAAAAAAATATATATATACATCGAGGATCCAACACTCACACCACCCAAATCTAAATAAATAAATTCAATCTAAATAATTAAATAAATAAATTAAATCTTGATAACTAAACAATATAAATAACTGATCAATATTATAATTTAATTTATTTTTTTTTGATTAAAAAATTCTTCAACCGTTTCTTGAAGGATCCTATGGTACAGGACCGTCGAATCCCAACAGGAATGGAATTCCAGGCACGTCCGACAGCAACTATCAGACCAAAGTCCGAGCGCACTGCAGGGGTGGATGGCACTAGCACATCATCCTTGTTTCTAGTTTCATAAGGACTGACATTTCGAACAATTTCAAAAAGCCCGGAAAAACTTGATGGAAGGTCTCCACGGAAATACTGAAACGCAATGAAAGAGAGGTGTAATGTATGAACATCTTTAATCTTCAGAAGTTCCAACAGAAATATGGGTGGTAGACTGAAGAAATTTGCTGCTTTCAGTTGGAGATTATGTAAAGGTGTAAGTACAGATGGAAATGTTGACATCCACACTGACGAGCAGTAGCATAAATAAGGGTAAATAAGAGACAAATATAATAGACGAAGGATAGAGAAAGGAAAGACTCGCTTCAGCTTTCGAATAATTCCAAGGCCTCGAGAAACCTTTAATCTCATTGACTCAGTATGCCGTTTGAAAGATAGATTTTCATCCAGAAGTATCCCAAGGAATCGAATAAACCGGTCAGCTGGGCGGGATATGGATCCCTTAGATGTTTTAAGCTCTGTCACTGTAGGGCAGCTTTTGCCTATGCGGGAGAATATAAGAAGAAACGATTTTTTTACATTCAAAGCTAACAAATTTGCATCAAACCAACGATATATATTTTCTGCCATCAATTGTAGCTTGAGGATAAGAGATGATTCATCAGGTGCTGCAGCCCCCAGGGTGGTGTCGTCGGCGAATGCAAAGAGTTCTTCATGTTGACCAGGCGTATCCAAGGCTTCAACCACAGCATCTCCTTTCTGGCACAAATGACAACAGAAATCAGATCGTGGGTTGCTAAATAGTCGATAGAGGTCGTTGACATATATGAGGAAAAGGGATGGCCCAAGAACTGAGCCTTGTGGCACTCCATATTCGACTGGAATATGCTCATCAGAAGCTTTAACTGCAATGGATCGGCCAGTTAGGAATGAAGAAAACCAGGACAGAGCTTCTCCACGAACACCTTGATGCGACAACTTACCAATAAGTATCTCGTGTGTGAGGCTGTCAAAAGCTTTCTTCACATCAAGGAATATTGCCGCAGGGATAAGGCCGAAGTCTAAAGACTGTCGTACAAAATGAAGAAGCATATTACATGCAGTTCTGTTGAGCACTTCTCCCGAAAACCAAATTGGTGCCGATGAAAAAACTTCTTCGTGTCTAGGAAACTCAGCAAACGCTTTAGCATAACCTTTTCAAATATTTTAGAAAAGACAGACAGAAGAGATATAGGCCTATAGTTCTCCGGGTCCTCCCGGTCACCTCCTTTAAATAGTGCTATCACTCGTGCCAACTTGAGACGCTGAGGGAATATTCCGAGCTTGAATGACTGGTTAACTAAGTGGCACAGTGGTGTAATAATTGAGGGAAGAATCTGTTTGATTAATTTGGCCGGAATTTGGTCGAATCCAGATGAAGAATTTTTCAATGACGAAATTATTGTTATCAGTTCCTGCTCCGTAACTGACTCAAGAACCATTGACTTTACACAGGAAGGACCGAGGAACTGCTTCCAAGTTCTAGAACTTGAAGAAGGAACCACACCTAACGCCGTTGTTTTCCCAACCTCAGCAAAAAATTTAGTCATCTGATGTCGTACTTGGTCTTCATCCAAGAAAAGCTGATTCTGAACACTAAGTGATTTAGGGAGCTTTCTAGGTCTTGCCGATGGTTGCGTAACTTCCTTAATTACATCCCAAGTTTTCTTAATATTTTTGCCGCAATCCGCAAACCTTCGGGAAAAATATGTAATTTTAGCTTTTCGAATCAGAGTTTTAAGCATCTTCCGGTATAGTTTAAAAGTCTCTAATTTAGCATCACTTGGTCTGTTCCTATATCTTTCCAAAGGTTCTGTTTTCTCTTTATTGACTTTAGTATTCCAGCTGTAGTCCATGGGGCTATGGGTCTGTGTCCAGGCTATGGGTCCAAGAAAGACTTGGTTGGGGTGTTCGGCAATGGTGGATAAATTTCTTCTTTACTGTTTCATAAAAAAAATCAAAAGCCTTATTATAATTTTCTAAGCTCACCCTCTCAGGTATTGTAAACTCCCATGACGCAGTGAATAAATCATCTTTGAGCTTTTCGATGTTTGCTGGTGTATATCGGAATCTTGGTTTATTATCAGGGACTATTCGGCGGCCAGACCGGGGGAGTGGAAGTAAAACTCCTACTGGAAAATGATCCGATGTATCTGATAGTAGCACTTCATTTTTTACAGAATGTATAGATGAGAACACATTGTCAATTAAGGTTGCAGATTGGTTTGAAATTCGTGTAGGGATATTTATACAGGGAGTTAACCCAGACGAGATTACTAGTGCCAGTATATCACAAGCCTGACTCGATGACATATCCATCATGTCAGCGTTAAAATCACCCATTAAAATTATTTCTGCCTTTTCAGACAATACTTTCCCAAGAACTATCTCTAATATTTCCATAAATTGTTTCATTGATCCGCTTGGAGATCTGTATATTTCGCCAATTATTATCTTTTCATTGGAGCTAGTAGCCAATTCTATGAACAGAGATTCAAATACCCGTTCAATGTTTATAGACAGATCATCTCTTCTTACAACTGCCAGATTACTCAATACATAAAATCCTAGCCCCCCCTTTTTTGCTATCTTTCTATTTAGAAATATTGAATTATATCCGGGTATATCCATAAGTAGCTGGTTCTTTTCATTTAAAAAAGTTTCACATAAACCAATAATTCCAGGGCGAGAATTCTTACATATAAGCTGTATATCATCCAGGGAAGAATTCAGCCCTTGAGCATTCAAATGCACAACCCGGAGGACATCCTCCCACCGAGCCCCAACATCCCATAGCCCAAACTCCTCCACAAAATTACTATCAATAATATTATCTAAATTTTCATCAAAATTCATATTCGGTGTTCTTCCTATCGGGTTATTCAAAATTTCATTAAAATTTACTCTACGACTTTCATATTCATCTAATTTCCTTTTCGTGAGATTAGCGTCAGTCCTCGATGAAAACTCAATTTCATACATTACTACTTACCAATATAGGTGATGAATAGAGACCACGCTGTAGTCGAGTGAACACGGGTGACGTAGACATCCTAATGACAGCAAATTCATAAGGCGAAGGCACGAACTTGAATTTTCGCTCTGGAACGGAAAAATATTTACAAGTAAAAAAGTAGAGAAAAGAGTAAATAACATGGAAAGAGAGAAATATAAGAAAAAAAAATATATAAAAAAAAACATAGATACGCACATTGCAAAAGAAAGCAAAAAAGGAGTAAATAATATAGCAAAAATATAGCAAATAATAGAAAGCAAAAATTCGAAATGAATAATATGCTAATGGGGATTAAAACCTACAGTCACAGAAGCTGAACGGTCTTTTTCTATCGCTGGACCGTCCGTGGCACCAGCGTAAGCCAGATTAGTATCCTAAACAGTAGATACAAAATGTTTTTTGTGAATTTGTTCTATGTAACATTGGCATAACAATTTATTTTAAATATCAAGAGAACTATATTATGTTTTGAAAGACTCTTTTCTAGTGTTGGGTTATTCATAAAACCCAGATAGTCGATACTCTGTGTTCCCCTTGAATTTATTTTATGTAACACCAAAATAACAAATGACTTCAAATTCTGGGAATGAAATTATATTCTAAAAGGCTTTTTTTTCTTGCGATGGGTTGTTCATAATAAAAGTCCGATTAAGTTTAACGCACCAAAAAGTTGATACCCAGTTCTTCATTTGAATTTATCTTACGTAACGTCGGAAAAAAAAATTATTTTCATATGTTGAGAATGATCTTATGTTCTGAAAGGTGTTTTTCTAGCACTAGGCTATTAATAATGAAAAAAATATTGAAAAAATATTAGTTGAAAAAAAGTTGAAAAAAATATTAGCACCCCAAACACTTGATATCCAGTGCTTTCTTCGAATTTATTGCTTATATTGCGTAAATATAAACAATTATTTCAGTTGTTGGGAATGTACTTTTTTCACGAAAAGTCTTTTTCTTGAGCTGGGTATTTCCTAATAAAAGTTCAAGCAGGAATGTTCAAGTTAATACCCAATTCTTGCTTCAAATTTATTTCGTTTAACAAATAAATAACAATTGTCTTCAAATGGTGGGAATTAAATTTTGTTCTGAAATATATTTTTCTAGTGCTGGGTTGTTCATAATAAAAGTCTGAGCAAGAATAGCACCCAACCTGTTGATCTCAGATGCTTCCTTTGAATGTGGTTCATGTTATGTATAAATTACAATTTATTTCAGATGTTGAGAATAAAATTACGTTCTGAAAGGTCTTATTTTTGAGCTATGTTGTTCGTAAATAAAAATTTAAGTAAGACTAGCACCCCGAACAGTGGGAATGAATTTAGGTTCTGAAAATCCTTTTCTAGCGCTTGGTTGTTTAAAATTCCGAGCAACATTAGCACCCTACGACAGTTGATACTCAATACTTCCTTCGAACCTATTTTATAAACATAGAGTAATGTTTTATCCCCCTGTCCTTTTCAATTACGCAATTGACTTGGTTATGGACAGGGCTATCAGAACATGCCAAGTAGTGACGATTGGAAAAGGTGATCAGGTCTCTGATTTGGACTGTACTGATGATATTGCCCATATGAGGAGGATGATTCACTGAAAACCCAAATAATGATGGATGATGTTACATATTACTCTGCCATGGCTGGATTAAGAATTGATCCAACAAAAAGTTAAGTGTTGTTTGCTAATTCACAGAATTCCCTTCTATATCCTTGACGGCAATAGCGACAGACCACTCAGAGGGATGTTCCGACCAAGAATTGAAAGACCAATTTCCCACCTTGCAGCATATTTGCTCTACTCCCTAGATCCCTATGGAAACGTCGAAGCTTAAACCTCATTACGAAAATTAGAGTCTACGAGACGAATAGTCATAAGCACATTCCTATGTGATTGTGAAACATGGGTTGTCAAAGCTCAAAGTAGTAGAATGCCGAATGTCTTTAATCACAGCTGTCTTTATCGTACTCTATGTCTCCAGTCCCACGAATGACTATCTAACAAGGAGATCTCTGTGTGGTGTAAACAACATGCGGCTGGGTCATTGCCTGTGCCGTAAAATACCCCAAAGCGTTTCAAAGTCTACTGTTAGCGCACCCCCTTTCGAAAATTGGAAACTTCGACCTGAATGCCAGAAGAGAGGCTGGTGGTTAATGGTGAAGAACGACGAGGAAGCGTTGGGAGGCTTTCGTTTCTTCGGTAGGCTTCAGTTCGGTTGCGCCATGTCGAAACCGTTGCACATGACCGTGTCCCATGTATTTCCCTTTAAAAGTAAATTAAAATAACTAACATAGAAATATCAGTCAATTTCAAATGTTAGGAGTGAAACTATTCTATGAAAGGCCTTTTTCTAGCGCTGGGTTGTTAAGAACACAAGTACTAGCAAGATTAACGCTCCAAATAATTTGTACCCTATTCCTGATTCAGAGTTTTTATTTTTTATGTTTTTTAATTTTTTTAAAGAAACACTGTCATCAGCAATAATCTGCTTGAATATCCTGCATCTATGTAACTAGACAATAGTTTTGGAACCGCTCTAAACTTTAAGCCATGAAAATATCACAACCAAAACTTCAGAACCAAGAGAATTTCAGCTGAGAATTAAATCTTATTGTATTGATTCTTGACTTCTTATTTATATTTTTCATTTTTTTTTAAATCAATCAGAACTTATTTTGATAACCAAACATGAACAGAAATAAAGTCAAATAGTAATTCATAGTTAAATTGTACAGAAATTACTATCGATGAATAAATGAGACACAAAATGACCATAAACTACAATGAATGATCAAAACATCTATGTAACTAGGAATATGCAAATCAAGCTTGAAACGAACAAAAATCACCACAAACAAGAGTTTGGGTGATTTTTATTTTCTCACTAATCAAGGGCATGCGGTCAAATTTTTACTGGATGCCCTTTGGGAAAGTGAGGCATGGGCTAATTACCCATTGATCACTTTTGACTCTTAAAAAAAAAGGTAAAAGTTCTAATTTCCGATCAAATGAGCCCTCTCCAAAGTTAATACGACAGCTCCTTCTGCAAAAAACGTATATTCTAATAACGGAAACTTACATAAGTTACAATTCTTTCCCTGGGGGCTATGGAGGATTTCTCCATTTCCAATAACATAGCAAAAAAAATACAATAGGTACGAATAAATAAATTTCAAAACGAGTGAAACCTAAATTGAATATGTCAATCAAGCTTGAAACGAACAAAAATCACTACAAACAAGAGTTTGGGTTGTGCCTCCTTCTCTCACTGTAAAAGTCTAAAACCTACTGCGTCATTGGTGCTTTACTGAAAACGAATTATATTACAAGTAATTTTTTTGTACTTAGTACAACATTAAAAATAAACATAAAAATGAGAGTAGAATTAAATTTTGAAGTGATGAGATTTCAGCAATTAATATTATTATACATCAAATATTCAGTTTAATTTTATTAGTTCTTTCCGAGATTGTTTAAGACAAACATAGTTTTACTACAAACAAGAGTTTAGATACTGCCCCCTTCTTTAGCTGTGAAAGTCTAAGCCCACTCTGTCATTGGTGCTTCACTGAAAACGAATTATTTTACAAATATCTTCTTTTCCAATTACAGGAATGAAAATGAAAATAAAAATTACAGTGAAATAACATCTTGAACTGACATCAATGAACTAACATCTTGAATATCAAAGTAAAGAAAGCATCTAAGTAAGCAAGGTATCAAGGAAAACAAAGTATCAAAGTAACAATAAGCAAGTTTCGTGACTCAGAGCCTTTTCTACGGGGCTGGGGGGCTCAAACATGGAATAATATTTATTTGGCCTTTGAACTGTCTTGAACAAAACGGCTATCTCGACATTTTGACCAGATTCATTTCGGGAAAGTGGGGCGTGGGCTAATCGCCCATTTATAACTTTCGACTCTTAAGAAAAGAACTAAAAATTTTAATTTTCGACCGAATGAGCCCCCTCCAAATTTAATAAGATGACGACTTCCATAAAAAACTTAAATTATAATAATTGGCAACTTAAACAAGTTACAATCCTTTTTCCTGGGGGTTATGAAGGATTTCTCAACCCCTAAGCTATAACATTTTGAATTTAGAACTATTTTAAACAAAGTGACTATTTCAATTTTTTTTTTTATAAGATGTATTTGAGAGGAAAAGGCACAAGGGGGAGGGGGTACTTGTTACTTTTTGATCATTTGCGATTCTTACAAAGGGCACAATAAATGTCCATTTCCGATGGAATGAACTTCCTCCAAAGTTTATACGACCACGCCTTCCATAGAAGCTTTATATGTTAACGATGGGCTGCTAGTATAACTTAAACCCAAGGGCTGGAGAGGCCTACCATTTGATTACCCTTGACTATTAAAAGTGGAGCTAGAACCTTCAATTTAAGTCAAATGAGGCTTTTCCGAAGTCTATACGATTACCCCTTCGATATAAGCCTTATATATGAAAAATGGAAAGCTTGCATAGCTTAGAGCCCTTGCCCTTGGGGCAGTGCAAGGTTAGGTCAGCTCCCGGGGAATAATTGTTTTAATTACTTCACCTCTTGACTATTTCGGACACAATGGTCATCTCAAAATTTTGATTGGATGCGTTTGAGGAAAAGAGGGCATGGAAAGGGGGCGGGGGGGTTGGTGCCTTATAATCACGTTTTAATTTTAAAAAGGGCAATATAAATTATAAATTATAAATTATTATTTCATATTGAATGAGCTTCCTCCAACATTTATAACACCACCCCTTGCATATGAAATGCCTGTATAGAAAAATTGGAGCATTATGGCCTTGGGGTTGGTAGGGGGAGGCTAGTTGCCATCGGATCACTTTTGAATCTTAAAAAGGGAACTGAAACTGTCAATTAATAATCATTTGGCTCCCCTCCGAAGTTTATGCGACAAGCTTTTCTGCAAAAACCTTATATTCCCCCAGGGCATAAGTTACAACCCTTCCCCTGGGTTTCGGGAGGGGATGTGGGCCCCGAAGTTTTTTCATGTGATCGTTGGAATATTTCAAACAAAATGGTTATCTCAAAATTTTGGTCGGATGCATTTGGGGAAAAGAGTGGGGGAGTTATATGCCCGCCGATCACTTTTGATGACTCTTAAAAAGGTAAATAGAAATTTCGATTTCCGATCAAATGAGCCACTTTTGATGTTTATAGAACCACTTCTTACGAAAACCTTACCTGTACCCGGGGCATAATGCAGAACACTTCCCCTGGGTTCTGGGGCTCTGTTGACCCATGAATTTTTGTTATTTGATTCAAACTATTTTGAACAAAATGGCTATCTCAAAATTTGGTCAAATGCATTTGGGGAAAAAGGGGCCTTATGGGGGTGGAGCTAGTTGCCCTCCGTTCACTTTTGACTCTTGAAAAGGGCACTCGAAATTCCAATTTACAATTGAATGAGCCCTCTCCAAAGTTTATACTAAGATCCCCTCCATAAAAACCTTGTATGCCCCCGGGTTATAATTTACAACACCTGCCCACGGGTTTTGGTAGCTATGTTATTCCTGGATTCTTGGTCTATGTTGAACAAAATTGCTATATAAAAAATTTAGTCGGGCGCATTTAGGGAAAAGAGGGTTGGCGCTGTGGGGAGGGGGGGGGCTAGTTGCAATCGGGTCACTTTTTACTCTTAAAACTGAATTAGAAATTTCAATTTCTAGTCATTTGAGTGGTCACTGAGTTTTGTACGACCACTTCTTCCATAAAACTTTATATGCCCCTAGGGCATAAGGTACAGCCCTTCCCCCAAACTCTAGAATGGGGGGGATGGACCCCGAAGGTTTTGTTATCTGATTGTTGGACTATTAATTACCCCCTGGTCTCTTTTCACTCTCATAGAGTGAACTATAACTTTCAATTTCCAATCAACTGAGCCCTCTCTGAAGTTTTTACGGGTATCCTTTCTATAAGAATTATATACCCCCAGAGCATAACTTACAACGCCTGCCCCCGGGCCCTGGGGATTGTGTCGACATTTGGGTTTTTGTTATGTGATCTTTTAACTGTTTTTAACAAAATGGCTATCTCAAAATTTTTAGCGGATGGGTTTATTGAAAAAAGGGCGTGGGAGGGGGTTAGATGCCGTCTGATCTGTTTTGACTTTTAAAAAGTGAACTGGAACTTTCAGTTTCAAATCAAACGATCCCCCCCCTGATGTTTATGTGGGGATCCCTTCTACAAGAACATATATGCCCCCAGGTTATAACTTACAGCGCCTGTCCCAGGCCCTGGGGTGTTTTGTCGACCCCAGAGTTTTTATTGTCTTATTTTAATTGAAATCCAAATTATAATAAGCTAAAATTATATTCGTTTGATTTGATTTTTTTGTGTCAAAATGCGCTGTCAACGGCGTTGTTGATCTTCAAATCTCAATGTACCCGTATTAAATCGTAAAACTATCCTTTCCTGTCAGGGTTTCATTTTTGTCGGTGGTAGCCTTGTGAGGAGTCCACAAGAGTAGCTTTTTTCTTTTAATTTTTTGCTTAGGCATGTACTTACAAATTCTTATTCCTTAAAGCTGGATGCTCTCATGCTCGAGCCCATCAGTATTATGTTGAATCCATAAGATCCAATGCTTTTCGGGCGAAACAATGTGGATCATACGACGAATATCTTGCTGGAGTCTGTAACTCTAATACAGAAGAGTATATGGGATTCGTGGTGTCGACAAGGTAAGCTATAAAAATTTATTTTGTAATTATCTAAAAATTCTGTAAATATATTATAAAAATATATAAATATATTATAAAAACTCTAAAAATTTGTTTTTTGTTTCTTTTTTCCCTTATTACGACTTTAAAATCCATAATTCGCAGTTCTATAAGTGACCCTGTTCATCTTGGCATGTTCCATCGGTAAAACTAAAGATGTTATTATGTGCACAAGTCGAGTATGTATGAACCTGAAGCTAGATTATCAGGCTGTTAGTTTCAGTGTCCAGAAAATTCTAAATTATCTAACATAAGGGATGCCAGTACTTGTTCCGGTAACTAGATAAACAAACGTAGATGGCGGGAGATAATTGGGTATAAATACAGGGTACCAGCAGCCTCATTACTTTTAATTTTGGGGCTCGAGAAATTCAAATAATATACAAGACATTATTTCACCTATAAAGAGAAACAGAGAGTTTACTTGTAAGAAATCTCGTAACCCAAAATCTTTTGGTTCTTTTTACTGGCTTAAAATTTCACCCTGAAAACAATCAGGAATTAAAAAGGCCAAGCTTTGGCTTCACTTTTGGCGTATAAAAAGGGAATACTATGATTGGCTTACAAAAATACGGTGCAGAAAACAAATGCGATTGAAACACAGGTTTTGCTAGAGATTTATAGGACAAAAATCTTTCTTTTTGTTTTTGGTACCGTCGTGTACACAGGGTGCGCGTGGGATTAGTGTTTGCTAAAAATATTATGTTAGGAACAAGTAGTCCACTGCTTCTTCTTTTTTACAGCAATGCTACTGTTTCTGTTCATTTTGGATATACTTAAAAAATGTTGCTTTATTTTTAATTTTGATAGCACGCTTGTACAATGTTTACTGTTTGATATTAGCCAAAAAGTCAATTGTTTTTGGTTACTTTATTGGAGAGGCTCGTGATATTTTTTTTTTCTTTTGTTACATATAGAATAAAAGTAAAGCAAGTCAAGATAAAGTTTAATTTTCCTAACAGATGTTACAAGCATAAATTTTGAGATTTACACACATATAAAAGCAGTAATAATGCAAGAAGATTTATAAAATCATACAAACTCAAAGGTGACGGACGAACCCAAAGAAGAAAAAATCGTAATTTCAGAAAAATCTTGAGGAAAAAGTAATATGATTTAGCATGCTGACTAAATCAATGGATAAATAGGTGAGCAGAAGTGTTGAAATCATAAAGTTTGGTAAAAGCAGTAAGATTGAGTTTTATACTCTATCTATTTTTATGTACAGATTTACAAATGTATAAAATCGAATTTAGTTTTATAACTTTTTTGCTGAGTTCGAAAATGCAGTTCAAATTGTTCAATCTCCCTCACTACGTAATACTTTATAAGTTTTGCAAAATCTGTTTTTAATACTTTTTCCAACACTGAAAAATGACTGTTAATGTGTCATATTTGTTTTTGTATGATTTTGCCAATGGTAGTGGTAGACCCACGGTGGTTACCTGGTATTACAGTGAGCTGTTAGTAGTAGTAGCATTAGTACAACAGCTGAAATAAATGGACTAGAGAGAATACGTTGAGCGTAGTTTGTATAGTGTCAAATTAGGTTTTAGTGGGTAAACAAATTACATAAAAGCTCAAAATCATATCTTTGTTTTTTTCAGTGCTCGTGGTAATTTCTACCTTCAAACTAATGAGAATTCTCCATATGCTAAGGGATAAGGTATGATATTTTTCTATGCTTAGATACTTTTTTTTTAACGATATAAAGTGACTACTGAAATTTGGCTAAAAAAATTCGTATAGCAGAAAATAAAAACAAGGACTACACTCCTCCCTCTACCTCTCTCAAATTGACAGTTAAAATAGTATAAAAATGTTTCATAAGATAAAAGATCTACTTTGTTTATTTTTTTTTTACATATGCTCTCGAATGTGCTTGGCAACATGTACTTGAATGGGAACTTAACTATAAATATTTAATCTCGTTAACATGGCTGCACACATTGTCTTTTAATTTGCCTCTGCCAGTCTACTTTCTCTTTAAATCAAAATTTGAGGTCCTTTTAAGTGTACTCCTAATGCTCCCTAAAAGTTTCAAATTATCCCGAAAGCCATTTTCAAAATAATGTACATATTTTCAGAACTAGGTGTACACAAATACTCAAAAACCTTTTTTGCGTGCAAACTAATGGTCGGCGTTTCGCAGGTACTGATATCATGACTCACTTGCCTTTGGCCAGGAGTGCAATGCTTGGTTGTGTGCAAATCATCTAACGCTTCCCGTGTTTTTCCTCCAGATTTCTCCAGGTACTCATTTAGACCTGGGTCGACTCTGGCTGAGCTTACAGATTTACGTCATTGACCCGTGTTCCAAACCAAATAACCAGTGACACCAGGACTCGGATCCTTGTTCTCAGGATTTCAAGTCCAGTGTACTAACTATTAGGCTAGGACGGCTTCGGGTATCTACAGCCTCTCTTTCTTTATTTTGGTTAGCGTTTCTTCTCCTGAGCATACCCTTTGGAAGTTCTGGGAATCTTAGCATACCAAACAACCGTGAGAGCTCCTAGGTAATCTGAAAACCAAAACTAAGCATTTAAACAGCGAGTAATTTGAACAATTTAGACTAACACTGCCATTATTTTGGCATTAAACTAGGTAATAACAGTGATTGAATGATTAAATTTATGTAAGAATATAGCCCTAATAATCTGTTAACAAATAGAAATTGAAAAGAGCTATTGAAATTGAAACTATCGATATAGAAATTGAAAAGAATAGCTAAAAGTCTAGTTTATGTTTTAATATGATTACTATTAAAATTATTCAGTTTTAAAGAATAAACTAACAGTTAATTGACTTACTTACGAGATCATCTTTTTAGAAAGCCTAATCATCCTATTTTGTTCTATTTATCCCTCTATTTGTTTTTACTTATGTCATATATAATAGAATCTTTAGTGTCTTCTGTTTCCAAAATGTTATTTTTACTAAAATAGCGACGAAGACCACACTGCCTTTCCATAACAAACAAATAAAACGTAGAGACAATAGGGAAAATTTTTCAAGACAGTGGAAATTATTTCTGTAGATATTTCGGCCCTATGTCCAAGGGCCGTCTTCAGCACAATACAAGAATAAGAGAGAAACTATATATATATATATATATCAAAGAACTTACATCAAATTGTGAGGATTAAAACTGAATAATTAAAAACACTTTTTAAAACTTTTTTTAAAAATAGCCCTAGCATCCTTACTTCAACGAGGTTCAACCAGGACTGGCGAAAAGAATGAAATGAGAATATAAGCTCATTCAAACTGAAGAGAATAAAATGATTAGATGCAATTTCTTAAAGCTAATCTTGCTTGTTTAGCAGCCTGTCTCAAAGGCCTTTTCGTAGTTGGTTCAGTACTATTATAAATCGGTTTAGTAAAATATTTTGTTAGATCATTTTTAATTAAATTTGAGCATAAAGAATTTAGTGAGTATTCCCCCAAGTCCCTGATCAAAGAAATATTATTATTTATTTTGAGATTAATTTCGATTGATTCTCGAACCACCTGTTTTATTCCCAAATCATTACTAATGAGTGAAGAGTTTTCAAAAAGTATCATGTGGGACGGATTATTAAATATATGCCAACCTAAAGCAGAATCAAAGGAGTTGTTGGAACTATTTGAAATTAAGGCCTTGTCTATGTCATTTTTATGCTGTTGTAACCGTTTGTCTAGATTCTGATGGGTCCTGCCGACATAGTATTTTCCGCAATCACATGGTATTTGATAAACCCCTCTTTGGCGAGTAACTGGGGTCTTATCTTTACCCGAATTTAAGAAATTGATGATTTTAAAATTATTGGTAAAAATTACGTACAGATTATTTTTTGTGCAAATATTTTTTAATTTTGTTGTGATCTTTGGGATATACGGAAGATAGACAATATTTGAGGGCTTATCAGTAGCCTCACATTGTGAAGTATCTTCTTCGATTTTACAAGAATGTCTTTTTATTCTATGGTTAATTATTTTATTGACAAAAGGAATGGGGTATCCATTACCAAAAAGAATAATAATTAATAATAATTTATTTGTTACCCGCTTGTTTTGACAAATTTTGACAAATATCTCTGATAAAGTTTATTTCTGCATTTATATATGAATTGGAGCAAATATTCAGGGTACGATCAATGAGGGAAGTTACAACTGCTCTTTTAACTTGTGGTTTATACTTGCTTTGTGGTTTTGTGGTTTATTATAATGCTTTAGTTATTATAATAGAAGGATCTTTTCGGAGATTAGATAGTATTTTTATGTCATGCAAATTTTCCGGTGTGGAATTGGTAGGAGGCTTAAACTTTTTTTGGCTGTTATGGAGGATATTTATAAGACCAGATCTACCTTCAAATTAAAAAAGTTTAAGCCTCCTACCAATTCCACACCGGAAAATTTGCATGACATAAAAATACTATCTAATCTCCGAAAAGATCCTTCTATTATAATAACTAAAGCAGACAAAAGCAATTCACTTGTTGTCATGAATACGACAGACTATGACAACAAAATTCTTTCACATTTAAATGACACAATTACATATCAAACAATAACTCATGATCCTACTGATCAGTTCACTAATAATATTATAAATGAATTAAAGCAGCTAAAACAAAATGGTAAAATCACCCCAGAACTATACAATTAATTTTTTCCCCGTGGTAGTTTCTGTCCTAAACTCTACGGTTTACCAAAAATACATAAACAGGGTATTCCCTTAAGACCTATCGTAGCTTGTACTAAAGCCCCCGCTGCCAATATTGGAAAATGGCTTTGTACAGCTTTCAAACCTTTATTGTATTCTCAAAATTCCTATATTCGTAACTCGGCAGATTTGGTTAAAAAACTTAGCAACACAAGTATTTCAGAAAACACAATAGTTAGTAGTTTCGACATTGTTTCAATGTATACAAATATAGATCTAACTATTTCAGAGGAATTATTAAAAAACAAAATAGAAGAAAATTACCACTTAATCGAGACTTCAGCGACAGGAATTGATTGTGAAGTTTTAATGACTCTTGTTAAAATTTGTAATAAGTTTTCTATGTATTTTCAATTTCGCGATTCTTTTTATCAGCAAAAAAATGGATTACCCATGGGGGCATCTTTATCCGGGCTACTAGCAAATATTTACGTCGAGAATCTTGAGAATTGGGCATTGAATTCTAATTTTTTTAAACACGTCTATTGGGGTCGCTATATGGATGACGTAATTTCACTTTGGAATTATGGGGAAGCTGGACTTTGGGGCTTCTTAGATCATCTTAACACTTAATACCGAAATTTGCAGTTCACCCTAGAAGTTGAAATTGAAAATAAACTTCCGTTTTTAGACGTTTTAATTATTCGCAATGCTGATGAACTGGATTTTACTATATATCGAAAGCCAACACAAAACAACAGATATCTTCACTTTAATTCAAATCACCCCCCACAAGTTAAAAGAGCAGTTGTAACTTCCCTCATTGATCGTGCCCTGAATATTTGCTCCAATTCATATATAAATCCAGAAATAAACTTTATCAGAGATATTCTTTTTGGTATTGGATACCCCATTCCTTTTGTCAATAAAATAATTAACCGTAGAATAAAAAGACATTCTTGTAAAATCGAAGAAGATACTTCACAATGTGAGGCTACTGATAAGCCCTCAAATATTGTCTATCTTCCATATATCCCAAAGATCACAACAAAATTAAAAAATATTTGCACAAAAAATAATCTGTACGTAGTTTTTACCAATAATTTTAAAATCATCAATTTCTTAAATTCGGGTAAAGATAAGACCCCAGTTACTCGCCAAAGAGGGGTCTATCAAATACCATGTGATTGCGGAAAATACTATGTCGGCAGAACCCATCAGAATCTAGACAAACGGTCACAACAGCATAAAAATGACATAGACAAGGCCTTAATTTCAAATAGTTCCAACAACTCCTTTGATTCTGCTTTAGGTTGGCATATATTTAATAATCCGTCCCACATGATACTTTTTGAAAACTCTTCACTCATTAGTAATGATTTGGGAATAAAACAGGTGGTTCGAGAATCAATCGAAATTAATCTCAAAATAAATAATAATATTTCTTTGAACAGGGACTTGGGGGAATACTCACTAAATTCTTTATACTCAAATTTAATTAAAAATGATCTAACAAAATATTTTACTACACCGATTTATAATAGTACTGAACCAACTACGAAAAGGCCTTTGAGACAGGCTGCTAAACAAGCAAGATTAGCTTTAAGAAATTGCATCTAATCATTTTATTCTCTTCAGTTTGAATGAGCTTATATTCTCATTTCATTCTTTTCGCCAGTCCTGGTTGAACTTCGTTGAAGTAAGGATGCTAGGGCTATTTTTAAAAAAAGTTTTAAAAAGTGTTTTTAATTATTCAGTTTTAATCCTCACAATTTGATGTAAGTTCTTTTATATATATATATATATATATATATATAGTTTCTCTCTTATTCTTGTATTGTGCTGAAGACGGCCCTTGGACATAGGGCCGAAATATCTACAGAAATAATTTCCACTGTCTTGAAAAATTTTCCCTATTGTCTCTACGTTGTATTTGTTTGTTATTTTTACTACTTAATTTGTATTACGCAAAGTACAAATACTAAATTCTATTTTTTGCTTCAAACACCAGTGGAAAAAACTGTAAAGACTTGATTCATTCAAATGTTATTGTTTAGTGAAACATCACCTGATTATGTGGGTGAGCTCACCTATACAATCAGGTAATGTTTCAATAAACAATAAGATTTGAAAGAACCAAGTTTGATCGATTTTTTCTCATAGTGTCTGAATATAAGCACCTAATAATCTAAAATATTTTCAAAATATGTCAAGCAAAGATTTTATTGAGTGAAGCAGATATACCTAAATATGCCTTTCATTTTCAAATTGTTGTATACCTGGAATATATAATTTCATAAATTTCGTTCGGAAATAGAAGTATTCCAAAGTTATATCTCCCCTTCTCTTTGTCTCTCTATCTCGCAACTCCCCTCTCTCTTTTGCTATCTCTGTCTGTGTCAATCCCTCTCACAGTCTTATTGTATCGTCTCCCTCATCTCTTCCTCCCTTTATTTCTTGTTCGTTCCGCTTACTTTGGAGCTAGATCAAATTGTTTAAAAAAAGAATTTCTAGATCACAATAAGTGTCATTGGTTAATGTATCATCTCCCTCATCTCTTCCTCCCTTTATTTCTTGTTCGTTCCGCTTACTTTGGAGCTAGATCAAATTGTTTAAAAAAAAATTTCTAGATCACAACAAGTGTCATTGGTTAATGTATCATCTCCCTCATCTCTTCCTCCCTTTATTTCTTGTTCGTTCCGCTTACTTTGGAGCTAGATCAAATTGTTTAAAAAAAAAAATTTCTAGATCACAACAAGTGTCATTGGTTAATGTATCATCTCCCTCATCTCTTCCTCCCTTTATTTCTTGTTCGTTCCGCTTACTTTGGAGCTAGATCAAATTGTTTAAAAAAAATTTTTTCTAGATCACAACAAGTGTCATTGTTTAATTTATAATCTCCCTCATCTCTTCCTCCCTTTATTTCTTGTTCGTTCCGCTTACTTTGGAGCTCGATCAAATTGTTTAAAAAAATTTTTTTTAGATCACAACAAGTGTCATTGGTTAATGTATCATACATGAAATGTAACGGGAGAAAGTACGATGTAGCTGCCGTCTAGAAATACTTTAGTGTTTACCAAACCGAACATGTGTCTGTGATAAGAGATAAGTTACAAAAATTAGTCAAGGTCTAGATGTCAAAGAGTGAGTGTGCTGAAGTAGAGGACTTTTATTGTGCTTATTATACCCAAACTGTTCGATCACTTTTATTTTTAAAGTTGTATAGTGTCGAATTGTTGAAAAGAATTATATTGGACTGTTTGATATTCTGTTTTCTTTTTATTTAAATCAATAAATATTTGAACGAAGAAATTGTTACACTTCATCAAAGCGTGTTTTGGCTTGGTGATTTCATGGAGGGAGGGCTAAAATTTAATTTATCTAAAGTGACGATTATTAAATATGGTATGATGAATTCCTCTTTCGAGGACCATAAAATGACTCTATAGTGTGCATTCATCTGCAATCATGGGACTTCTTATCTGAAAAAACAAAAAAGAAAACAATTAGCGGCACAGCCTGAACTCTTTTTAAAGCCACTGTAATCAACAGTCATTTAAAGATATTTATCCACTTAAGTTATGTTTAAGTACTTAAATATAATCTGATTTGGTAAATATGACTTAGATATTCATGGAGAAAGACGCTAAGGGGGGCTGAGTAAATATTTAATAGTGAGAATTGGCAACGGGTATTAAACTGAGAGTGTTAGAAAACGGTTAAAAGAAGAAATTGAACTAAATCTATTGTTTATATTTAGCTCAAATTAAAAAAAGTAAGCATCAATGATAAAGCTCAAAACAGATATATAAGTCTTTGACTGACTTCTGACAGTCACTCAAAGACTTTCACTGTTCAGGTACATATAATTTGTTTTCGTTTTGAACATTTTTTGTTTTTCCTCCAAAATTAACCCCTCACCCCCGAGTTTTTTGTAACTTCAAACCTTTTAGTTGTTTTCTTTTAACGCTATGTCTTTACTTTAACTTTGAAGAAAGGTATTCTACTTGTTCAAAGACTAAACTTTTTTTTTATACCTATAAATTTTGTAAAAAAAATGTTTTTTGAAGTACATTTTATGCTTATTAATTTATTTTCTTTGATGCACATGGTGTCTTTTGATTTTGACTATTTTCTGACAGTTTCAGTTTAAAGTAAATATATGAATCATATAAATGATTCTTTTACTAAAGCATGGACAAGGTTAACAAACTACTTCACCTCTTTTTTCATGCTCTTTTTAAAAATAGTAAGTTTTTCACTCGAATATGCACCCCCCCTCCCTTGTGGAGTCATATATATCCCTAAATAATACTTTTCTGTTACGATTTGGGATGTTTGGAATCACATTTTGGAATCACAGTTTGGAATCACATTTTTACGATTCCATCAAAACGCTACCTATTTTTGATTATTTCGTAATCTTGAGAGAAGCATGGAACGAAACACTTTTAATTTCTTGTGGATCAGGCAAGTGGCAATAATTTTGGCTGTTTCACTTTCACGAATGCTATATAAACCAAATTGGTAGAGCATGAGATAACCGACCAATCAGAGCCCAGTACTTGTGAATTTTTTCTTAGATAATATTAAAAGAAAACTCTAATTCAATTGACTGCCATTAGTTATCACATTTTTATCACATAATCACATTATTTTACCATATTAGTTCATCACATTAGAATCAAATTTTTACGATTCCATCACAGCGCTACCTATTTTTGCGTATTTTGTATCAGAGAGACTTGGAACAATGCATTTTTAATTTCTTGTGGCTCAAACAAGTGGCACTAATTTTGGCTGTTTTACTTTCACGAATGCTCTATAAACCAAATTGGTAGAGCCTGAGATAACTGTTGATTGGTAGAGCCTGAGATAACTGAGTGAATGTTTCACTTTCGCGAATGCTCTATAAACCAAATTGGTAGAGCGTGAGATAACTGACCAATCAGAGCCCAGTACTTGTGAATTTTTTCTTAGATAATATTAAAAAAACACTCTAATTCAATTGACTGCCATTAGTTATCACATATTTATCACATTATTTTATCATATTAGTTTATCACATTAGAATCAAATTTTTGCGATTCCCTCACTGCGCTACCTATTTTTGTGTATTTTGTAATCTTCAGAGAGACTTGGAACAATGCACTTTCAATTTCTTGTGGCTCAAACAAGTGGCACTAATTTTAGTTGTTTCACTTTCGTGAATACTCTACAAACCGAATTGGTAGAACCTGAGATAAACCAACCAATGAAAGCACTGTACTTGTGACGTTTTGCTTGGATAATATTAAAAAAAACTCTAATTCAATTGACTGCTATTGGTTATCACATTATCACATTATTTTTATCACATTAGAATCACATTTTTACCATTCAACCACAGCGCTACCTATTTTTGTGTATTTTGTGATCTTCAGAGAGACTTGGAACAATGCATTTTTAATTTCTTTTGGCTTAAGCAAGTGGCACTAATTTTGGCTGTTTCACCTTCGTGAATGCTATATAAATCGAATTGGTAGAACCTAAGATAAACTGACCAATCAGAGCAAAGTATTTGTGAAGTTTTACCCAGGTAACATAAAAAAAAAACCCCAACTAATTCAGTTTACTGCCAGTAGTTGACAAGCTTGCTCGGTTGACCTTCTATGGTACCAATTCACAAAGATGTAAGAAAGTATGAAATTTTGTATGAAAAGTATGAAAGTTTGAAATTAAGTGAAAAAAATTAATAATGCAGACAAGAAGAAAGGGGGATTTGACCTGTATTCCTATCCTCCTGAATACCCAGATTTTGGGTGGCTTCGTTATTTTTTCTTCTAGTTTTGTGTGATTCAATTTTTCTACTTTTCTTCGAAGAAAGATTTTAAACGTGTCAAATCACAAATTGATGGGGAAAAGTATGTAAAACTTTTATTAAAAGCATAACTGGGTATCAATACAAAAACTTATTTCCGGAGATAATTGACTTATCGAAAAAATTAAACTGGCCTTTGTTAATTGGCCTTTATTAATTGGTGTTTAATTGTTTTGTATTTAAAGACTTAAACTGGCCTCTGATTAAAGCAAATGGAAAAATGAAAGCCGTTGAAGAATTATGAAAAAACATATAGCATCTTTCCCAATCTCGTTTCCCCTTCGCAAAAAGTATTGCAGACAAGCATCCTTTAAGCTATCCTCAATAAGTCCTTTCTGTCACTAGTTTCTAGAGAGGTAATTGAAATCGAGAAGCAAATCCCGAAATGCTACCCTTCATGAAAATACTAGGAAAAATTATCTCAGCTGTTGGGATCATTTCATTCTGAACTAAGGAGGTGCTCGATAACCTCCCTATGCCCCCTACATTACCATGGTCACAAATCATCTTAAGAGAAGAATTGTGTTATTTCTTTGTTGTGGCTTGTACAGGCCTCTTCCAAAAGAGAAGTAACAAAAGCTACAGCATCCCTTTTACAGTACATGTAAATACAGTCCCTCGAAGAAATTAATGTTCTTGCAAGCATCCTTAGTTGATTTTTCGGCCCCAGCAAAATCAGCTTTGGCACAAGTCAACATGGCTACAAAATTATCAAAGCTAGAAACTACTTCCTTTACAAACTTCAGTTGTTTAGATAAACAGTTAGAACTTGACAGATTTCGGTAAGAAAATTCACAAGAAAATGCTTTTACCTTCTGGAAAATTACATCAAAGGCTTCGTCAGTTCGTGTATCTGTAATTAGGTCGAATAATCTAGAAATTCAGCGCTTTGTCAGAAAAATTTCCTTAATACCATTAGCCTCAGTGGCCGTGTTTGTAGTAAGTAGATTAAGTAGTAGCATATAGTATCTAGTATATAGCATATAATATCTTTGGACTGGTTCACCATGTCCCTCAAAATGCACTAAAAGTTTCAACTTAATACTCTAAGCAGAAACTAAGATATAGCTGTTACACCCTTTTAATAACCTGTATCCACACAGCATGATTCAATTTAGCTCAACAGCCTCTTTAACAATCCCTGGAAGTTTCACCGTTGCAGTGGTAGTAGTAACCGTTTTCACATAGTGCCTTTTGGTTTTTCAACATTCCCCTCAACAAGCAATGAAAGTTTCAACTTAATACTCTACTTAGCTAAACTTAAACTTATCTCAGCTGTTGAGATCATTTCATTCTGCACTAAGGTGGGGCTCGATAGCCTCTCTGGGCTTCCTACATTGCCATCTTAAGAAAAGTTTTGTGTTATTTCTTTGTAGTGGCTAACATAGGCCTCTTCCATAACACAACTAACAAAACCTACTAACCTACTAAAAACCTACAAAACCTAATTCCATGACTTTCAGGGGGTGTTTTCTCCTTTTTGAAAATAAAGTAAGTTTTCTCGGGCTCGTAACTTTTGATGGATAGGACTAAACTTGACGAAACTCATACATTTAAAACCAACATAAACATCCGATTTTGATGTTTCTATTGGTATCAAAATTCCGCGTTTTAGAGTTTCAGTTAGTATTGAGCCGGGTCACTCCTTACGTACAGTTCGTTACCACGAACTGTTTGACTAGGAAAATTTTTCGGATAAAAACATACCAAATTTCGAGTCAGCAATGCCAACAATGTTACTTTCATTTAATTCTTTTTTTTTTTTTTTAATAGAAACAGATTTTGGTAATATATTGTTTACTGTTTACTGTATGTTATAAATATGTTTTCACTATGCAAACTAACCGTGTTTACCTCTTGTAGGAATAATCAACAAATGGCCATGTGTGGTCAGTTTGAATTCCATATCTGTGCAAAAGCATGTTCTAATCTTCAAGGTATTTTGTAATGTATTGGGCTGTATTGGGCTATTGAACTCATCTTCCCGTATTTTGTCACTTAAATGACTATTTTCTTTTATTCTGTAATTTGTGAAGCATTAAATTACACCTGACATTGACAGTGCTTAGGGAAAAGTATACAAAGATGTAATTTCTCGTTAATTTTACCCTTTAGAACTCACCATAGCCATTCTTGCTCCATAATGCCATTATTTTTTTTCAAGAATGAGCTAATATCAGGGACGTAGCTTACTATGGGGCAGGGCGGCAACTACCCCTCCCAGTCCTCGGTTTTCCCCCCAGACTCCAGTTTACCCCCCCCCCCCAACTGAAATTTAGTTTCTTCCAAAATATTGTCAATGCTACGATAATCCTTTAAAATTCAAGCATCAACAGAATCAGATCAGTTTTTTAAGTACATTTTTACCTTTAGAGTACTATAAAGTACCTTTATAGTATATTTATAGCACTAAATACTATCTTTATGGTACCAAATGGCTTATTTTTTAATTATTACTATCATTTTCACTTGATTTGGAAAAATTGGCTCCAACTTTGCCCTCCCCCTTACTATGAAAAATTGTGCCACTGATTTTATTTATCTTTTTTGTCATTGTTATCTGTGTCATACCAAGATAATGCCTTTTCATGTTTTGAAATACCAATCGATGCAAATAAAACCTCAAGTCTGCAGATAGCTAAACAAAGATGTGGTTGTACATTAACTATTATAACTCTTGTATGAAAGTAATATGAGCAAAGTCTAAGACAAATTTACCGCATGGATAGCTTATGAAAGGACAGCGGATGTGAGTGTGTCCGATGTAAATGGGCGTTCAGGTTCAATTCCTGCTATCGTAAATAATTTCAGCGGCATCCTATGTTTCACATATTTTTTTTTTTACTGTTCAAATCAGTTTTTTTTCACATATCTGTTTCCTGCTGACTGTTGATTCTTAATAATCTTTTTACTGTTCTAATCAGTTTTCACATCTCTGTTTCTTTTTAACTCTATACGATTTTCTCTTTTTAACATTTGGGTAAACAATTCAACTTCTTTTTAGATAATTCAGTTTTATTTTAGATAATTTATTTAGAATTCAGCATAAATTTAATAAAGAAAGACAAGCCAATTACAATAAATACCGTAGCTTTTTATTCAAGTTTTTTGGTAGCCTGGGAATGTTGCTAGATAATATTAAATAGTGTTGGTTATTTTTCTTGAATTTGAATTTTGACTTTTCAGTTTGCCTAGTCTGTAGGCGAAACAACGCACACGGAAGAAAACAGACTGTCTTAAATTGCAGTTTTGTCTTCGGAAAAATCTGTCTGTCAATCCAAACAGCTAGAAATACTTTTGCGAATGCTTGGGAGGATGGAGATAGCGATTATCATCCATGTATTTGCCCAAGTTGCGGCAACAGTAATCTTGATAAAGATACATCCACCTTTGTATCACAAGTATCACCGTATCAACAATAAGCGAAATCCTTACAAATGTAATTTTGATAGCAATGTGGGTATCAAAAGAATTGAATTTTTTTTGGTGATTCCGAACAATCACGTTAAAATCATCAATTTTCTCAATTTTCAAAATTGTACTTTTTCTTTGGAGGTGCAGATAGTCATGGATCTTTTTTTTTTGGAAATGTTTCAGTAATGGACTTTTGTAAGGGGGTGATTGTATTGAACAAGTTGCCATAAAATATAGGCAGAAGGGTCATCGAAACATAAATTGAAAGTTTTCGTGCCCCTTTTAGTAACAAAAGAGAAGGAGCCACAATAAAGGGATGCCCTCAGCCATTTTGTGACGTAGAACAACAATATTTGCCCGATAAAGGTTAAAGTACTATTAAGTGAAAATCCTGAGACTGCAAATTGATATAAAATTGTTGAAAAGCTGTATATATAACTTCTTGGTTTGGTAACTTTGGTCATATCGGATCAGCGGTCGTAACAAATTGGCGAAGATCTCATTCGATTGAGTTGAAGTTCGAACGATTCACGAGTTATAGTGCGTTTTTAAGAGTAAAAAATGAAAGGAGGGTATCTAGACTCCTTTTCTTACTATTATTTGGCTCTTGGGCTGGTTAGAGCCAAAATTTTGAAATTTCACAGTTGCCACTTAAAAAATCTAGACATACATATTTTATATAAAATATCTTAATTAAAACAATAAAATATAATAAAATATACACATTTACATATTTATGACATGTTATTTATCGACAATTATATTCATGATAAATATTATATAATATATTTACAAATTATAGATATACGTAACAAATTTATAAGAATATCTTAAAGAGTAGGGCAGCCTCGAAAATTGAAGCCTTTATCCTTTGCGTATGCTTTGATTTAAAAAATTGATTTAGTTTTAAGTCGAGTGTTTTGAAAAGCTATCGATTAAAAAAAAATCACAATTAGAAAAAGACTATATTTTTTACTCTAAACCTGTATCGATTAAACAAAACTAAATTTTAGAATACAGCCTGGGACTACAGAGATGCATATTTGCTATAGTAAGGGTGTGGGCAACCACGCCTCCCAGACCTAAGTTTCCCTATTCAGACCCCAGTTTTCACCCTAGCTGAAATATAGTCTTTCCAAAATCTTGTCGAAAGAAAGATAAGCCTACTTAATTCAAGTATCCGCAGAAATGGGTTAGTTTTCTTTAGCATATCTGCACCTTTTTTTTACTATATAGCTCATTTTTTAGTTATTACTGACATTTTCATTTGATTTGGGAAAATTGGCTCGGAGCAGGGGCAGATCCAGGATTTTCCTAAGGGGGGGGGCATAATAGGTTGCTTCCATAAACTTGCGAACAAAGAAATATCCGCAATTAAAAGGGAACCTCGACAATTATGTGTTGTAGGTAGGTAGTGGAAATGGTCGTAAATTTAATCTAATATCTAGCGAGGGTTTAAGTTCTAATAAATCTTTCGAATTTAAAATGGTATAAAAATATTCATACACAAAATAGTAAGTTATAAAAACGTCCCCGCCATAAAAAAAAGCTGTTCATCATCTATAAAGAATATGATATTTTATATTTTCTGCATGATTGTTAGCCTTTGCATTTCTGACCACTATAGCGAGTGAGTTAAACTTTTTATTGCAAAAAAAATAATTGGTCTTGAACCATCTTTTGGGGTCATGCACTCCTTGTGGCACTTCGTATAGGTAAAACCATTTAGCATGTCGCCTAACTTTGTGGCATCGCTTAGAAACTGTGATAGTAATGAAGAGTGGGAAATGAGGATAAAGACACAACTTGTATATTCATAAGACATGTATTAAACATTAAGTATTAGTTCTTTTAGGTGATAACACAAAACAGAACGAAGAGATAGAAATGCATAGAAGACATTTAAAACGAAGGTTTTAAGTATAGGCAATAAAGCTTTAACTAATCCCTGTTTCTGTTTAAAAATAGTGTTTTAATAAACTGTGTCAACTTTGACGAAATCTCAAAAATTTACTATTCAAAACATTCAAAATTTAAATTTTACTATTTTACTTTTCATGACAGCGTAGCGTATCTTTCCGCGTTTTAGAGTTCGATGTATTTTGCTTAAATTACAGAATTCAAAATTTTATAAGAAAAAGTCTTTTTCTTTATTTCCACTCCCGTCATATCGGTTTATTACACGGATGATGTCTACCTCAATATTTCAGTGAACGTTTATAATCGCCAGTCCTCTCATTCTAGAGTTCTGTTAGTTTAGAGCTATTCGTTAGCATTTCCTCTTCTATTCATCCTAAAATATGAGAAATAAAAACAAAAATCGTCAGAAAAATAGGAACTCTATTAAAGAAGGGTGTTGGTATGTGCTTCAAATTAAGTAAATGAGTCGAAATACAAATAATTATGTGTTTGTTATATTTGTATTTGATAAGTATAGATTGGTGATTTAAATTCTCAGGGTCTCAAGCTGTTGAGGTTTCTAATTAATTTTTTTTTCAAGTACGTTCAATTTGCAATCAAAAGAGCTCCTATCGAAGGCTTTGCTACAAGCCTTTCTATGCGAAGTGCCTTGGAGAAAAGACACTACAAAATAGAACAAATATATAATACATTGTGCCCACATCGCTTTTTACTCAGGCAGCGCTACTGCGCTGATTATTGTTACTGTTCAATTGGGTTTCATTTATTTATTGGTGGGAATTTACATTTGTTTGGCGCTTGAATTACTATTTGACTAAATTCTGCTCGTTCTTAGGCTTTAGTTTTCTTTGAAAAGCTTATTTTGTGAAAGTGTTTTAAATTGATTTCTGTTCGCTTTTAATAGACATAGTTTTTTTATTGATTGATAAAGAAATACTTATAATACTTTTTCAGTTTATCTCCTGAAGAATCAAGATTTTGGCTTGCTGTTTGTCACTTGGACAATATTTTGCAAAAAGTAATAATAATTTTACTATAGAATTTTGTAAAGATTGGTGCGAGGAATATTAATCAAATAAACAGATTAAGAATATGCATTGTCTTTATGCTTCTATAGAACTGAAATCCTTCTGATCACCATCATGTTACACTTTGAATAGACTCTAAAGAAATATTAATCGACCTTCCTCCTCTACATGCCCTGAAAGCTTCAACTTATTTCTCCAAGCAATTCCTAAGAAATTACAGATAGGTCCTTTCGACATTTATTGCGTTTCTTGTTATAGTTCAATATCTCCCCTCAACATCACCTGAAAGTTTCAACTAAATAAACTTTACAGTTCCCTAGATATTGCAGATGCACTTTTCCTTTTTGACAGCCACGGATACGCATAGTGTCTTTTAATTTAGAATACGTCGCCAACCACATGCCCTGAAAATTATAGGATAATACCCCCTCCCCCGCTATTCCTGGGATATTGCACAGTCGTCCTTTTGGCAATCCGGATACTCATAGAGTCATTTGATTTAGTTTTTTGTCCCATTTAAACTTTCCCTGAAACTTCCAATTTAATATTCTCTACCGCTCCTGAGATATTGTGTTTAAGCCATTTTGACAACTTGGATGTACTTAAACTCTTTTGATTTAGTTCTGTAGTTATAGTAAACTCTTAGTCGTAGCATTTGTAGTAGGATTAGTCACAGTAATAATCGTCGCAGTAGTTGTAGTAGTAGTGGTAAAAAATAATCCTATTTATTTCAAATAAAATTTGTAATATAAAATTTATATGACTATAAATATGAAATAAGTATAAAATTTATTTTAAACTTTTTTTATTGAAACTATTACGATTAAAACGAATTACTTCGAATAATATTTTTTTGTAATCTTACACTAGCGAATTTGACGCTCTTTTGTGTTCAGGTAAGTTTCATGATGAAAAGGGTCACTGGACAAAAAGTTCAAGACATATCTTTCTAAGCAATCTGTTGATTAGAAAAAAATTTGAACCGGCATATGATTTCCCAAAACAGTGATTTGAAGAGAAAAAAAAACCTCCAAAGATACATTCAATCGATTTTTCGGTTGTTCAGTCGATTCATCTTCGGTAATGGCGCCAATTCTAATCTATTTATTTGTCTAAATTGTCATGCAAAGAAATAATTTATGGAAATTTGGTTGAAAAGACAATCAGAAAATGGATGAAAAAAAAAATCCAACGTAATCAAGCCTTTCGGTTTCAGATTGTTGTGTCTTGTGGTTTCAATTGAATAAACCCAGAAAAGGTATTACAATTCAATTGAGATTCACCTTTTTCATATTGTAAAGTAATAAGCTTCTATTATTTCTGAGCTTCGTTTGGTGTTTGTATAATTCATTTTTATTTTCCAGGATAGGTTTCAAAATTTGAAATAATCCAGAAAACACCTAGTAAGGTTACACAGATTTAGAAGAATGTATGCATTATTGATTTTGTATACAGTAATATCTTCCAATTTTCTTTGCCTAAAATAGACCCAGTCACAATACACAAATGAGCTGTTCAGAGATGAATATGATTAAGTCAATAAAGTAAACAAATTGACAAGAACATGTTTGATATTAAACAATTAAGAAAAACCACGAAAACAAGGGTGTTTTTTAGCCAATTGCAAGAGCGAAGCGAAAAAACAGAAATAGATATTTTGGCAAGGACCTCCTCCAAGCCACCCTCAGTGCTCACAACTAAACTAAACAAAACGAGGAAAAAATAGCAAAAGATGAACTAACTTTTGGAAATAAACGCTAAAAATTCAAGAAACACATGAATATGCATACTTTTTTTTATTTTAACATAGCAATTGGGTAATGAAAATGCCGGCCAAAACTTTTAGTTTACTGTTTTGTATGTTCGAGTATCGTAAATATTCTTCGACAGTATTTCTTGGGTTTTGGCTTTTTCCTTCAATTGCTGCGTTTATGACTTGTTTCATGTACAACTGATAAAATGTATATGATTTATTAGAGATTGTATAATATAAAATGTAAATAAAACTTAATTCAAAATTACAATCATTCCTTTTCTTCTTATGCCTAAGGATTGACACTGTGCTCTGCTAAATGTTAGTACATTTCAGCACACATTATACCTACTTTGTACATATTGTACAATAATGTACATATGTATACTTAGGTATATTCATCAAAGTGGCCTCTATAGAAATCATTCAGCATTATACCTTCGGAATATTTTTTGTCTTTTTTGTGCTAATTTTTCAGTAACATTTTTTAAATTCTTTATATTTTGGGAGAATATCCTTATAAAAGTACAAAGTTAGTTTTATACCAAGTACTTTAACGTCAAAATCTGTAAATAATGAACATTGACTCAATTATTAAATTCTTCCTTGTAATGTTTCTGGTAAGGACTTGAAATTGAATTTTTTGTAGTGGACTCGAAGCTGTATTAATTTTTTGTCACATTTGATTTTAGAAGGAATTTAGCTCGTTGTTACCACTTATGTATATTTTGCAATTCTAGGGGGTTGGAGAAACGATGCCTTCAGTCCCCCACAGATTGGTCAGTCCCCTTTACAGCGAGAAAATATCTCAGCGAGAAATCTCGCATGTTTTGTTATCTTGTAGTAAAATTTCCAATATTTTTTGGCGCTCTTAACTTTGGTTATTTTGGGAAAAATCTCCTTCCACTAGAATTTCCAGATTTTTGAAAAAATTAAATTGAAAGAAAACATGTAAAGGCCAAGGATACCCTTGTGAAATTTACCAGGGAACAAGGAAGATTCCTATGATGAAGAGAAAGATGTTTTCAAGGAACAGCCGTGATGGTAGTAACCTAACGCGCTTAGATTGGTTAAGAGTTAGTAACATGTTCAAGAAAATGGAAATGATTAAGCACATCGTTAGTGTTAGACTGATTGTAAAGCTATTGACTGCACTCCTTCTTCCAAGGGTAGGGGCCAATGACCCCATATTCCATTTTTGTTGTCAGCCATGCCTTAGACATGAACATGCTTGAAGTATTTAGTAAACACCAAGCAAAAAAAGATTTGACTATAGTAATAAATATTCATTTCAGTCTGAGATGAGAGACTAAATGTCACGAGGAGAGACTTAAGCGTAGCTTCTAAAAAAGATGTTCCCGGTATCTTAGCCCCATGGAAGGTGAACCCAAAAGAGAACCTCTGGAAAGGTAATGTAAATGAATTTCGTCTGGGCATATATGTAGAATGCCTCCATATTTTTTTTAGTAGTTAATCATACCTGCAAACGGAAGAGATGGCCCAAGCCTGGATTTTAAAGTCTAAAAATAACAAAAGACTAATTTAGATTTTTTTCTGAGCTTCATTTGGTGTTTCTATAGTCCATTTTGATTTTCCAGGATTGGTGTCAAAATTTGGAGTAGAACAGAGAAAATCCGAGAAAGATTGCTCAGATTTAGGAGTAGGCTGTTTACAAAAATTTGTATTTGTTGGTACTCATTATTGATTTTGTACACTAATTTCTTACAATTTTCTGTGTCTAAAATAGACCCAGTCACAATACAGAGATGAGCTGTTTTATCTTTTTTTGTGACTTCTCTAAAAATTTGAAGAAATTTCAAACTCCTCCTCTCCCCCTACATTTCCATTAATGGGTGCCAATGTGGCAAAACTGTTCTATTTATTTTTCTAAAATCTTTACCTGACATCGTCTTGGAGACAGCCTTCTGTGTTTGCATTCTTTTTAGAATCATAGACCTCGTAATTAGAAATAATCATGGGCTTCTAATAACCTTGTGGGCCGGGAGGAAGTTGAAGAATCCTTGAATCCTTGTAGTTCTCTAAAAGTCATCCCAGTTGTCTTGAACCGAGCCTCTTAAGTTTTTTACTAAATATTTTATGTTCCTATGCAACTAACTTACTTCAAATTTGTATGCCTTTGGTCCTAGTCCACGAATGTAAACTTTACCTTTTGTTGAAATTCTTTAATTTACAGGTCCAAGTCGGCTTGATGGACCAAGTCGCTCCTAAGATAATTCTGATACGTCCTTTTGACAATCATTATGCACATAGTATGTATTGATTTAGTTCAGATTTGCCCCTGAATTTTTCCTCAATTTTTCACCTTAATAAAAAAATAAGTTTTTTACTAAATATCTTATGTTCACATGGAACTAAATTACTTCAAATTTTTATGCTTTTGGTCCTAGTCCATGAATGTAAACATTACCTTCAGCTGAAGTTCATTAATTTATAAGTCCATTCCATGAAGAGAAAAACTTGTTGCTGCGGTCCTAATGTCATTCCTAGTAATTTTAAAGTATTTTGTCCATTTCGTGAGATTCTTCTGACAGTAGCAATTACACACAGCAGGCTCACAATTTTATTTTTACCTCAGTTGCAATGGTTTACCATAAATGTCACGCTAAGTACTTAGTTCGAGTAAGTGGATGGACAAAACTGTTTTACACACAGTTTGCGTTTAATTGGAAAATTTGATAAGAGCAGGAAAGAATCGCGTGTCTAATCGATCTGATTCACTTTCGCTATTATTGCTGATACTAAAGTACCAGCGATTCTGTGACAAGGTTTCATAATACTTGTTTCAAGCTCCGAATTCGGTCTGATTTTGGTATCAGATAGATGGTTGTAGCGAGTTGTAAGTAAAGAGCGACTTACACCAAGACTCTACAATTTAGATTTACACCCAATCATTTTTCAATTACCTTACCTTAGTCCTTAGATTCCCTGTGCCACCAGAGTCACTTAGGGCGTAAGAAAAAGCAGTACAGTATACCCCATATCCAGGTTTGGTTTGGCTGCACCAATCCACCCGACCTCAGAGAGCGCTAATACATCCGGGCCATAATTATCCATTTCCTTTAATAACCTCATCTGTTTTTGATAGCTTGACAATTTTCCTGACATTCCAGAGAGCCAGTTCGATGGTGCAATTTGCTTTGAAAAATTGTGACCAGCGGCGGTCCAAGGTCGCCAACGTCGGGTCATTAGGGGATGGTTATTCCATGGTTAGTATCAGGTTGGGCAGTCATATCGCATAAAAAACGAAAACTTAGGTTCTTTTTGGATGTCTTGGTGGTTCTCATTATCATAATACGTTTTTCCTGGGGGCGTCCGCCGAATATAAACCCATCATTTCATTTCATGATGTTTGATATACGTGAAGGAGAATTTTCAATCCAATATCAAATACAAAAATACAATATTTTGTATATTCCATCAGAAGGATGGTTGTGTATTCATGCTTATTTTATTATTCTAATGGACAGTGAAATTTCTAGTGCCACTTTAAGCAGGAAAAGGGATCTTACCAAAGTAATTATAGTGTATTGCCGTTTAGTGGTGGAAGCAGCATTCTAGTGCAAACGAGGTCGTCCTGAAATCCCCTACCCCTTGAAAACTTCATAATTTTTACCTAGACATCCATCTTGACAATCTAGGCAAGGGATTCGATACCCCTTTGAAAATTGGACTGATCTTGACGAAAACTGAATGTCATAGCTCAACATGTTTGCAAACCCTGGAAAAAAGACTTTCTAGTTGTTATCTAAAATCAATTGAAATCTCGTCTTTTCCTCAGAGGAATAACAACGGATGCATATTTTCTTTTCAAGGTGTGATTGTAACGGATGACAACGGAATGACAACGGAATGACAACGGATGACAACGGAATGACAACGGATGCATATTTTCTTTTCAAGGTGTGATTGTACCTTTCAGGAGTCACAAATTTATCAGAAGAATGTTTATTCGAACAGAAATATTAAATTTCTACTTTTCAATAAAAAAAAAAGATATAACGCTAAAGCGAAATGTCAATTTGCAGTTGCCAATTTTAGCTGGAACAGGGCCAAAATGTCATCGAATTAAATTAAGAGGCAGCTAATTGGCTTAAGACATTTCGACGACCATTAGAGTAGTATCCCAATTTCTAAGTGGATAATGACATTCGATGATGCGTTTGTATCGTAATTTATTAAATACATCTAACGCTAAAGCGAAATGTCAATTAGCAGTTGCCAATTTTATCTGGAACAGGGCCAAAATGTCATCGAATTAAATTAAGAGGCAGCTAATTCTCTTAAGACATTTCGACGACCATTAGAGTAGTATCCCAATTTCTAAGTGGATAATGACATGCGATGATGCGTTTGTATCGTAATTTATTAAATACATAAAAGTTTTTTTTCAAAAGAAAGTAAATTACATAGTTAATATTAACTGGAATCTTCTCGCAAGCCATATGGACTGTCCCCTCTTCAACCTTCTGCTTTTTACAATAAAGTTTTAAAGCTATTGAAAAATAATACTTATATATTAATTACTCGACCCTTGTGTTTGAGCCTCAACATACTGCTTTTTACATTAAAGTTTTAAAGTTATTGAAAAATAATACTTATATCAATTACTCGACCCTTGTGTTTGAGCAGTCGTTTTTTATAGAATTCAGGCAAAAAGTGAGATTTTAGCGTAAAGAGCAAAAGGATAAAGAGGGAAAAGCCCCACTATATGTATAGCAATTGCTGCTCATATTATATTTTAATGTTTGAAAAATAAACTTAATTTTTATATTAATTTCTCTCCTTTTTTATAGCATACCCAAAGATACCTTGAATACTAAGGGGGCTATTAGCCCCTTAAACTTGGTTATCTACATTAAAACTTGAACTTTGCACAATAATACTTCGAGAACACTTATTTGCACAAATTTGCGAAAATATAGGAGAGAGGAGTAAGATATACTTTTCGGATCTAGGAGGATTTTTTCATCGCTTTTGCATAACCAAATGCCAAGTAACCTTAGGTTATATTAATGATGTCTTAACAAATTCGCACAGAGATACTATGGAACAACTATTGTTTGCCACATTGAAGCTTTCTCTGAAAAACCGAAATGTCAAGCAGTTTTGGGTTAAATGCTAGTAACTAAGCTTTATTTATTCTGTATATTAGTTAATGTCACTTATAGCCCGTTTTCTAATAAATATATAAATTGCAATGCATAAAGTGCACTACGAAAATGATAATGAAGCGAGGGGTTGGATTAACGCCGTGTCCAAGAAGGGGGGAGGATTGAACCATTAAAATATAGTTCTGACTCGTAAAAACGTAACAGAAATGCGTATAAACACATTTTTATGCGTTCTTTTAGTTTTTCTGTGTAGCCCCCCCCCCGAAAAAAACATCCCCCTTCTCGGACAAAAATTCTGGATAAGGCCCTATGTGCAACAGAGATGGTGTATTTAATTTCAGTTTTTCATTTCATTAATATCAGCGTTGCCAAAGCGGTGTCATTCCACCGTTTTCGGTACGATATGGAGGTCCGGGTCCAATCCGAACTTTTGAAATTTTTTGGTACAGTTTTAGTTTATCGAAAACTTTCTTCTTGTCATGGCAAATTCTTTATCTACTGCTCGTATGGTACAAATTATCCTCTGACAGTAAAATTTTGCTTGGAAAACTGATACAGTTTACTTCAAGCTATTAGAAAATCCAGTCAGCATGTGTCTACGCTGAGAATTCTCTGCTTATTTTTGCGAGAACAAATATCTTTTTTGCTCATCCAATATGAAAAAATTAATTCTCAAGGATATTTCTCAGGATTGAGCAGAATTTTCAGAAGGTGTGAATTGCACTCAGCCCTTATAGCCCTCTTTTTAATTACGTGACGATAATTCATCATTATAAACCTTAAAAATGAAACTTAAAAACTCAACTGATAAAAATAGCCGTTAGGGATATGGGCAATAAAACCAATAACAAATTGAGGATGCTGCAAAAATTCAAGGTAAAAAAAATACTTAAAAGCCTCAATACCCAGAAGTTTATTATGGACAAAAATATTGCGCCATAAGTAATAAAGAATAATTAATGTCAGTATCTTTATTTGAAATGGTGCATGCAAACACATTCACTTCCATATCTTAAGGCTTCGAGCCCCGAGACATGCCTCCAACCAGGATGTAGTCTAAAAATCTGCGGTTGTTTTCTCTACATGAATCATTTATATTTCTTGGTCAGAATTGTATATGTCAACCACCACAGAAAGTCAAGGCTTTTAAAGCTGGAGGCAGAGTTTTGAAAATAAATATAATTCTTGCTTATTATTTTTTTATGAATATAATTTGGGTCAGAAGGTTAATGTTGACCTTTAATTCTAAATTCTACCAATTTTCCTACTTGCAAAGATCAAAGTAAAAGCTTGAATTTGAATTATGGTTCTATTTCTTTTATTTTTTAAGGATGTAACTGATTTTTAACGACAGCCAACCAAATGTATCATCTCAAGACTTGAATGGGCAACATGCTGGCTTGCCATCCCTAGTGATTTGTCAAAATTTCCAGTGTTTCTTTTCTTGCCTTGTGATTTTTTAGGTTAGTGATTTCTTGTGAGTTTTTTAAATTAGTGATTTTTTCCTAACTCTATTGATTTCTACTAGATAAGATTCAAGCGAATGAATCATCCAGGGACGTAATTATAGAAAGCAAAAGTGACATTTTAGTGCAGATTTCACTAATAGCCAATGAATACCAAACTATTATGGTTCTGTCTCAGAAACCATAGCTAAGACCGTTCGATACGCGAAAACACATTTACAAGACTCGGCGTTAGCTGACCGTGTCAAAGACAAAGGGCCCATTAGCAAATCAGTGGGGGATTAATCCGTTTATAATGGTAGGAGATTTTAAATATTTCCGCAATTCGAAAAGTCAACGAGAAACTAGCTTAATATAAAGAAAAATATGATATTTTACTAATTGCTAAGCAAAGTGCTATCTCTTCAATGTACTTGCATAAATAATACATTCACTGTGTCACCAAGGTTTTCGATCGAACAGGGTAACACTTTGAGGAATTTTCAAAGCTGTCAACTGGCTCGGATTATGTTTCCTTTTATCTGATTTTTAACGTTTTACTAGCAGGTATGCCAGAACAATCTTATTGAATGCCCGTTCCTATACCCCAAAAAGAAAATTCTTCCCGAAATTGCAAAATCCAAACTTGGAAATGATACAAGTTTCACTAAACCTGGATATCTCCATCTCCAGCCAGAATGGGAGAATTTAAATGGTTTTCTAAGATTTCCAGGAAAGTAGGTACTGGCTTTTAGTATTCCGTTGTGTCTATTGGGAGATATTATCTAAGCTATAGATAAATTCATTATAGAGATATTATAAATTCATAATAGATAAGACACACAAACTGAAAAAAGTTTATTAAGAAGGCTTTTCAGAGCAGACCTGTCTTTCAGAATTAGTTCGCCATGTGAACGATAAACTGTTGGATAAACTGTTGGAACGATAAACGGTTGGTACCTAAAATGGAAAATTTTGACATTTCGCTACTCATTTCAGGGCTACCACTCCTTTTGGTTTTACCCAAGATTGTGGTATTTCATGCCTGGCTTTCAGATGAAGAAAAAAGTCTACATTTTTAAACATTATCATGGCAAAATAAACTAAATGCATATATTATAATAATAATTTAAAGTTCTGGGATTTTTTTTAAACCTTGGAATTTTTCACAGCTAAACCTTGGAATACGAATAGATTTTTAATGAAAACCTGGCCCACACCATCATATAACTTTGATAGGTAGGTCTGTTTAAGGAAATCTTTTCGATTTTCCTATATTCTGCGTTCGAAACTACCTTAAGGCTTCTCTTCCTTCCTTATTAAGAAGGTTTATTCTGGTCATCTTTCAAGAAATTACGCAGTATATCCGCACATGAATTTCAATTGATTTATTTTTGGCTGTTGTAAAAGCATTTTAGGATCATTATTCTTATATTTTGTTCTGACTTTATGATAAAAAAAATTTAAGTACTAAAATTGCCAGTTAAAGCTTGAATGAACATAAGAACATCGAGATGTATTATTGTTGACGAGGTAATAAGACTTAAAAGCATAAAGTTACTTTTTTTTCTATTGCATGTAACTACACAATTTAAGAGGCCAACCGAAGCTTGTTCTCCAAGATGCCAAGATTTGGCAAAAGCATAAATAGAAACTTGACTGACAACTAGCAGTTACACAATGACGGATGAGTTGTGTCAGTTGTCTTTTTACCGCGCTTCATCCTCTGTAACTCTTGTACTTTCGACTGAATTACAGATTTTACGAATGTTTTCACGTATTTACGACATGGCTACTGGACTCTGGCGCCTTTGTTGCAACGCTTCAGTTCTTTTCAACTTAGTCTGCTCAACATGCAAAGCAATAAACTTACAAGACTGACGGACTGAATATAAGTAGAATATAGTAATTATGTGAATGCTGTTGTCACGTTGGAAAAGACCTCTGGGTAAAAACAACTCCCAATTTGCTTCAAGCCGTTCTCACGATTTTTGGTGTGACATTCTCAACTGCCTTCTGGGCTTGCCTTCGCTGACTATTTTCTGGAGAAATGGTAGACCTCCAAATACACATATGTATTTAATATTTTTAATCTAGCTAATGACATTACCACTGATCTAGTCACATAATTTAGAACCAGGAGTTGGGAACTAATATTTTTTTTTAGGAAGGCACGAACAAGGGGTAAACACAGTGAGGAATTCAAAGAGAAGGAAGTATTAGTTAACGATTATTGTGGTTAAGCATAGCCAACTTCCATTATAAGCGAAGGATATTTGCGTATTATTCAGTACACATTCGAAGGGTAAAGTTAGGTTTACCCTAATGAAATGTACCAGAATATGATGAAGCATAACACTTTGGTAATAGAATTATAAAAACTACAACAGAGAATTATGGTAGGGAGCGGCACAGAACAGATTATGTGAAATACCTAACCTAACATAACCAAACCCATCCAAAATACCATTTCTATATATTAAAGATTTAATAAAAGTATATCTAAGACATAGATTTCCACAGAGTCTAAGTTAATTTTCTTGAATACTGAAATGTATAAACCGGATATTGTCTGATCTGTACATCCAAATTCTCGAGTGTCTACTGGATAATTCAAGAGTGCCCAGCGAAGAAAAAAAAAATAGAATAGATAAAAATTAAAAACTTATTTCAAATGCGTATTTCAATTTAGTTTATTTTTATTTTTCAGAGCTTTCTGAAATGAATTGAGTTGTTATTTTATCGTTTTTATTTAATTTTTTCTCTTTTCTGATGACGGTTGTTGGATTTATAGCTGAATGGATCGTTTAAGATATTTCTAAGAATTCCAATCCCTTAGATTGGAATCCTTGTCGTTATTTCCAGGCAAATCGAAATATAATTTTATAGTCATAAATAGTGTAGCGATGTATCTTCTGCCGCAAGAATGACGCGTAGACGGATAATAGATAGAACTATCTATTAACTAATGAACTAACATCATTTTTATACAATCCTAATAAGGAGGTTAATGCTATATCTGCCTCTCACTCAATCGCACTATCTGTCTCGGCTTTTTCTGCAATTAGCCATGGCTTGATGCCCACAACTATTCGATTTGAATTCAATAAAATTAACGAGCTCGGTCGAGGCCATCGGCCTCGACCTGGTTTTGAAAAAATACAACTCTCCCTATGATTTTAGTTCAATGAGTAAAAAAGTTATCTCTTGATTTGATAGCGGACAAAACCTTACATTATGACCTTTTTTTCAACAGTATTGAATGCAGTGATCGATTTCAAATTACGTATGGATATTTTTACGGTGACTCACAGTTTCTAAAGCCTTTGTGTAAGCGTGAACGGCTGGACGGACGTGGCTTCTTTCCACCTAAAAAATGGCTGTGTTCAATCAATAAGGACGTGTTTACTCCAGCTTTCGACTTTTCAGCTCTGTCTATATTAACGACCATTTTGAAAGCCGACGTATTTAAATTTGAGAGCTTAACTCATCCAAACTAAATATATTTATCCCTGATTTGTGGAAATACTTGCTAAATAGAATTTTAATCTTATTCAATCTCATTTAACATGTTTATCTAAGGCCCAACCTAGCAAGCTTTCTTTTTTAACTTTACTAAATTAGAGCATATTGGCTGGAAAAATACATCCTTTTCCGGTGGAAAGTCCAGTTTTTCACTCCCAATTGACATCCTTGAAAAAAGAAGGGGAAGGGGCACTCTCATGAGGACACACCCCACTTACTGGTTCAACTCAAAGCTTTTAGTTTTGGGATCTATTGCTTATTATTTTTGTATTATATTTTTTTTTATCTCAGTAAGTTTATTTCATAAATGGGGTGTCTATTTAAGGCATTAGTGTCAAATTAACTTTTCTTTTGTTCTGAAATCTAAAAAAAAGAGAAAAGACAATGACTGAATGATACTTTTTTGAAGCATCAAGGATATGAAAATGAAAGTATTTTTGACCCCTGGATACACCTTTGGCTTACTGATATTTGAAAACCGAATTTTCTATGATTTTTATTGTTGTTGTTTCAGAATTTGGAAGTTTTTAAGGAGTACTATATTTTCATCAGTGTTATCATATTGGGACCTGAACATAAATGAGCAGAATTATTTAGTTTATTAATCTAGTTTATTTCGATAATATAGTTTAGTTATATAATTAGTTAACATAACAGTTTGGTCTGTAAAAATTTAAACTTGAACAGCTACACTTTCAATGGAAAGCTCATCTTCTTTCTGTGTGGTGCAGCATAAATTAAATTTATTTTCTGCTGTATTCTCACCCCTGTAATACCAAAAACTTCTCAAATTTTTTAATCAAAAGTGAATTTTCGATTTTTCTTAATTTTTAAATATATAAATGGTTGTGCAGTTTGGACTAAGTTGGCTAATTAAAAAGTTTAATTTCGCACTTCATCATCTTCCCCCTTGCGTCATTCCGGACCATGCACTTTAAAAATAGAAACAATCATTTGTTTAACAAACAGCCGAGCTTTTTTATCTAGCCAAAAGTCGGCCGAAAGAAAAACAATCTCAACAAATCTTTCAATTCAATAGAAAATTAAAGTCTACATTAACTAGTTTGCAAACTATAATATTTATTTAATTTTTTATAAAAAAAATTTTGTATACCCCTTATTGTGTACAAACAAGAAGAAGAAAAAAGAATAACCAAGTCTTTTAATGTACACTAAACTTCCAAATGCTATATTTGGTATTACCTACGCTTTTTATGGAAGAAAAAACATAATTTTCATAACTAGAAAAATTTCTGAAAGGCTTCAGGATTTTTTTTTCTTCAAATTTTATCAAATATATGCCAACTCATGTACCAGTTGAGATCTACTCCAGTCTCTAAGCAGAGTTGAACAAGAACGCTTTATCCAGCTCAACAAGAGATACCACAAACACAAAACCATACTTTCATTGGATGAATTAAACACAAAAACACAGTCATAGGGAGACAGGTTTTTAGACCGTCAAAGCCGACATGATTTTCGTCCCGCTCTTATCCTCGTTGAATGAGCCCTTTGATAAATTTGCAGTTGTTTTGCCTCTCTTTTTAAATGTCTTGTCCCCTACATCGACTGACCTAGTGATAGTTCAGTGAATAATGCAGCAGCTGGAAACACTGGAGACTATAGTTCAAACTTACCTATCACAAAGGTCATCTATATTGAAGAATGGTAACCCTTGAGTTCAAACTTGGTGATGGTACGAGTTGTCAGTCATAGTAGCAGTGGTTATATAGTGATTAAAGGAGATGATGTCATCTCAATCTTTGGGAAGAAATATGACGGAACAGTAGTGTTATGACCTCCCCCTGATTTTCTGCTCCCATAGATTTAAAAAAGTACCTTTCGAGGGGTAAAATTACCTTTGAGTATTTTCGTTGGAAAAATTTTAAAAATAATGACAGATTTATCCCCCTCCCAATGATTTTTGAAAAATAGATTTTGTCTTCCTCTAATGTCTTGTGAATTGATTCTCTATGATTCAATATCTTACAAGAGTTCAAGCACTGTCTATCCTATCAAATTAGTTCAGCTTCGAAAGGCCGGAGTCTGAAAAGGACTCCGGACTGTCACTGAACTCCGAAGTTTAATGCTAAAATGATGAACATCGAACATTTGGACTGTCAAAGAAACAAATAGCGGCTTACTTTTGATTATTTTTAAGCAGCGGACATTAACTTCTGAATAAAATATAATTAAATCGGTGATTTATAATCTACAAACTGACACTAGTAAATGTGACGGACGTGAACTATTATTTAAGCGTCTTTTATTTATTTTCATAACATATTTATTGACTTCATTTGTTGTTCCAAAGCCTTTCATCTGTTTTTGACGCATAAAGTCAGTGAAATATAATTAAAAATTTTACTGACAATTTATTATATTTTTCATTTCACATGCTATTATGTGGAGTTATTCAGATAAATAAAAAACGTTCTGCAATAACTTGTCACGGTTCTAATGGACAAACATTTTTAATTGTACTCTCTGATTAGGATTCGTTTTAATTTCTTGCCAACAAAAAGCAATTTATTTATATTAATTTGATTCTTCTTTCGCCTCTGTTCATTACCAGTAGGGTTTTGTCGACCGGACCCGATATTGCTACTGATTCAATATGTCGTATTCTTCTTTTTTATAGCTAGGCGTTACTGATCAGTAACTAATGGGATATTCACTTTGGTAGTTCAGATTCGCTGAGGTCGAAATCTAAGGGTTATGACCTTTCTCCAAAGAAGCTTCATTTTGACGTAAATTGCTTACGCCTAAATCAATTTATGATTGTTAATTCTTTCTGATTTGTTGAAAATTGGTTTCGTGAGCGCTGGGGATTCAGAACTATTTTATTCAGCAAAATTAATTTCGAAATTCTATTCAAAGTTTCATTTTTGTTTAATTGAAGCGAACTGTAATTTCATATTACTTTAATTTAAAGTTATTTTGCTTTATTCGTTATAAAATATTTTTTTACGAGAAACAATGTAGTTTATTACTTCATAATTTGGCTTTAGTTTAATAGGCCTATAAAACAAAGTAATAAAATAATAATTTTGAAGGATCTTTAAAATAACTAATAATAATTACACTAGATATGGCTGAGATAGCAGTTAGTTGAAAAAGTAATTAAGAAAGGTAGACGGCTAAAAAGCAGTTGATAAAAAATAGATGGTTGAAAAAGCTGGAAATAAACAGCTGGAATTACAGAATAAAGTCAAACAAGCAGCAATTATCCATAATGTCTTAGCTCTAATTAGAGCTAATTAATTAGAGCTAATTATCTAATTAGCTCTTATTAGCTTCTTTGATTAGAGCTAAAGAAAGATTTAGCTCTATTCCAAGAAGATTAATTCTGAAGGTTTTTGGAAATTCATGATTTTTGGTGATTACTTATTAATAACAATTCCATAGGTATGATAGGACTTGATAGCAATGTAAGGTTTTTTGAACCACCAATATAACTTCAGTCACCCCACCCTTTATCACAGAATCGTCTGCCTCCCTAAAGAAAAGGCTACGTACACCCTTGCTGCCTGCCACTGGTAGAGTCCGTTAAAAATTACATCGCTTTGAAGTACTAAGTAGCTTAAAGGAGTTATTGAGTAATTTTATTTAGAATGACTGATTCTCTAACTCAGTATAGATCCGATTCTAATGGTACAGTTCTAATACCGATCCATCGCCATTCGTGAAGGGTTTCTTGCCTTTTTTCAAAATCCCCTGAAGTTTGTTATTGCAGCGAAGTTTTTACTATTAATTGGAACCTATACGGGAGTTATCTTTCCTGAATAACCTTTAAGTAAAAAAGAACATTTACCACTAGATGGTTTGTTTTGTAAAACGCGCTTTTATACTTTTGGTTATAATAGCTTGTGGTTCATTCTTTACTAGATAGGTATTGAAACAGCCATGATGTTCTAACTATAAAAAAGATTTTTAATTAGCAAAAAAATAAAATTTGTGAATGCCGTTAGCCTTTCTATACATTATACAACAAAGATTGTTTGTATTTCTTGAATATAAAGTCTGTGTGTGTGGGTCTATTTTTTATTTCTTTTTTGGTCCAATTTATCTATTTCTTTGGGATATACCAGAGAGACAACCTGATTTGTCCTCCCTACGTTTTTTTTTTGGTGCTACTGCATGACAAATATTATCTTGTTGAACATTTCAAGATGTCAGTTTTTGTCATTTTTGTTTTTGTTTTGCTTTTCCCTTTTCTTTACATTTTTTTTTTAATTTTTTCTTTTTTCCTGTTGATAAAGGCTTCTGGACATGAAGCCAGCATATTCAGAATTTTATTATTCCTCCTTAGAAATAAAAAGAAATAACATTTTTTTTCTTATATAATAACTCCTTTTGTCCTCCTTAGATTTAGTCAGCGCTGCCCGTCAACTTTTTCAGTTTTATACAAGGTTTGCTGATGACAGGTTTTGTTAGGTTGGGTTTTTAGCCCCTTTCTGAGGTTTATAGCCTAAGGTAACCTAACTTTAACTTTTACCATGAAAGCTTACATAAGACTAAAAAGATGACGCGCAAAGCGAATTGAATCCAAACAGACAAAAAGGAATTTCGGACATTCACCGATGGATATCGACAATAACCAGATTTTGAACATTCACAGTAACATATCCACTGATACGGATGCATTTAGTAATCTGTCAGACACATGTTTCATAGATTACTTAGCTACAAGAGGAAATTTCCTGCCACTGCCTCCCACTAGCCTATAACCGTAGCGAGGATCCGGCGTTGTGATTCTAAAAAAGCAGCATGATCTTTTCGCTGTTATGAAATAAGATAAACTACTACTTAGCCGAATTCTGCTTGAAAACTTACATTTAGTTGAAAAAAAATAGAAGATAATAGTTGAAAAAAGAACTTCACAGCTTTTGACCAAAATCCATGAAAAAAATATTTCTGTAACACAGCTTCGAATAATTCTGTTGGATTTTGTAAACTACTGGTAACTTTATACTAGAAAGGGCTTTGATATTTTCTTTTCATTTTTTAAAACCAAAAAAAGTTAAAAAAATCATGATAAACTAGAATAAAAACCATTTCATTCTCCAAAACGAACAATGATAAAGTTATTCAAGTGAGGGGGAAGTCTGCCAGTTTGCTGATATTTTACATATCAAAAAATAAAAACATGGCCTTCATTGCTTTAAAATCCTGATAATTTCAACATCCTGACAAATTATCCTGATAATTTTGCCAGAAAATGCAATCGGGTACTTAAAATGACACTTTTTGGTGTTATTTTTGGGTTGAGAAGGATCCGAAGCAAGCAAGGGTACGATTGTGATTGCCATTATCAAAACCCTTCATCAGAGGTCTGCAACCTCTCCCCTCTTGCACACTCTTTCTTACAGCCTTCGTGGTAGGTATAACTAAGAAACGTGTTTAAAAAACTCCCTAATGAAAACATTCTATTTTTTTTTTAGTTTTCGTAAATATTATTGAATTTTCTTCGTAGGTTCTCAGAGATGTGGGTGATAATATACCCCCCGGACTCTTTATCTATTTAAAAAGTTTCACAAATCTCATGGGAGAATTTAAGGAAGTTAAGATGCGAAGAGTGTCCTAAGTGTCCCTTTTTACCCAAAGCTCTGTTGAATTCTTCTAGTTCCACCGCTTAAGTTAGACAAAGATCTTTTTCAGGTTGTTCAGGATCAACTTGCTTCAACAAATTACAAATGCTTAGCAGGACATTTGGGTGACCACCAGTTAGGAATTTTCGCATACCGATGTTGGAACTCTGTAAGTTCTAAGGTTTTTCGTGGCTATTTTAGTAACAATAGGTCACTACATAGTTACAAGCCTCGTCATGCTGATAATTTGGTTGTGCGACATATAATTAAAATCAGGGCTGGTTTCCCTACTGGATTTTAAGGGCTCCGTGTATGGAATTCCTTTCCAGAGACCATTCGGGTGGCTGAGCACCTCAGATCATTTAAAGTAATTTGGAAAAAAAATATTAGGAAAAGGCTCGTAGTTTTTATTTATCTATTATTATTTTTCCTATTATTATTATTATGGTAGAATGGTTGATAAGAGATTGATTATAGCTTTATTTTCGTTATGTAATTTCTTTGTTTTTTAATTGATTTATTTTTCTGTTAGTTTGATTAATTATTTGTTTTACAAAAATGTTAATAGCCGCCCAGTCGCAAATCCTTTTTTGTACCTTTTTTGGGGTAGTTATGAGTAATTTAGCTGTTATGTTTTTGTTTGTAAATAAGAAAATTGAGTTATATTGAAATATTGTGCATAGTAAATAGAACTGAAGTTTCTTTCCTTCAAAAGGTGAAATTTCTTACTTTTCTACGGAATTATGGTAACGCATAAGACCGACATTAACCCATCGTTTCTGGAAACATGAAAATTCTGGAAACAAAATTTAGAGATCTCTTGCCATTTCTTGGTAGTATTTCGCAAATATCCTTCCTAATAAAGTTAAATCTATAATCATTTGAATATTTATTCAATTCATCAGAAAAATGAAAAATTTCCCGCTTTGTAGATAGTGGATGTGTAGTTCCCATACATTATAGTAATTTTTCGTGTGTTAGTACCAATCATGAACAACATTAAAATTAACGTAATTTGCATATTTCAAATCAGGATGAATAAACAAGTTCATTGTTTCATATATTTTAATAAGCAACACATTTATTCTAGAGTTTCTGTTCTTATTGTCTAGAGTCACTCTTTACTCATGCTTTATTGCCAAGAGCTGTTTAAACCAATATTTTTTTTAATGTGAAGGAGACCATTACCTCCTCCTTTGCTCCCATTGATTTACAGTCAAGAGTTATTTGTATAAGATATAAGAATATAAGAATAGTTGTATAAGAATAATAAAGCATTTGTATAATAATAGTTTGATAATAATCATAATACCTGGAAAATACATTTTTGCAATTATCGATTAGTGGGGGGGGACTGAAACATCAACAATTTATTATAGAGCCCCCTTTCTCCAATTTTCAAGAGAGATTTACCGAATAAGCGTTTTTTAAAGGAATGTCCCTCATAGACGCTGACAGGTAGTGGCGTCGTTGAGGGGAGGGCAGGAGGGGCTGTTGCCCCCAAATAATTTGTAAAAATATAATTTATTAAGTAGCTATAAAACTATTTAAAAGCTCCTTTTTAAGTCTCAAATAAAAAGTCTCTTTACTAGATATTATTTGTTTAATTAATCCATGCTTGTTTTCAACACAAGGAAAACAAGAAAAATAGGGGTCGATTACACTTTATAATATATTCCGCATTAATATTTTTCCAAATATATTATCTTTGAAACTTCATCATCAAGTAAAATTGTGAACCTGTTTCGCCACATTTGCTGAGGTCAATTTTTTTTTACTGATATTTAAGTTGCTTTTACTTCCTAAAATATATCAGTTCATGATTAGATTCACTTGTTTTAAAAGTTTAAAAAGTGAAAATGAAAACTCCCTCTACAACTGCAAATAGGACAGAAATGGAATCATTGAAGAACAAGAAGGTAAATATTCAGTGAAAATAATTTTCTGAATGGAAACGGAATCACTGAAAAAAAGAAGACTTGGTGCTTTTTATCCTGATATTCGACCTATAGATAGGTTAAATCGGTTGTAGTTTGGTCAAGTAATTTGGTAGAGGGGGATCCGCGCTTTTTATTTCCAGAATATAATTGAAACTCCGATTCTCTTATTTGCCATTGAAATGCCTAATAAATGCCAATAACGTCCTGTTCCTTACGTTTCGGATTCACATACTACCCCATAAATGTAGAACTGCCTCTATGCATAATGCCATACTAACTTCTTACTATTTTCACTTTTCTGAATATTTCTTTTAACCAGATGAAAAATTGACATAAATGTTCAAGGAATTATGACTGAAATTAGTCGCATTTCACACAACGCAAGTGTTACTTGTGGGACATTCATCGCTGCATCAGCATGCGGTTCAAAATGTCAGCTGAGAATAGAATAAAGTGAATTTCAACAAAATATGTACATTTTTCCCACAATTTAGAAATTTGTGTACTCGTATAAGCGGTACCAATCCAGTCTCTTTTTTTATTGCTATTAGTTTTATCATGCAACACTAGGAGACAGAGTTTTGTTTTTGCAGGGAATTATAATTACAGAAACAATGTTCAATGTACTCCCCCTCTGGAAATGTATACCCCCCATACCCTGATTTACATAACAGAAACTTTTGTGAAGTTTTTAAATTTGTTTTTTGAAACAAAGATACAAAGGGGAAGGTATTTTTCAAACTCTAGGAGTCAATTTTCCTTTCCAGTAGGCATCGCCTGCTACTTTTCATATAGTTTAAGGTTTCTGCCGCAATGATGCCAAGTATTGACTTATCTGACTTATCTTGTATCTTTGCTTAGACAGCGCTATTGCGCTGCTTATGATTTTTGTTCTGGCTTCATGAGGCCCACTGATATCATGATAATTATTAATATAAATTGACGAACATAGAAAAAAAAAATTAATAAAAAATTACAAATAATATTTAAATAAATCACATATATCAACAGTTCAGCACAATAAATTAGATTTTAGAGAGCCAAAATTCATTCAAAATTGCAAGCAAATGAATAGCACGATACCCGGGGCTATGAGACAGAGCTTGGTTCATTTAGGAAATTGAGCATCCTGTGCTAGGCCTGGAGGCTGGGGGAAGTTGAATGGGAATATTTACTGCAGCATTAAAATCGAGCTGGGAAAAGTAGGGTGCATGCGACATTTATCTTCGCCCACCTGAAAGTTCGGTTACCTATACTAGTCGTCTATACTAGTCTATACTACTGTCGTCTGCAGAAGGTCATTTGCTGATAATATTAGTTAGAGCCAAGCTCCAGCACTTACATTTATGATTGTTTTATGTGTGTTTATTGTTTATGATTTATTGCATAATATTTTTAATTTAAGGAACAGAAATTACTCCGTGTATGAAAAGGGCTGTTCCCTCCACAACTCCCCGCTCTTTAACAGCCCTTTTCATACACGGAGTAATTTCTGTTCGTTTTCAAACAGTTCGTGGTAACGAACTGTAGTAAGGAGCGACCCGGCTCAATAGTAACCAAAACTCTAAAAAATTGAATTTTGATATCAATAGCTACATCAAAAGAATCGCATTTTAATGCTGATTTTAAATATATAAGTTTCATCAAGTTTAGTCTTACCCATCAAAAGTTACGAGCCTGAGAAAATTTGCCCTATTTAGGAAAATAGGGGGAAACACCCCCTAAAAGTCGTAGGATCTTAGCGAAAATGACACCATCAGATTCAGCGTATCAGAGAACCCTACTGTAGAAGTTTCAAGCTCCTATCTACAAAAATGTGGAATTTTGTATTTTTTGCCAGAAGACAAATCACGGGTGCGTGTTTATTTGTTTGTTTTTTTGTTTTTTTTCCCAGGGGTCATCGTATCGACCAAGTGGTCCTAGAATGTCACAAGAGGGCTCATTCTAACGGAAATGAAAAGTTCTAGTGCCCTTTTTAAGTGACCAAAAAAATTGGAGGGCATCTAGGCCCCCTCCCATGCTCATTTTTTTCCCAAAGTCAACGGATCAAAATTTTGAGATAGCCATTTTGTTCAGCATAGTTGAAAACCGTAATAACTATGTCTTTGGGGATGACTTACTCCCCAACAATCCCTGGGGGAGGGGCTGCAAGTTACACACTTTGACCAGCGTTTACATATAGTAATGGTTATTGGGAAGTGTACAGACGTTTTCAGGGGGATTTTATTTTGTTTGGGGGTGGGGCTGAGGAGAGGGGGCTATGTTGGAGGATCTTTCCTTGGAGGAATCTGTCATGGGGGAAGAAAAATTCAATGAAAAGGGCGCAGGATTCTCTAGCATTACTATAAGTAAACAATGAAAAATAAACATGAAAACGTTTTTTCAAATGAAAGGAAGAAGCAGCATTGAAACTTAAAACGAACAGAGATTATTACGCATATGAGGGGCTCTAAAAATACTTCAGCATAAAGAGCGAGGTATTTAGGAGGAGATAATTACCTCGCTCTTTATGTTAAAGTATTTTTAGTAATTTCAACTATTTATTCTACGGCCTTTCTGATTCAGGGGTCATTCTTAAAGAATTGGGACAAAACTTACGATTTAGTGTAAAGAACGAGGTATTAACGAGGGTACAAACCCCCTCATATACATAATAATAATTAAAGAATATAAAAGTTTGTTACGTAAGTTAATTCTAAAGTTACGTATATTTTCTGCTAATAAAAAAATTCGTTAAAATTAAAATTAATAGTTGCCTTTTTATGTAACGGAAAAATTGCATGGCAACTAGGCCTCCTTCCCCATTCCATATTTCTCAAAATCGTATGATCAAAACTAAGAGAAAGCCATTTAGCCAAAAAAGGAATTAATATGCAAATTTCATTTGAATAGTTTACGTGTGGAGAGTCAAAATCAAACATACATTAATTCAAAAACGTTCAGAAATTACATAAAAAAAAACTAGTTTTTTTAACTGAAAGTAAGGAGCGACATTAAAACTTAAAACGAACAGAAATTACTCCGTATATGAAATAGATTGTTCCCTCCGCAATCCCTCGCTCTTTACGCTAAAGTTTGACTCTTTGCCACAATTCTGCTTTTTAAAACAATTAAAAGCTTTAGCGTAAAGAGCGAGGGATTGCGGAGGGAACAATCTATTTCATATACGGAGTAATTTCTGTTCGTTTTAAGTTTTAATGTCGCTCCTTACTTTCAGTTAAAAAAACTAGTTTTTTTTATGTAATAAGTATTAAAGTCGCTCCTTACTTCCAGTTGAAAAAAACTTGCTTTTTTATTTGATAATTGTCAAGATCGCAGTCCTTTAGGGGTGTTTTCTTTTTGTTCATGAGACTGCTGAGGTTTTCTTATGCCAACAAATTTTTATTGGCAATTCAGAAATCAATAAACAGTGGGATCAACACACTCAGTACAGAATAAAATTCGTTCGATGCTCATATTTTCCCCTAAATTTAGCTAAAACCTTAACTATCATTGCAACAGATTGTATGAGATTGCCTCATCTAGACGTAATGGTTATGTGGGATTATGATTATCCATAATTTAGGATAGCAAACATAGCTTATTACACCCACTACAGAGATATAAATTCAATCAATACATTAGGCGATATTTGCCAGTCAAAGATTTCTTGAATAAGAAGTCCTAACACCTCGAACTATGGATGATCTAAAAGGCTAACCAAACACGCTCATTTCTGGTCAATTTTTAAATTTAAAATTACAAAGTAATTTCACATGAAGCTATTTAATCTATAAGGACCATCTGTGATTTTGCTCCAAGCGACAAAGCTAATTAGCAAAGTTAGGTACAAACAATAAAGAAAGGTTAAATGTACACCTCACTTCAATCACATTGATCGACGTCGGTACTCTATATTCACCCTTGTAACCGTTTCCGGTTCTAGAGTTAATTTTGTGTGATTAAACCAAATTGATGTTTAGTGCTTAAACAAACATACTTTTTAGGGTTTGGTTTTAGTTCTTCTGTCAAATGATTCGTCTTTTTCGAATTCCATTCAATTACAAACTACTACAACTTCAGTCTGTATTCATCAAACACAGTCGAGAAGTTAGCTACATGTAAGACTTGAGAAAACCGGTTTCATAGCTACAAATACAAATGGCGGGTGACAGAATGAATTCGACTTGTATAATTTGGGCTAAATATTTGCACAATAGGCGGTAAGGTTAGGTTAAGTTGCTTTAACCCCCCTCCATCCTCTCTAATAAATAATTTCTGAGACCACACTCGTTAATCATGACAAAACACAAAATCGCAAAGAAAAGGAGAACGAGGATAATGAACAGTCAGTGAAAAAATTGAAAATTATGCAAATATTTCGGTCAAGACCTCCGCTTGAACGTCCTCAGTGCAGGATAAACTGGTACAAATATAAAAAACAACCTTAAAACAAAACATAAAACTAAAATATGACTACCCTTCTCAGTAATGGTGAAAGGTAACTCCTTAATAACTTGCATAGTTTTCAATTTTTCACTGGCTGCTTATTGTCCTCGTTCTTCTTTTCTTTGCGATTTGTGTTTTTATCCTCTCTAATGTGCTGACGTATAGCCCAAGTTCAATTAGCATATAAACTATAGTATTATATTTTCCTTGTGTTTTGGTATATTTCATTACGATTAAAGCGAACAGTGAACAGGCAATAGTGCAAGGGACTGTCGAAATTATCTCCCTTTGATGTTTACAAAGTCTCTGAATTGATTGAAAAGTCCCAAATATCGAAATCTAGGAAAGTTTTAGGATAAATTTGAAGGTTAAAGGTCTTGGGACATGATAAAACCTAAATAACACTATTTTAAAGAATCTCCAAGCGTCCTTTCTTTGTCGGCAGCATGTAATTTAAACAGAGTTGCGTAACGTCATCAAAATCCTAGGGGGGGGGACAAAGTTGGAGCTAATTATCCCAAGTCATAAGAAAATGGCTGTGATAAATGAAAAATAAGTCATATGGTACAATAAAGACAGCGATATACTAAAAAAAACTGATCTGTTTCTGTGGATGCTTTAATTATGTAGGTCCATCTTATGTTTGACAAAATTTTTGAGGATGCTAAATTTCACCCGGGGGGAAACTGCCACCCGGTTCGTAGCAAATTAACCCCTTTTTAAATAGACCATAGAGGAGAAAAGAATAATACAATATTCATTTAGCCAGCGAGAAATATTCTGTAGAAATACGTTTACCCTTTTAAATATAAATTATCGTTTGTCTCAATGTACTTTTACCACTGGTGAATCCAAGGAGGCCGAAGGGATCCTGGAACACCGAAGTTTTTTTGGTGCCTTCATTACCTTTTTTTTTTGTTTTTCAATATTTAAAAAAAATAAATTTGTCAATTTGGCCAGTTTTGGCACCCTTGTCATTGGGCCCCCAAAGACTTTGCTTATTGGCGCCCTTGTAACATTGGGCACCCAAAGATTTTGCTCTAGTCCGCTCTTGAGCTCTACCAAGTCTTCTAGTGATGTAGTCTTTATTTGAGGTCAAGATTGGAAGTTTTGGAATTAGATCGTACGTAAAACCTATACAATTTTTTCAACAGTTTTTCTGTAAGATGAAAGCTAAATCTGATTTTGACAATTTCTAACTTCGTGAGTTATTGCCCAGCATGAGCACTAAGAAAAAGGGATTTTCTGGATTCTTACGCAATTTTACCAACCAAGATTCTTACAAAATTACCCCCGAAAGCTTCGAAAATCCGTTTTTCGGTATTTTCGTCTAGTATCTTTGGTCATTTGTGAAAGTGAAATAAATCTGACATTATTGAAAGTTGAAATTAATTGTAAAATAAAGCTGTAAGATAAGTCAGGCAATACAATACGAGAAAGTTTAGAATGCTATCCGCGTCAAATAACATTATTTAAAGATATTCCTATGTGTCTTATCGTTCCAGGGGATGGGGGGCTTTGAATCTTTGGTCATATTTAGAAACAAAAACAACCCTGACATTGGGGAAAGTTAGCATCAGCCTAAATGTTTCCAGCTAGTTTGTCAGCTGATCTTTTTTTTTGAATGGACAAGGCTAAGCCATTAGACTACAATTGGTCTATTTTCCTCAGAAAATGGTCACGCAATTTTCAAATTGAGCAGACTTTAAGGTTTTAACAGGGAGCTGAGTAATATTTCGATGAAATAGATTATAAATTTCTGAGAAATATTCTCGAAATGCAGAAAAAATAAATTAAATAAACATCCCATTATACAGAAATATCAGCGTAAATCTACTCTTTGCTAAACGCCATTTGATATAACTTGTTGTAGGCAAAATTATAGTAAGATTTAATATGTATTAACAGTTTCTATGTGTCTGAGTCAACAGAAATATATTTATTACATAAACAGATAGTTATTTTGTCACTTTGGGATATTTTTTTTTTTGTAATTTTCATTGAGAAGCTCGGAGAAACAAAAAAAAATCCCCTCCTCTAGATATGGCAAAAGACACTTTGATCGTTAATAATGTAGTCTTTGTTCGAGATATTATTTTGAAAGCTAATGATGCGGTAAGAAGGCTGTATGTCTTTACAAACCGTAGCTTACTGTGTGTGTACTTCAAAAAGACTCTTTTAATGGCTTTCTGCAAAGTAGACATCCTAGTTGATGCTAATGGCCTAGTTATGTTTTCTGAGAAGCGTGTCCAACAAGTTTAGTTCGTGCGGTACTTGGGATTTTTCATAGATCCAAATCTTTCATGGAAGCATCAGAGTGATGTTGTTTCTGCAAAATTCGCCAGAGGAGTTGGAACACTGCGTAGACTGAAGCTTTTTTGTGTGCCAAAAACAGATTCTACGAATGATTTATCGCTTAATTGTTTATACACGCATCTCCAATGGCTGTCTGATCTGGAGCAACAATTTATAAAGCAATTTCAAAAGAGTCCAGATTTTTCAGAACAAAGCCATGAGGATCATAGGCAAGTATGTCAAAGATATGAATAATGCAAGTGCTTGTTTTCAGTCTTTAAGTTTGCTAAACGTAGGAAAACTACGTGATTGTCAAGCGGCGGTTTTCGTTTCCCACTGCGAGCATAAGGTAGTCCCAAGTGTTATTCGTGGCACTTACCGTGTTAACAGTGATATTCATGTGTATGATACGAGGAAAGGTGAAAATTTGGTGGTTGAACCTAGGAGTAACAAAAGAGCAGGATTTTAATAGCAGTTTGTTGAAACTGCAGCCTAGAATCCTCTACCAGTGAGGAGTAGGGTGGTTGAGCATCTTTTAGAGTTCAATAGAATATTTATTAAAACATGATTGGATTGTGTTTTAGTTGGCTGGTAGGGAGGAACGGTTGGTTGAGAGGTAGTAGGGATGAAAGTTTAGCCGGAGGGCAGCTGGGGGTAATGGGTGGATGGAAGTTATGGCTGATAGAAAGGGGATGGGGTTGTCGGGAGGTATATGTTAATTTTGAAATTAATGATTGGTAGGAGTTTTTTTTTTATGTTGTCTAATGCTGTGTTTAAAATGCTTAATTTATTGTACTGCACACCAGCAAATATGAATTTTTTCCGTTAGTGCAGTAGATGCAAATTGCAAAGAGTTAAAACTGCGTTTAGTACTAAATTCAGTATTGGAATTTAAACCGAAAGAGTTTTCCCATTGTTTTTCTGTAAGATATCAATTGGTTCAGATTTTGATAATTCGTAACTTAATCAATAGTACCCAGCTTGTATACTAAGACATGCTAAGAAATATTGAGGAATAAGGGTGCTATGAAACCGGGATGTCAGATTAAAAAAAGAAATCCTGAAATAGCCAAAATTCTGAAATGCTTTCTGGCCAGAGGAGTAAAATTTCCCCACGTCATAGATAATGAGATACTTGGCACTTAATTTCCCCTCAAGATCCCCTCCCCTCCTGAGGGAACTCAGGGGTATCAGGCAGAAGAAAACAAGATCCCAATTCGAAAACACAATAAAATGGCCTATACCTTCAGAAATTGGTCTTACGTTTATTATATTTCTTTAACACCAAACAAGTTGTTTCACTTATATTGACTATAAGATGGGCATATTGTGTGCCTAGACACCCTTCTGATTATTGTCTTTTATCGCAACTATCAGCTGAGTGTTAGCTATGTCGGCTTAGCTTTTTATCAGCTATTCATATCGAATCGCATTATCATGCTTTGATCGATCAACACTTGTCGATTCTGGAGTCTTAACGTGAATAGCCTGCTACATTATAAGGTGACAAATTTTACAGTAAGTTCCAAAATAGGCTTCATTTATTGAAGTTTATCAAGAAGATTCAATTGAAAACCTAGTGTAAACTTAGAGTTCAAAAGACAACATGTTGCACAACATAAATCATCACAGAAAAGTACAAAACTAAAATTTCTTTTGGATATTTTGAGCAGTAGCAATGACCAGAACTTAGTAGAGACGTGCAAAGGCTTACCCCCGGATTAATTTTCATTTATTCCTCCAGCCCCTAAAAAGATTCCAGCGAACATGACAGGCTGATGGTACAATTTGTTTTTTTTAGGTATTTAAGGAGCAGAGAAAAAAAAAATTATTTTAGAAGACACAGTATATAACTACTTAAGCTTGGGAGAAAAGTGGATATATTTCAGTAAGTAAATAATGCTAAATATATTGAGTATCCAACAAGGTAAGACAAAATGGTTTAAATCACTATTAACAGTGTACACGCACGAAGTATAGACTTTTGGCCGTGTTTCTCACTTATTGCGGAGGGAGGAGTCTCCCCCTCCATTTTCTCTTTATTTTCGGTCCTGATATAGGGAAGTTTACAGTTATCCTAATTTTAAGGAAACAGGGTCTTTCACATGCACCTTTGGAAAATTAGTTTTAAGACCGTTGTGTTATGTACAATTATGCCATCTAGCTTCATCTTAAGGTATGGAGCCTTAAGCTTCCTCTTTCCCTCTCCACCTCATTAGCAATATTAAACACTCGTTAAAGGGAGCCTATTTCAAAGATTTTTGGTCAGGGGATTTTTTTCGGGGGAGGGGGGGGGACTTAAATTCATCAACAATCTTTTTCTATGCACTTTTGTTACGTATTTATGAGCCAGACAAAATTTCTTCAGGGGGAATTCAAACCCCCCCCCCCTACGAATACGGCCTTTTATGTTTATAGCAATGAACATATATTGCGCAATTTAATGAATTGGAAGAGGTTGAAGGAGAAATTGTTCAGTTGCAAATAAGCCTACGCAAAAGTTGGCTTCGCTAGAGCATTAAAATTTTTTCTAGGATGGAACTAGTAGTCTTCAAAATAAGTCCCAATACTTCATTGGATGCACTTAAGTAGTGAGATCTTTTTGGATTTCATGGAAGCCCTGTCCTTTCAAATCCCGGTCCCGACACATTTTTTTAAGTTCTTCAAGACGCAAGTGCATTTTACGTAACAGGGTATTGTTTACTTCATGATACATTTGGCTGTTATGTTTAAAAACCTATGATGGCCAGGAGAAAAACCTTCAGAGCCCCACTAAATCATGTTTCTTCGGTTGTTACGTAATAGGGAATGTTTTCAACAAGATACTAACGTACGCGTTACTTAATAGTTTCTCTGATTTTTTAAAAACCTGCAAGGACCAGGAAAAAATTCAGGGGTTGCTATTCAAGATGTATTTCGTACACGCTGCGTCATCGGGAGTGTTTTCTTCAAGACATTTAAAGAGTCTTTTTAAAGACATTTGTCTTTAAGACCTTTTTTCAAGACATTTTTTAATACATTTCTCTTCAAAACGTTCGTAAGACATTTTTATCAAGAAGTTTCGAGACATTTCAAGATGCTTTTTAAGAAATTTTTTCTGAAGACCTTTTCAAGATTTCTTTGGTTGTTAAGTAAAAGGGGAATGTATACTTATGTTAAGGATGACGCAATGTCACATGACTTGTTTCTTATGGGCCCGTGGGGAGTCCCCTCTTATAACTAAGGAGGACACACACACGGGGTGTTACCTAATGACGATGAACACGTGGGGTGTTACCTAATAGTTTGGGACATTTTATTTTTATTCAGAATTTTATTTTTCTTCGAGATTGCATTTTTTCAAGGCGTTTATTCTCAGGGAACCTTTATAACACAATTTTTTTCCGCGTTGGGATTTGAATGAGATCTCCCCTCAACAGAAAGGAGTGCTAGACGCCTGGACCAAGAAACCCTTTCTAATATTATTATTCGGGGAATACTTTCTACGCAATAGCCTATTCCACGCAAGTAGAATTCACTTTCCCGCTTTCTGGAATGTTTATATGGATTGCATATTTCCAACCCTATCCATATAAGAGCACGCAAGTATGCCAATGGTATTGACTTTGATTTATTAAGTGCAGCTGCCTTTTACAGCATTATTGATTTTCTAATGTAACTTAGACAGGTTACTTTACTGAAGTCAGTGAGGTTTTACATAGCATTGGCTTTAGATATTTCATTGCATAAATACTAACGTGTTGAAGATTCATCTTGAAACAAGAAATCTAAAGAACAAAGATTTTATTTTAGATACAAGTTTTATTAATAAAAAAGATTATAAAATCATGAAATCACAGAAAAACCAATTAAAACTCAACAAACATAAAAAAAGTAAAAACACCTTATACAAGATATAATATAAGCAAAAAGAAACGTGAATTAAAGAAAGACGGTGCGATAGCAGCGAATTACAGGGATGGAGGAGTGAAGGGTTGTTATCAGAGGTAAATTTAAGTCAAATTATGAGATATTTTGAGTGCCTTGAATGAAAATGGCACGTTTCTTTGAGCCTAAGCCGTGCATTTCTGATTGCTAAGCATCACAAAAATTATATAATCATGAAATCAGAGAAAAAAATAAATCAAAACTTAACAAACGCAAAAAACATAAAGTGAAAAAGCTTATAAAGGATATAATATAGATAAAAAGAAGCATAAATTAGAAAAAGGTAGGAACCCTGGCAACCAATTCCAGGGGGAGGGGGAGGTTTGTATTTTCTGGGATGTTTTAATGAAAATGTCTCGTTTCTTTGAGCCAAGACTATCGATTCCTGGTTGACAATCATAAATTTGAATAATACTTATCTTCGCATTTCGCCCGTTAAAGCTAAATTTAAGCCATATGTAGAGACATTTTTAGAGCTTCTAATGAAAAAGTCAATGTTTCTTTGAATGGATGTTAGATTTTTTCCCTCTGCCCAGAAAAAATTCGTTTAACACCTCCCACCTTAACTTTAAGTTATAGAAGGTGTTAGTCCAAGACAATTCACGTCACCATTGCCAGCTGTGGAAGGAACAAGCCACGCTATGGCACCCTCATCACTCAAGGGGTATTTTCAGGTGTTTTCTTGTTAAATATTATGCTTTAAATTCATTAGGTCGTGTTTTCACAAACCTCCCCCAATGTAATACACCATATCAATTCAAACCACTGTGTCACACTATGAATGGCTCTCTGGCACCCTCTGGCACCCATCATCATTCCGAAGACATTTTAGTAGCTATCTTCTTGTTAAAAATTGTGCATTAAATCCATTAGTTCGTGTTTTTGCAGGCCAACAGCCCGTGATACAGAATGTCATTTTACGCAGCCATGCCACACTATGACTGACCCTCTGGCACCCTCAGGCACCCCTCATCACTCCTAAGAAATTTTTAGATTTTTCTAGTAAAGTGATATCCAGTTCCGCTTCTCCCGCTTCTGACCTCTGGTTACAACGGTTCAACCTCCGACTGTACCGGCTTCAACCCAGGTTCAACCGATTCCAGATCCCACTATGCCCGCAAGTTAATTCACCTCACCAAGGCAAACTATGGATGGAAAAAGATACGCTACGGCACCCTCATCATTCAACGGACATTTTCAGGTATTTTCTTGTTAAATATTATGCTTTAAATCCATTGGATCGTGTTTTCAGAAACCTCCCCCAACATAATACACCATATCAGTTCACACCACCCTGCCACGCTATGAATAGCCCTCTGGTACCCTCTGGCACTCCTCATCATTCCTAAGACGTTTTGCAAATATTTTCTTGTTAAAAATCATGCATTGAATCCAGTGGTTTTTTTGCAAGCCAGCACTCCGTGATACAGCATATCATTTCACGCCACCGCGCCACACTATGACTGTTACCCTCAGGCACCCCTCGTCATTCTTAAGAAATTTTTCGATAATTTTTCAATAAATTGATATCGAATTTTAATTTTCCCACTTCTGACCCCCTGGTTACAACGGTTCCACCTCAGACTCTACTGGCTTCCATCCCGGTTCAACCGATTCCATTTCCCACTATGCCTGCTTCCATTCCAAATCTGACTCCGGTTCCGTCAGTTCTGGATTTTCAACTTCTCCCCCCCGTTTCCACAATTCCGATTCCACTATTCTGATTCCACCAAGTGGCAATCTTTGGCTGCAAATGGCACCCCTCTGGCGCACATTTTCATAACTCAGTGTTTTTAAACCTTTCCCCTAGAAAAATAATTTTATAAACTAAAAATGACCATTATTTTTTTTCCAACAGTGGAAACTGGCCATTTAGTTGTTAGATTGCGATGTTTCGTGGCAGTTTTCAGCCTATTACTCTCAATGGCTGATTTACGGGACCCTTTGGCAAGCGTTATCACACGTATGGCATCTTTGGGGCATTTCCTACAAAAATGTATGTTTACACTCGAATCAATCGTTTAAAGTTAATGAAAAATCCCCAATAGCGTTTCTTCATATATTTTCTTGCAATTGAGGCCAGAGTGAAATAATGTACCTGCTCGATGACACCCTCCAGTACATATCATAAGAAATCACAAATTCTTAATACAAAATACTTACTGGAAAACAAAAAAATAATTCTTAAAAAATGCAAATACATCCTAAAAAACCACAAATTGTTCTTACAAAATACAATAAACCTGTTACAACAAAAAATAGTCATTGAAAAACAAAAAAATATTTTTGAAAAAGAAAAAATACATCCTAAAAATCACAAAATTCTTCTTACAAAACAAGAAACACTTATTATAAGGCAGAAGATAATTTTTACAGAACAGAAATACACCCTTGAATCAGAAATTTTTCATACAAAGCATAAAATACTTCTTACAAAACAGACAGTAATTCTTACAAAACAAAAATACATACTAAGAAATATGAGTTTGTTCTTACAAAATACAAAAAACTTCTTACAAAAGAAAATATAATTCTTTAGAAAACGAAAATAACCCTAAGAAATCAGACATTGTTTTTACAAAATACAATATACTTTTTACAAAATAAAAATACTTCTTACAAATCAAATAAAGAATTCTTGAAAAAATACATCCTAAGAAATTAGAAATTCTTATTACAAAACATAAAATACTTCTTGCAAAACAAATATAATTCTTACAAAAGAAGTAAATCCTAAACAATCATAAACTATTCTTACAAAATACAAAATACCTCTTACAAAACAAAACATACTTCTTACAAATGAAAAAATAATTATTACCGAAAAAATGAAACTTAAAAGTTCACAAATTCGTCTTACAAAATACAAAATACTCCTTACAAAAAATATTCCTTACAAAACAAATTTCTCCTAAGAAATCAGAAATCTGTATTACAGCATAGAAAAAAACTTCTTTAAAAACAAAAAATAGTTCTTACAAAATACAAAAATATGCTAAACAATCATAAATTCTTCTTATAAAACACAAAATACTTCACACAAAACAAAAATACATCCTAAAAAATCAGATATTGTTATTAAAAGTACTAGATATTTCTTACAAAACAATAATATTTCTTACAAAGCAAAACTAATTTTTAAAAGTCAAAAATCACAGATTCTTTTTACAAATACAAAATACTTCTTATGAAACAACAAATTAACTAAAACAAAAATACATCCTAAACAATCACAAACTCTTCCTACAAAATACAAAGCAATTGTTAAAAAATAGAAAATACTTCTTACAAAACAAAAAATAATTCTTACAAAATAAAAATATATGCTAATAAATCACAAATTCTTATTACGAAATACTTCTTCTGAAACAAAAATATTCTTACAAAACGTAAATACATCCCAAAAATCACAAACTGTTCTTACGGAATACAAAATTCTTATTACATAATACAAAATACTTCTTACGAAACAAAAATAATTCTTACAAAACGAAAATATATCCTAAACAATCACAAACTCTTCCTACAAAATACAAAGCAATTGTTAAAAAATAGAAAATACTTCTTACAAAAAAAAAAATTCTTACAAAATAAAAATATATGCTAATAAATCACAAATTCTTATTACGAAATACTTCTTCTGAAACAAAAATATTCTTACAAAACGTAAATACATCCCAAAAATCACAAACTGTTCTTACGAAATACAAAATTCTTATTACACAATACAAAATACTTCTTACGAAACAAAAATAATTCTTACAAAACGAAAATATATCATAAACAATCACAAACTGCTCTTACAAAATAAAAAACAATTCTTACAAAACAAAAAATACATCCTAAGAAATCAGAGATCATTCTTACAAAATACAAAATACTACTTACAAAAAAATACTTCTCACAAAGCAATAAATAATTTTCACAAAAACAAAAATATATCCTAAGAAATCACACATTCTTAATACAAATTACAAGAATTTGTGATTTCTTCGGATGTATTTTTGTTTTGAAAATTGTTTTCTCATTTGTAAGAAGGATTTTGTAGTTTTTAAAAAGAATTTGTGATCTTTTAGGATCTATTTTGTTTTGTAAGAATTATTTTTGTTTTGCAAGAAGTATTTTTTTTGTTTTGTAACAAGTATTATGTATTTTTTAAGAACAATCTCGGATTTCTCAGCATGTATTCTTGTTTTTAAGACATTTTTTGTTTTATAAGAAGTATTTCTTTGTCTTGTAGCAAGTATTTGTATTTTGTAAGAACAATCTTTGATTTTTAGGATGTATTATTGTTTTGTAAGAATTATTTTTTGTTTTGTCACAAGTATTTTTGTATAGTAATAAGAATTTGTGATTTCTTAGGATGTAGTTTTGTTTTGCAAGGATTATTTTTTGTGCTTTAAGAAGTATTTTGTATTTTCTAAGAAGAACTTGGGATATTTTATGACGTATTTTGATTTGTGAGAAGACTTTTTGGCTTTGTAAGAAGTATTTTTTTTGTTTTGTAACAGCTATTTTGTAAGAACAGTTTGCGATTGTTTAGGATATATTTTCGTTTTGCAAGATTTATCTTTCATTTGTAATAAGTATTTTGTATTTTGTAACAATAATTTGTGATCTCATAGTGGAGGGTGTCATTGGGCTGCTAAATTGTGCCACGATGGCCTCAATTGCTAGGAGACATCAGAAGAAACGCTCTTGGGGATTTTCATTAAGTTTAAAGGATCGATTTAAGTGTAAACTGTTGTTTTTACATTAAAATACCAGAAAAATGCCATATGTGTGATAATGCTTGCCAGAGGTTGCTGTTTGTCAGCCGTTGAGTTTCATAGACTAGACATAGCCATGGAACATCGCAATCTAACAATGAAATGGCAAGTTTCAACTGTTCAAATACACTACAATGATCATTTTTAGTTTATAAAGTAATTTTTGTGGGAAAAAGGCTGAAAAACCCTTGGGTGTTACAGTGTACGCCACAGGGGTGCCATTTTCCAGCCATAGATTACCACTGAGGCAACGACATACAAAATGTTGGAATCGTCGGAATTTTGAGCGGAATTGGTAGAATTGGACTTGTGAAATCGGGGGGCAGAAGTAGGGGATCCGCAACTGAAACAACCGGAGCCGCATTTAGAATTGGGGTCGGAGCGGGCATAGTCTGAACTGGAATCGGTTGAATTGGGATGTAAGGCAGTAGAATCGAAGGTTCAACCGTTACAACCTGGGGTCAGAATCAGGGGAAGCGGAATTGGATATTAATTTATTTAAAATACATTAAAAATTTTCTTAGGAATGATGAAGGGTGCCAGAAGGCCAGTCTTAGTTTGGCACTGTGAAGTGAAATGAAATTACTTATCACTAAGTGTTGGCTTGCAAAAGCACGAACCAATGGATTTGATGCATGATTTTTAACAAGAAACAATCCGGAAAATGTCTTAGGAAGGATCAAGGGTGCCAGAGGGCCTTTCTTAGTGTGGCAAGGTAATGTGAATTGATAAGGTGTATTTCGTTGGGGGTGGCTTGTGAAACCACGATCCAATTTATTTTAAGCAAAATTTCTAACAAGAAAACATCTAAAAAATGCCTTTGGAATGATGAGGGTGTCAACGGGTACCTTTTGCCATCCATAGTTTGCAACGGTGATGTTAATTGCCTTGACTAACATCTTTTTCAGCTTAAAGTTAAGGTATAAGATGTTAAAAGAATTTCTTCGGTGGAAGGGGATTGAAATCCAATATCCAGTCAAATAAAGGGGGCCATTTTTTAAAGCTCTAATACATATCTCTTAGTATGGCTTAAATTCACCTCTAACGAGGTTATGTGAAATACGAAGAAAAATATTATTCAATAATGTTCTTGTCAACAAGGAATGTATAGTCTTGGCTCAAAGTAACGAGGCATTTTCATTAAAACCTCTACCCCCGCCCCCATTTTTTGGACTTCTGTTAGACAGATACACTACTACCAGCTCAAAAGTGGTAAACTAGAGTCTGCAATAGATGAATTAGGTTTTTTTTACAAAAGTCTGATAGAGATGAATCGGATTTTTTTTAGAGTTAGAGACATATGAAGTGGGAATTTATAAAGATTCAGTCAGGCAAAAACACTACTACCAGCTCACAAGTGATGTACTAGAGGGTGAAATAGATGAATTAGGTTTTGACAAAGTCTCGTATTGATGAATTGGTTTCTCTTTAGGGTTAGAGACATATGAAGTGGGAATTTATCAAGATTCGGTCAGACACAGACACTGCTACCAGCTCACAAGTGGTATACTAGAGCGTGAAATATGTAATCTAGGTTTTACCAAGGTTTGGATTGGAATCTTTTTAGAGTTAGAGACATATGAAGTGGGAATTTATCGAAATTCAGTCAGACACAGACACTGCTACCAGCTCAAAAGTGGTATACTAGAGTCTGCAAGGGTGCAAGTAGTGTCTGTGTGGAGACACATACTCTATTACCAGCTCACAAGTAGTATATTTTAGTCTGAAATAGGTGAATTAGGTTTCTACCAAAGTCTGAGAGGGAAGAATGGGATTCTTTTTAGAGGTAGACGCATATGAACTGGGAATGTATCAAGATTCAGTCACACGCTGACACTACTGCCAGCTAATAAGTGATATACTAGAGTCTTGAAAACCTAATTCACCTATTTCAGACTCTAGTATATCTCTTGTGAGCTGGTAGTAGTGTCTGTGTCTGACTGAATCTTAACAAATTCCCACCTCATATGTCTCTAACTCTAAAAAGAACCCGATTCATCTCTCAGATTTTTGCAAAAACCTATTTCACACTCTAGTATACCACTTTTGAGCTAGAAGTAGTGTCTGCGTCTGACTGAATCTTGATAATTTGCCACTTTATATGTCTTTAACTCTAAAAGGAATCCAATTCATCTCTCAGACTTTGGTAAAAACCCAATTCACCTATTTAAGACTCTAGTATATCACTTGTGAGCTGGTGGTAATATCTGTGTCTGACTGAATCTTGACAAATTCCCAATTCATATGTCTCTAACTCTAAAAGGAATTAGATTTATTTCTCTCAGACTTTAGTAAGACTTAATTCACCTGTTTCAAACTCTAGTATACTACTTTTGTGCTGATAGTAGGTTTATAGATGAGGTTTATGGTGTATTCCTTAGTGCCTCAGGCGTGACTTCAATAACACCTATGGCCATATTACTTTCAACGGCCCTTGTGTTTGAGCAGTTTTTCTTCCAGAATTATGACACAATGTTAGAATTTAGTGTAAAGAGTGATGGTTGAGGAAGGGGCAGTTCCCCTCTTATTATGAATAATTTCTGTTCATTTTAAGTTTTAATTTTGCTCCTTAAGTTGATAAAAACTTGTTGTTTCTTTAAATTTAATCTGGATAAGGGATGAGCTTTAGCCACTCCGAAAAATTCTGAAGAATTCTCGTTGGCTTATCTTTGACTTAGTTGTAACTGATTGAACTTCAGAGTTAGCTTAATCCAGTTCTTGAAGCTAGCTAAATCTCTATTGTGAACGGGTTTGGGTTCAATTGATTCCTGAAATTAGTGCTATCTAGATCTTGCTATCAATAAGATCTCATTGTGAATGGACCTTTAGGTTAATTTTGGTTTCAGGATGATTATAAAACTTAAACAGATTTACTTCTTCCATACACAGAAGAATGAAATCTTTGCTCTCGCCCATGCACTTGCATGTTTGTGCATGACTTTTAGCCTGACATAATTGCCTAATTGCATCATTTCTCTTTTTTTTCTTCCAGTAGCAAAATTGCCACCCTGATACTAGTGTTTTCTAAGTACTTTGCATGCCTCTATCAACTCAATTCAGCATCAGTTACCATGTGTAATTAACCATCCTAGCATAATTACATATCACAAACGGATTGCAATGTAGTTCAAATTTTCGTCATGTGGTTAGATCTTGGGAAAGCAAAATTTGGACATACCTAATTATCAATTACCTTGCAGTGTTTTGTTAGTGTCCTTTAAAAAACAAAAACTTTTGCAGAATGTGGGAACTAGGTGAAATCCCGCCGGATGATAATATACTGAAAAAGATTCTTAGGCATAAAATCAATTAAGTTTGCTCTAAGCATAAAAGAATCTTAGTAAGGAAAGGGGAGATTTACTGGCGTTACAATATATACAGAGCTATATGCCACTAAACGTACCTTGAGCAAATTCTAATTGAGCAAATTCTAATTCTCAAATTCTAATTTGATGACACTGTGGCTTTAGCAGTCCCCTACATTTAATCAATTTTGGTACTTACGAAAACATGGGCACCGACAGTGGGAATTGGGGGCCATGGGGGCCCCCTGTAAATTTGGGACTATAAAGTAATTGTAAAAAATGACTGTAAAGAAACGATTTACGTTTACGATTGTAAAATAAGAGAGCAGAATAGGGAAAACCCACGGAAAAAAACGTGTGTTGCTCCAGTGTCGGCTGCCTACCTTTAATGATTCTGACCATTT